>NW_027272059.1:745000-1196235 GCF_040938485.1 Diadema antillarum | reverse complement strand
GCAAGGAATATAATGATCAGAATGATAGAATTCTATCACCCAGTCATACATAATATGGAAGAGTCAAGAGGTTGGGCAATATAACAAAGGATTATTGACATGCAAATATTATATGTGACATAAAAGTATGTGCGTGTTTATTGTAAGGAAATAATGAATAGTTGGATTGAGAGGAAGACAGATTGTAACAGATACTGTTTCATCTAGCTGGATGTGTAGATAACAAGAACAAGATGAATGATAAAAAGGGATATGAGAAATGTAGGAAATGAAAAGGCCACAGTATTGTTTGCAAAATGAGAATTAGTTTTTGTGAGAGATTGGTCGATGGATGGCCAAACAGATGAATAGACAAGTAGCTAGAGCAGTAGGAATATATCTGAATTGATAAAGATATATGATAGGAAAGCTGACTGTCTAATCTGACTGAAGGAAAAGACTAGTAATATATGCAAATGAGTATAGAGAGCTTTAAAGTTAAAACATAGCTCTGGTGCACCTGCAGAATTGTCAAATTTCAAACCAAGATGTACATGTATGCCTAAGAAATGTGTGGAATAACGCTGTAACAACAAGATATTCATTGGTAATGATGAAAATGCAAAATCTTAGCCAAAAAGGTTTGCCAGAGCCACAATCTCAGAACGGGGTCAGGCTAACTCCGACTCGGGGACAACTTGGCCTCACTTTGACAGCAGGGCTGAGTTGTCCCTGTGGATGGTACAGTGTTGTACTATGGGAGCGCTTCGCATTTTGGTGGGCTGCAGTTATGGGTTGAGTTGATACAACATTCGCATCAAAGAACCTCTTTGGCGTGCATGAAATGAATGTTCGCCTATAGTATGTATAAAATATGGCAATCACAAACTGCATGTAAATTGTCTGAAAAAGGACCGAGTTGTCCCTGAGAACGACTTAGCCTGGATCCGTCTGGAATAAAAGGCGGTATACCGACTTTTATTTTTGATCTAAAAATACTCCAAAACAACTCATCATCCCGGCAAATCACATTAGCCATGTAAGTTTCTTGGTAGACTCATTCAATATACTGTATAAGTGGACATTTTCGCGCAACTAATTTTTTCGCGCTTGGCCGGGTAAGAAGAGTTTCGCGTGTTTTTAATTCCGCGGAATCAAGACATCACGCACAGGAACATATGGCAAGCAAAAATATTTGCGTGCTTTTATTTTCGCGCTAGTTTGTGGATGCGCGAAATGCGCAAAAATTTCAACACCGCGAAAATTTCCACTTTTACAGTTTTGCAAGCAAATATGACATGGTGCAAGACAGGTTCTTAAACCCTTACCAGAACTTTGTTTTCACTTTAAAGAGAAAGGCAAATAACCGGTAGATAGATGTTAAAGTATGAACAGATGCCAAAATTGATTGGGAAGTGTGGAGATAAAACATCAAGAGAGGAAGTGTGACAGGATACTGATGGGGGAAAAAAGAGAGAAAGAGAGGGGGGGGTAGTTTAATAAAATGGGAGAGAGATATAGAATAGGAGAGATGGAAAGAGAGTAAAGGAAAGAGAAAGGAAAGAGAAGAGAGAGAATTAAAAGAAGAAAGGAGGGAGAGAGGGAGAAATAGTTGTATAAAGGCAGGAAAACATGTCTGAAAGAGGGCAAATTTATGTACCAGTAGCTATATTCAGACCTGTTCATGGGACCATAATGCTGAAGAAAACAATAGGTGAAGAAGAGACATTGACCTACATTGTTTGGGTACTGGTAATGATGATTTAGTCTTGTTTTCAGACACTGAGAATCATGAAAGTTATGTTTGCAAAGATGTTAAAGGGATGCTACAGTTTTGGTTGAGGTGGAGCTTCAGGTTTCCAACATTTTATGATGATGGTTTTTTGAGATAATGAGAATATTCTTATGAAATATGGAAGAGCATGTGATTCTAAGAGGAATTCATAATTTATTTGATGAAAATTGGTCTTGAAATGGCTGAGATATCCAAAACAAAGCCATCCTGATAAAAAGTGGGACCCACCTTTTATTAGGATTGCTTTGTTTTATTCTGTTTTCCGATATCTCAGCCATTTCAAAACTGATTTCCATCAAATAAACTTTAATCCCTGTCAGAATTGTATGCTCTTTTATGAAGAGGTTTCTAAGTATCTTGCAAAAAGTTAAAAGCTGAATCCTAACCTCAACCAACACTATACCATCCCTTTAACTATTGTATCATAGGTATTTTGTGTCATTTTGTCATATGAAGTTGTAGTACACAGGCAATGGACTTTAAATCCATTGTCAACAGATGTTTCTCTGTAGACCTTGGAAGTGGAAGAATTTGAAATACGAAGGGGGGATCCTGAAGTATGCTTTCCTGAATACTCTGAATACTGTGTGACTGCTGTTGAACATTAGCATCAGTTTATCAGATGGAGATATTTACTATTGCCAGTAAATCTTAGTCAACTGTTTTGGTAACATTGTTTGACGAAAGTAATATCAGTTGTGAAAACATCTCTTGACAGTGAACTGATATGTTGTGATTTTATTTTGTCAGGCGATGGCTGCGGAGTCCACAGAGTGTGAACCTGAGGTCCTTAGTAGTGAGGATCTCCTCTTTATGCTCTACACCTCAGGGTCTACTGGTTCCCCCAAGGGACTCTCTCACTCACAGGCAGGCTACCTCCTATATGCAACACTCACACACAAGGTAGGACAGGGTCTTCAACTTGGGAGGAGGGGGTGGGTGGGAGAGGGGGGTATCTTCCTTCTCCGGAGTTGATGATATGGTCTATGGTTGCATGTTTTGTGTTTTGTCTCCATTGTTCTTGCAGTAGATGAAGCAAGTACATCATTGTGCAGGGTTTTTGTTTGTTTTTGTTTTGCTTTATTTCAGGGTACAATAGGATATTCAATAATGAGGGTTCTTTTTGTTGGGGGGGGGGGGAGGGGGGAAGGGGGGGAAGGGGGAAGGGGGGGTCAGGCAGGAAGATCTCAGGAACTGTGTCTCCCATTAAATGGAAGAAATATTAGGTTTCAAGGAAGGCAAATTGTCTCTCAACAGTAAGTACTGTTTAATTCTCCCATGCTAAACATATATAACAAGCATTGTAGATATCACTAACAGTATTACATTGCAATTTTAATACATTATTTCAGCGTAATCTTTCTGTGTATCTCATTCATATTAACTCATTAAGTCCTAAATGGCAGGACTTTAAGGATATGGAAACACAAATTCTTTTTTTTTTCTTTAGTAGTTTTTGTGACTATGCTTTTTGTGGTCTTAGAATGTGAACTGAAATGTTATCCCAACTTCGAATGAGGCTGTCCAATTGCAGCAAGTTGTCCATTCATTTATTCCCCCCCCCCCCCACAGTTTGTATTTGACTACCAACCTGGAGATGTGTATGCCTGTGTAGCAGACATTGGATGGATTACAGGTCACAGCTATGTGGTCTATGGTCCACTCAGTAATGGTGCCACAACAGTCTTGTTTGAAAGCACCCCAACTTATCCAGATCCTGGTGAGCAAAAACTGGTTCAAGTCAATCAGAAATTATGTGCTTTTAAAAACTAGTTATTACATGGTTTAAATGAGGTTGAAATGATTGACATATCTTGCTTTGTGATTGCTTTACTTTAGCCATTAGCTATTAATCCTATATGATAAGATTATACTGACAAAAATTATTGTAAAACATCATCATTAAAATCATACGATGTTTATCTGTAGAGTAAAAATATCTAATTTCTTTATTTTTAAGCAGAAAATTGGGTATGATAGGCGAGGGATGTAATGTTTGAGGCACATTGTTACTGTTTGGTTTGACTTATGGTGTGATAGATTAATAAGTCATATCAAGTCTTATAAAATCAGTTGAAATAGACTGGTGAGCTGATATAGTCAAGTGAGAATGATAAGGGCATTAAGTTGCTACTTAACCCATAGTGTTCGAGGCAACTTAGCGCCCTTCTCATCCTCAGCCGACGATTATTCAAATGATATCAAGAGATTAAGGATTTAAACTTTGTATGGTGTAAGAAAGTGTATGTTCTTCAGGTTCCTTTTTGCTAATAACTTTGATTCTACATGTGTATTTTGCATATCTTAATCTCTCAGTAATGAGCCAGTCAGACAGACTCTCTTGTCATTGTTTACATTCGTCTCATGCACCTGTTGCAATGTTTATTTTAAAGCATCTATCTCATGGTTTCTTCCCCCATAAGGACGGTACTGGGAGATGGTGGAACGTCTGAGAATAAACCAGATCTACGTCGCTCCAACAGCGGTCAGGCTCCTCCTCAAGTCTGGGGATTCCCACGTCACCAAATACGACCGCTCCACTCTCCGAACCCTGGGATGTGGTGAGTTTTTCCTCTCTGTCTTTCAGCTTAAAGGGAATATGCTCCATGAGAGGTAGTTATTTGAAGAAAAAATGTGTCATCACATGAACAGATTATGAATATTTAAACATTCTCAATTAAATGATATGAAAGAAATGACTGAAAGCAAATATTTAGAGAATCAGGGAGGTTTTTACTTTCTTGAATAGTTAATAGGACATGAAGAAAAGTTTAGTATTTTTCTTTTTTCTTGGGAGCCATGGCAGCTCTATGTCATGATGCAACCTGACATCTAATAATGTCCTTCTTTGTTTATTTTATTTCTCATTAATTTCATACTTGGAGACAAAACATATTCGTTGCTCTGTGTAAAGAGAAGACCTATCACTGAAATGTGAAACCTTGATGTCTGTAATAGATAAACTAATGATGTATGGTGTGATGTGTGAGTGATTCTCTCAATACAGTCATACTGGTTTATGTAATAGCACCAGATGAACAGACATAGTAGAGTATTGGTATATAACATTGTAACTTGTGGGATCGTAGGAGATAATGAAAACTAATTCCACCCAGACCTGATCACATCTAAATGGCAATCAAATAAATTCATTGTAGCCACTACTTCATTCATTCATTTGGACAAACACCAACTACTAAATAATTCCCAATATGGTTTCAGGGCACGTCATTCATGCGAGCATGCGTTAATAGACCTTCATGATAGACTGCTGAATAATATCAATAACAATAATCACTCTTTCGGAATTTTTCTTGATCTAACCAAAGCTTTTGATCTGATTAATCATGATATTCTTTTGTACAAATTATCTTACTTTGGAATTACGGGTACAGTGTGGGACTGGTTCCACAGCTATTTAGATGAAAGATACCAATTTATTTTCTACAATAACTGTAGTTCATCATATTCAAGGGTCCCGTGTGGAGTCCCCCAGGGATCCATACTGGGCCCTCTCCTGTTTCTTTTATATATCAATGATTTATGTTATGTATCCTCCTTCTTTAATTTTGTGTTATTTGCTGATGATACCAATATTATTTCCTCTCACAGTGATTTTAAGTACCTTGTCTCTAAAACAAATACTGAGCTTGATAAAGTGTCTGAGTGGTTTGATGCTAATAAATTAATTGTTAATTACGAAAAGACAAGCGTTATGTATTTTCGTAAACCCACAATATCTCATGTCTTAGATGAAGTTAAAGTCAAGATGAATAATGTTCAATTATGTATATCAACATCAGTTAAATTTCTAGGTATTATACTTGATGAAAAATTAAAATTTAACGAACACCGTTTTTTGATTTGTAACAAAGTTTCCAAAAATATTGGTATATTATGCAAGTTACGTACTACGCTCCCTGAAAAGCAGCTATTTATGTTGTATAATTCTCTTGTCCTCCCATATTTACAGTATTGCACCATTACATGGGCAAATGCTGGTGTTACTCATTTAGATCCCATACACAAATTGCAAAAGAAAGCTCTACGTATATGCTCTAATTCTGCTTATTTTGCCCCTTCTCAGCCTCTATTCTTTCGTTTAAAAACCTTAACAATATATGATATTTATAGATTCAAAATCGCTAATCTAATGTTCTATGTTAATAATAATTTGGCACCAGTTAATATTTTTAATCTATTTCGCCACAATAAAGATGTTCACCAATATAATACTCGCTCACGTCTTAAATTCAATTATCCTGCAGCCAATAGTCACTCCATATTAAAATCTGTTAAGCATACCGGTCCCCGTATCTGGAACAACCTTTCAAATGACATCGCTTCTTGTTCAACCATAACTTCTTTCAAATTTAAATTGAAGAATCTTTTGATTCATACATATAAAGAAAATAACCAAGTTCAATCATTTTATTTGATTTGAATTCCAAAAGAATTTACAATAGTTATAATATATACTCATGAATTTTATTACCAAGAGGAATATATATGCATCATGTATGTGACTGTATTTATGGGGGGGGGGGGGGGGGAGGAGGCGTCGAACTTCACTGGGCTAAGACCTCCTTACTTTTTTTGTCCCCGCCGAACGAGTTCGAGCAGGGGACTATGAAACGGGCTCCGTACGTGTGTGTGTCCGTGTGTCCGTCCGTGTGTCCGTCCGTGTGTCCGTGTGTGCGTCCGTGTGTGATCAAAATCTTCAATTTGCTACTTCTCTGTCATTTATGAGCCAATTTTGATTCTGTTTGCTTTATATGATAGCACTACATGGGAGCTTTGAAACTTCTACACAGAATTTCAGTCGTGACCTTTGACCTTGACCTTTGACCTATATTGTACATTTTGCTACAAAATGCTACTCCTTCGCCATTTCTAACCCGATTTCGATTCCGTTTGCTTTATGTGATGGCACTAGGTATGGGCTTCAAAACTTCTACACAGAATTTTGACCTTTGACTTCTTTGACCTTTGACCTTGATTTTTTGACCTATATTGTACATTTTGCTACAAAATGCTACTCCTTCGCCATTTCTAACCCGATTTCGATTCCGTTTGCTTTATGTGATGGCACTATGTGAGGGCTTCAAAACTTCTACACAGAATTTTGACCTTTGACTTCTTTGACCTTTGACCTTGATTTTTGACCCATATTGTACATTTTGCTACGAAATGCTACTCCTTCGCCATTTTTAACCCGATTTCGATTCCGTTTGCTTTATATGATGGCACTAGTTGATGGCTTTAAAACTTCTACACAGAATTTTGACCTTTGACCTCTTTGACCTTTGACCTTGATTTTCGACCTATATTGTGCATTTTGCTACAGAATGCTACTCCTTCGCCATTTCTAACCCGATTTCGATTCCGTTTGCTTTATGTGATAGCACTAGGTGAGGGCTTCAAAACTTCTGCACAGAATTTTGACCTTTGTCTTCTTTGACCTTTGACCTTGATTTTTGACCTATATTGTACATTGGCTACAAAATGCTACTCCTTCGCCATTTCTAACCCAATTTCGATTCCATTTGCTTTATGTGATGGCACTAGGTGAGGGCTTCAAAACTTCTACACAGAATTTTGACCTTTGACTTCTTTGACCTTTGACCTTGATTTTTTACCTATATTGCACATTTTGTTACAAAATGCTACTTCCGGCGGGGACATATGTTACGCACCGCGTAATTTCTACTTTTCCTTGTTTTTTTTCCATTTCAATGTATAGTATCTTCTGTGTTTTATGTACAATTTCAAACAGTTTATTATTTTACTTCATTTAAAAATTATGTTCACTTCGTCATGTACATGTACATGCATTCTATTTATCATTGTAATCTGGGGGCTTTACGCCTTTTCAAGCAATCGCTTTTTGTAGTCCCCGTTCTCCTCATCAATACTTTTTTTTTGTTTGCTATGTTGATCTCACAATGTATTTGTTTTATGATGATTGAGATGAATAAACGAATTGAATTGAATTGAAACTTCCACTCATTGTCCCACACAGGATTTTGCATGTGATGAGTACCAAGTTATTGGTATTTATCTTTCTATCAGTACTAAATGCTTGTAGTCAGGTCCATCTGCTCATGATATCAAATCAATTTCAGTGTTTTAGCTGATTTAGCGCTCTCTGTGTGCTCTGTACAGCATTGTAGGACAGCCTCTCATACATTCTGATATACTATGCAATCTCATGAAGCATCATTGACTTATTTCAGATTGAAGAATAAAAGACTATCGTATTCAAATTCATAAGTCAGAAGTGTGGAATTTTTGTGAAGGGTTTCTATCTACAGACTGTACCGGTATATCTTTAATTACTGGCATATCCTTATAAGACATCCGCTATTGCATCACACTTCGAAACTTTTTTTTTGTGTGTTTCTGTGTGTGTATATGATTCAAACATGAATTGATTTTTCATTAAAAATGATACCAATCATTGGTGTACCTCTTCCCCTTCAGTTGGAGAACCACTAAACCACGAGGCCTGGGAGTGGTATAACAATGTAGTGGGAGAGGGTCGTTGCTCCCTAGCAGACACATGGTGGCAAACAGGTATGATGTAGGGTATTCCCCCTGTCATCTCAATTTGATTGGACTTGTACAGCAGTGAGTGACAAGAGAAATATTGAGCGTCTCAAACACCTGCATGTACATTGAGGTTTGCAATATTCAAGGTTCAAGCTTGTCAAAAGCTTCCTCATTTTTAAACAGGCTGTGCTGTGAAGCAAGTATCCACTGAATCCAAATTTATGCACATATTATTACAAAGTCTATCTCAGTAGCAGTGGTAGTGAAACGACAGTAATACTGAAGAGTCATTGTGATACCAATGATGTTGCAAATAAATATGATGATAGTTGCCTCATCATCTCTGTAAATACAAATGTATCAACTAAAAACACCTACATTTTGCACAGAGGGTTCCATCATGACTGGTAGAATCAAATTTATTTGAAACTTAGTAGACTACAAAATGGGAATGAAAAATTAGGTAGTTTTTAACTCTTGATAATATGAAATCAAATTTCAAACTTCACTTTTGACACCAAAAAAGTATAGAGTAATTACTCAGATATGATGATGACATTATAACGTAGATCTTTAATGGGCTGGAATTGACCAAAATTCCTAAGAGACTTTGATGTAGCATTCATTGTGTCAGCAGTGATTCATATTTATGTTTTAATAAGCAGCAATTATGATGCCTTACTTAACACTTTGTAATATTGCCATGGAATACAATACATCACATTTGTTAGTGAAGTTATATTGAATATTTTGTTCAGCATTCTGAGAATTACACCAAATTGTCACAGAGCTGCTGCGCAAGATTTTTTTTTTTTTAAATTGATGTGAAGTATTAATCATATACTTGAAGAAATGTTAGAATATGGTTGTGGCTGATAAAACAAATAGGCAAGGGTAGGTATTTCTAAATAATTTGTAATTGTTCAAATTTGGTGCCAAAGCTACTCTGGCAGCACTATAACACCAATGATTTCAAAGACACCAATGGGCAGCATGTTTGTGTTTTTTTACACTCCTATAGAGACGGGAGGTATTTGTATCACACCACGTCCCTCTGCTCCCGGTGCTGAGATAACAGGCGGTCCCATGCGTCCTTTCTTTGGAATTGACCCAGTTCTCATGGATGAACAGGTTGGCACTGACACAGATTTGACTTTTAGCCCTATTCAAATGACTGCATTTTTTTGTGTGTTTGCTCCATTATGCATATCTGAGTTGTTTGATATTGGGAACAATTATCACTCCTGGCGGAGTAGTTGCATTGTGTGGTCAGTCATACCATAGACCTTCAGGTCCATGGTCATACTGAGTGACCAATTGGAGCATACTACATAAAGCAAACAACTATTGGTGAAAACACATCACAAAACCTACTGGCAAAAGCTCCACATGTTGACTTTCCCATAGGCCAAAAAGGTCAGCAATACATTTTGCATTTTGGGCAAAGAAGTCCAATTTGGGGAGTTTTTTTGTTTGTTTTGTTTTTTCATTTCTCGTAAGAGGATTCCTTAACCTCTCCTGGTGTGAAGATTAGAAACATAACAATTATATATAGTTTTCTTCTTTTTATTCATTATGGTTATTTTGTTTTTGTTTTGGACAGATGTGAAATGTGTATAACATCTGAAGAATAATCAGAAGTAGTGTGGATGCACCTAATGAGAAATGCCAAATTTCATTTTAATCTAAATATTCCAATATCATAACAGTTGCTATTGAGTTTTCAGACTTAATTTTGGATGTGTGTGTGTCTTGCACACAGTGCAAAATGTGTTCCGTGTATCAGCAGACCGTTAGTATGAGTAATTTATCACTTTGAATTTTGTCTTTCAAATCTGACCTAGATTCAGAGATCTTATCTTTTGACCTTGTTTGTGATGAAGGCCATATGTCTTTCTGTTACAAAGGGAGGGCTTTTTCATTATAAAAGGTGTACCAAACTACCACAAAAAACACACAAAAAATGCTTTTGACCTAATTTGCAATCATAGATAGATACGTGGAGAGAGAGAGAGAGAGAGAGAGAGAGAGAACTTTCAAATAGCAAAAAAGACTGAAAGCATAGCAGCAGAACTTGTTACAAGCTATCCTAAAAGAAGAGTAGGTTCCATTGTATTTCCAATAGTCATCAGGGCTATTACCATTTACTAGTAGTGCGCAATCTGTGCTTTGTCCACAATTTCCATCTATACAGCAAAATATAAAATATCACAAGAAGTTATTGTGATACATATTGTCATTTTCTAGTTTTTCTAGTGATCTACATCGAACTTACTTATTTTCATTTCATAAACTCCACAATGATTTCAGTGATCGTGATGTAGACACCGTCCATCTCAGTGATGGGTGTATGTTGTCAAGTGCCGCGTGTACCTGTGCATTTTGAGGTTTGCATACACGCACTAAAGCGCAAACTCTGCTCGTCTGGGTGAGGCGCAGTGCAGCTGGAAGCTTATGATGTAAACAAAAAGCTTCTATATCGTGAAAATGGGCAATTTTCAGCATGTGTGTATGGGCGGAAATAAACAACGTGGCAGAGGTCTGCGCTCTCCGGGTGCTTTAATTTCTGGTTTAGTACTTGATAGTGATTGCCACGGCAAATGGAAAATACAGAGTGTGACATGGCATGTTTGGAAATTGACCTTTCTGTACAGGCCCAAGAGATTAAAGGGAATGAGGCGTCTGGAGCCCTTTGCATTAGGAGACCGTGGCCAGGGATGGCAAGGACCATCTACGGCAACCACCAGCGCTACATCGACACATACCTCAAACCATATACAGGTGGGATAGTATTATCACCATCATTATAATTTTATCCAGCAAAATGTATTTATGATTCATAAATTGAAAAACCTGATTACAAAATCTGTCATGGTATATAATCTTTAAGCATGACTCAAAAGAATGCCCCCTTACCCTGCCTTGAAAATGAAAAGGTAATACTTACAGTACAACTGGAAATCTATGTTCTGTAGATTATGTGGTTCATAACATTGAGTTCCAATGTGTTTGATCTGATATGTTTTGTTATGATAGTTTTTATCTCTCATCTTTCCATCCATTTAAGTGCAAATCTTTCAGTAATTCATGTGTAATATTTGATTATGTAATACTTGTGGCAAACAATTTTTACACCAGGTTTTGATCAACAGAAAGTGGTCCCAGATTAAACGTGTTTGTGAATGCACTCTATTGTATTGCTTTCCTTTTTTTTCAGGGTATTACTTCTCTGGTGATGGCGCCGTCAGAGATGAGAAGGGTTACTACCACATCACCGGCCGCATGGATGATGTCATCAATGTCACAGGTCATCGTCTGGGAACGGCAGAAGTCGAAGATGCAATGGTGAGATTATCCAATGTCTAAACACCTACATGTACATCTCAGATAATAATATTTAAAGTTCAGGCTTGTCTCAAGTTCCTCTGTATTTAGACAGGCTGGGCAGTGAGCAAAATAAAACGAGACATTCATAAAATTGGTTGTTGAATGACTTGAAAAGGCCAACTGGCTGCTGTAAACTCAATCTGTCATCAATTCTGGAAATTTGTGCATTCAATTTTCCGGTCACAGTCCTAATAGTGAATAAGACACTGAGAAAATGCTAATGTTTGGAGTAAAAGCTCACTGATAAGTAATTTCTCAATTGTCCATACTGTGTTAAGTATACTATGTTAAAATCCTCTGTCCATGTTTTGTTTTGTTTTTGTTTTTTCTGTGGATAGGATGAACACGTGGCAGTGGCAGAGACTGCTGTGGTTGGTTACCCACATGATATCAAGGGTGAAGGTGAGTTACTCCTACAACACAGGCATTTCAGCCTGGCTAGATCTGTGTGTATTGTGTGTGTGTGTTTTGTTTGCACACTGTCTGTGTCTGTAAGACACCAGCAGTTACTAAATTTAACACCAGGTGTTGCTGACAGCAAGCAAACATGTAGCAGTCAAATTACTGTGTGTGCATGATACTTCCTCCCATGGTTACTGTGGGACCAGTTCAAGGTATGGTCTGCAGCCTGATATGTTGATTCTGCCCCTAGCCTTTAGTTAGTCATTTGAAGCTGTTCATTCCAAAGATGTGATATAAGGAGATAGCATATGGCAGGTTGCAGGGAAGGAAGTTAGCTTCTTGGAGATGGAAGAATGGGACGGTTTGGATTTAAAGACACTCAGTCGTGGCGAGTGGTTTGTGCGGCACGGAGACGAACGCAACACGCTGCCTCCCCCATTCTGTATCAAATGTAGTGACCCCCGAATGAGAATAGCGATGGCTCAATGGGTCAGCGAAAGTACGGTAGGCTACCAGAGGGCTCCCTGTGCTTATCTCCCAACCAAAAATGGCGGTCAAAGCGAGCCACGAGAGCTTCCGAATGGACGCACACTTTCAGTGCGCATGCACATGAAGAGAGGCCGAAAGAGCCACGCGTCTTCTGGCCTCTCTCCTCCAATCACCGCAGCTCGCGGTGACAATATTTGTGTATGATGCGTACACACACACACACACACACGCCGCAGCGTCTTCCGACCTCTCTCCTCCAATCACCGTAGCTCGCGGTGACAATGTTTGTGTATGATGCTTACACACACACGCACACACACACACACTTGTCTCAGTGGTAGCATTGCGCAATTGCATGCACAAACTTCGGTCGTTCGGAGTTTACGTACCATTAGGGATGGCGATCGGCTGCCTTTAAAGGTCAAATGCCTCTTTTGCAGATGTCATGAAACTTTGCATGATTTAAGAATAATGTTTCCCAAAACCGTGTTATTGTGGTAATACACCTCAGAGTTTTCACAGAAATGAGGAGCTAACCATATGTCACTGAAGAATACACTCCCTTTTTGTACCAAATGTAAGATTGGTGTTTTTTTAGGGCTTCTGCACGAGTTCACTGGAAAATTTTCAGTATTGTTATTTTTCTGAGGAATGGTCTAAATTACAACTACAATATACCAGCCTATGAAATGCATGAAATTTCAGGCTTGCAAAAGGGACACACAAACCTTAATAAAACCATTCAGTGCCAAGATTTTAAGAAATCAAAGAAACTTCAAATCACTGAATTTCCTGCTTGTTGATGTCATGAAGCTTTCTGTTAGGCTTGCACCACACTGGCAATATACCATATTAGGAAAATCAAGTTTCACCAGAAGTATATCATCCTTATTCATTTTTGGGTGTCCCTTGACTTATTTGTACACCTCTAATAGCTCCCTGCGATGTACTAATAGCTCCCTGCGATGTACTAAATAGCTCAGTGAGAAATTATTTCCCACTTTCTTCATTGCTATTTTTGTGTTGTAGCTTATGAAAATGTGAAATTTAATAGAAATGCATCTCATATATTCTGTACATTTGCGAGCCTCTTTTATATTCCATGCTCATTTCTAAGATGGTTTGTCACTACTTACATATTTTAATTTATTCCCCCTGTATCTAATTTGAATATCCCTTTAAATATTGTCTGGTTTATTGTAAGATTGAAATCAGCACGTACCTACTATTGTTTGTCATAGAGGCAAATATATCTGTAGTTTTAGTATGTTAGTATGATGCCCCTTGATATGCAAGAGACAGGCTTCTCTTACATAAAGTGTGTAATGTCACAGTTCCTTTGTATTCTGTAAGTCCCAGATATTTAAATGATTCTTTTCCCCCATTTCTATGACCTTTCCAACGTGAACCCGTTTCTGCAGGTGTGTATGCCTATGTCACCCTGAAAGATGATATCTCAGAAAGCGAAGAGCAAATCATATCAGAGCTGAAGGCCATCGTGAGGAAAAAGATTGCTGGCTATGCAGTCCCTGACATCATTCAAGTGAGTGTAGAGTACCATAGTGTGATGTCACAGCCATTCATCACCATGGAAACTGGTTCTAAACAACCTCACCTGGCCCAAATATCTGTGAACACTACTATTGTTGCTAACCATGCTCACACCTGGGGCCCGTTTCATAAAACTTGTCATCAGTGACAACTGTAACATTTCTATGACAAATTTGCTCTCAGCCAATCAGATGCAAGGATTTCAGTAGCTTGTCACGTCTATGACAACTTGTCACTGATAACAAGTTTTATGAAATGGGCCCCTGGTTCTAACGCAAGCTATAACAGAAGACTGTGACATCATCACTTCGGTACTTTATTGGACTATGAGAGATACATTGAATATAGCCTCGTGGCTGCGTACTGCCATGATAATGTTTTGGGGAAAATGAATTTGACTAGTAATTAGAAGATACTGAACTCAAAGTAAAGTCATGGCCATGCATAATGTCCATGTTTGAGCTTTATATTTATCATTGCTCTAATCCATCCAAATGTTGCAATATGTCTAAATAGATGATTAAAGTTTGATGCTCCAAGGATAGACACTATGTGAGATCTCTCATTGAGAAAACGTTTCACCAAAAGGAAAGTGTGTTAACCTCCTTTGTAAGAAAAATATATATTAAAAAAAAAAACATCAGCATCTAGTCATCAGAAGTGTAGTTATTGCTTTAGCTTTAATCATGTCATCTTAGTTATTTGAATGAGACTTGATATCCCTTGTTACAAGTTAATCATAAACTATGAATTTTAAATGAATTGCATCATACATTTTCCCTTGTTTGAACCAACTCAAATTTGTGTGCCAATAGATTACACCCGGATTGCCCAAGACACGCTCCGGCAAAATCATGAGACGCATCTTGAGGAAGGTTTCGGCCGACAGGAGTGACGAGCTTGGAGATGTGTCCACTTTGGCTGACCCCTCTGTGGTCAAGGCCATTGTGGAGAACCATGATAGACTTACCAAGAGAATGAGTGGAACGGCGTAAGGAGAAATACCATCAATTCCTATCTCTCCGTGGGCCCTGGATACAATTCAGGAACTGTCTGAGTCATGTAATGGCGTCTTTCTCTCTTCCTGTACATGTTTTCTCTTTCATTTATAATATAACAAAATCACCAAGTGATTGTGCCTCTGAATTATAAATTCAGTTTATTTTTGATAATTTGCCATAGGTGGAAAGGATGGAAAATGAGACGAGTTTCTCCAGAGATGTATTGTGAAGGCCAATAAATTTGAATAACTGTTTTGTTCTATTTGCAAAGAATTTTTTGCCTTTAAAGTCAAGCGTTGGAAATTATCTTTTAATCCAGTCTTATTTGATTTCTATTCATTGGTCTAAATCATGTCATTGAATTATATTTGGAATGACTACATATTTTGTTAATAACTGAAACTGAATCAATTTGACACACATGTTATGCTTGGGTTGAGCCATAAATGCTTGGTTTGGCTCAAATTTCGGTTGAGCATGCAATGGTATACATGATTGTTAAAAGTGCACTGGCATTGTAGTTTCAACTGAATTTTCAAAACACAAAGACTAGGCAAGGGTCTCTCATTGAATAAAAAAGCGGAGGGGAAGGATTTTTACGTTACTAGAAATGATTAGTTTGGATGTCCAAATATTGAAACGTTTGGCAGTTTGTCTTATGTAACATGTGACCATGACATTGGCATCGTCTTACATGTTGCCTTGTACAAAATGCAAAAATGAGTTCATTTTGGACATAGTGTGCCATGTGGCATTGTTGCTGTAAACAGTAGCTGACACCGTATGATGGTTTAGTCCCACATACAACAGATATGTGTGATGCTCAGTATCTTGGACTCATTATCTCGTTAAGCATCACAGGCATTTAAGGTGTCATGAAGTTTGCATGGACATACTTGAATACAAAACTTCACATCAGGGCTGCTACGAAGTATTGAAACAAAATATGATAGAATCAGGGACTCATCTTCCGAGAACTGCCTGGACAAATTGCTCCAAATTTAATTTCACATGAATTGCATTGTGTCTCATAGTGTCAATTCAACATTGTATCATAGCTTTGTTCATTGTGTTTTTTCTAATGTATTCCACACTCTTTTTCTGCAATTTTTCACAAGTCTCTCCCTTCCTGGACAGAGTAGTAGCCACTGAGTAAGGTTATTGTTTGAAGACTTCCTCACAAACACAGCATTTTATTATGTAATATATTGTAGCAGTGTTGTATGCTGGTTTAAGTACCCAGGTGTATGGGCTGTGGAGAAGAAAATAATAAAAGCATTGCACAAAATATAAGTTCTGTAGAAACAAGGTTTGTAGTGCAGGACAGACTGAAGGACGTGGAAAGTTGACAGTGGTTTTTCGAAATCCAAGAATGACTTGAGTAAGTGGCAGTCCATAGTACAGGTATCATGGCCACAGGGGTTAATAGTACAATGTATGTAGTGTATAGGCTCTTGCTTCATCTACTCTTCCATATAACCATCCCTTATGTTAACCTCTATTGCTTTATTTATTTCAAGACTCCAATAAACAATGGTAGTTTACTCCAGTGAAAGACATACTAACTGGCAAGCAATATTACAACTGAACCTCTAGGAGTTTGCCTTAGTAATAGAATCGGTCACATGTATAGCACAATCGGCTTCTTAGGTGTCCATGGTAAGCAGCACAGACAAGGTTTCAATATTGTGAAAAACTTCAAAATATCTTGTAAGTTTTACAAATCTAGTCGAAAAATGATTGTCTAATGAACATTTTGTCTGACGTGAGCAAGTGTCAGATGTAGCTAGAGATGATTAGATAATACATGTCATCCTTTTGTATTTCCACGTTTTCTTCTTTTCATTTTAGATATTTACATGTATGCTGCATGGAGTACCTCAGGTTTGAACTGAAAGCTTTTATTCTAAAGAGAGAGTCTACCTTTAGTTTTTAGACTTTATTGAAATATATTATGGATGCTTCAAACAAGTAACTACAAAAAAAAAAAAAAGAGTTTTTGCATAGTATGGTCTGCATTGCCATTTAATACAGTGCATTTTCAGGAATCTTGAAGATTGTTATTCAGAGACTAACAAGTCATAATTTGCAAAAGTTGGATCGCAATTGTAGTACATGTTTAGTACGCCAACGTTCAAAGTGTACCATGTAGCATGTATAAAGAATTCTGAATAGAAACTGACAATTTCTGCTGACATTCGTCATTGGTTAGTTGGTAGGTGTTACCTGTACGTCTGCAGAACTTTGTTTCGGCCATGCAGGATATTCACCATGCAATCATGTTTATAGACAACGTATGACTTTACAGGTCAGTAGAATAATGTTTGGAATCAGTGGTGTATGGTATGCACCTGTAACACTGAAGATTTTACTGCACACATTATTTATTTCAGGCATACCCTAAGTCTGCAGGAATAGCCCAAACTGTGTTTAGTTATCAGATGTTTCCGACTTGCAGGTAGACACTATTTGTCGCTTTTCTGTTTTCATAATCGTTGTTACACTTTGTAAACCTGCATGTTACATGCTAATTGCTTAGAATGAACAATATGGCTCATTGTTAGAGAAAAGGAAATTATGTTAGGATGCAGATAATCTCTTACACACAGACACACATGCACTTGTACATTGACGAACACCCCAGAGCATTGATTTGGCCAATACACAATTTCTGCCCAAGTCAAAGTGACCACTGTCAACAAGTATTGTTCATGTCAGAGTTCATTTTGGAGGACTTGTTGTTGGTGTTGTTGTTGAATGAACACCATTTTTTTTTTTTTTTTTTTGGGGGGGGGGAGGAGTTTCTGTTTTTTGGTGTTGTTTTTTTTTTGCAACATGATCAAGCAAATAGGCCTATATTCTTAGTTTATGAAAGCAATGTGAGGAATGTACAAAATTCAGAGACACTAGTGATGTGACTCACATGTGATTGTAGCTGTATTACCCACCGTTTCATTGATGTCATTGTTGGACAAGGTGTTGGTTTTAGGTCTCAGAACTTAATGTGTACAGTATTGATGTCGGATGATAGTCTAGGTTGTTCTGCATGTTCATCATTGAGGGAAATAAAACTGAAAGGTAACTGAAATGGTATGTAATGTGCTCCCCCTTCCTCCTACTGGAAAAATTGTGACTTCTTTGCAGAGAACAATCATTTAGAGAAGTTGGTTTCCTATTGTCAGCATATTTTGGTTGTATCATAAAAAGGAGTGTTTACCTCTCTCATGCCTTCTACATTTTTAAATACATCATGTTTTCATGGTTCAAAGATTATGACATTGTCAAATATTTAGTATTTCAATTACAAATACAGGCAAACCCATTTTAACAAATATGCATACAAGATTTTTGTTAATATGAGAGGATTTTACTGGTAAAATTGTGATTATTTCCTTTATCTACTTATCAATTCCAAAGGGATTGCATTATAATGATAAAAATTCTAGCTGCTCTGACTATCTTGTTATAACAGGTTTGCCTGTATTTAGTTGTGTGTTGTAGTGTTAGCAATCTAGTCATGTGTGAGCTTGTGTTTATATATCCATTCTTCAATGAAGGTCTATCAGGTGACAAATTGTTGGGGTTATTTTCCAAAGGCAAGTTTGTTTTGGTTTGGGTTTTTTTCACTGCAGGTGTAAGGAAATAATGTTTCTGTCAAGTAGGATTTTGAAAAAGAATCAAAAAGGTAAAGCATTTTATCATGACTGAAAAAAAAAAGTTTGTTCATGGATGGATTTTTAAATCTAATTGTGGCACTTGAGGTATCTATTATTTGTCAATTTATGTCAGTTTCATTTTTTCAAAGCAAGGTGTAAGGGTGTACTGTATAGCTATGTTGAATGTTTTCATCTTCTATCATCTAAAGGGTCTTGGGTCTTCTATTTTGTGTGTGTGTGTGTGTTTTTTTTTTTTGGGGGGGGGTTGTAGGTTTTATTTGGTACTATGTATTGGTGATAATTTTATTTGACAAAATGGGATAGTATGAAGAGGAAGAAGATCTTCTTTGTATGAATGTAATTTTTCATATTCTGATACATGTCATGAAATGTTGTCACCAAACATTTGATTTCTCACTGAAGGTCACATGACTTCGTGTCTAGAGTCTTGCGCACAATATTATACCAAATGAAGTACAATTGTATTTACTATCAGGTGACGGATTTTTTTTTTTTGTGAGAGTATGCTGTGAATTATATATCATGTATAACATTTTCTTCACTGAAATATTACATTTATCTCTCATAAGATGTCTTGCAGGTTCATTCTCTTCTATAGGAATTTATATCTGCCTTCATTACCATTTGATCTTCAACATATCAATCCTCGGCATTTTCAGTTTATCCTGTTATATGAAAGATATGAAACATGACGTCGTGTATACAAAAATTGTACAATTAAAAGGAAAAAGCCAAAATTTGAGTAATTCATCAAAGTAAGACAGACTACAGAAACATGATGAGAGCCATGTCTCTCTATCTGGGTAGTAGTTGGTAATATTTCATGTTATCAAAACCAGCTTGTGAGTGGAAAGGGACTCACTCTAGCCAGTGGTGGATCCAGGGGGAGCACACCAGGTGCCCCCCCCTTTATTATTATTTTTTGTTAAAACAAAAGAAAAAATGGGGGGGGGGGGTGTGCGCCCCCCCCCCTTAATTTTGTAAAGGCGCCCCCTCTTTACGGAATTCTTGGATCCACCCCTGCTAGCAATGAAGAGACAAAATCTAGGAGTAAAAAGAAACAAAGTTGTAAGTGATTGAAAATGAAATGGGTCCATCAAGCTTTATTTTTGCACTGCATTATAAGAAGAAACAGGTGCTTTGAAGCACAAACTGATTGAAGCACAAAGAAATGGCGACTTCTGAGCAATGCAATGCACTGTTATTTTTACACGTATTGTAAATGCTGGAATTTTATATGTATTTTGATTCACTAGGCACTTTGATGTCGATACGCTTGTGTTAATTGCTGTGAAATGGTTTTTATGTCATTCAGTGTTTATGATGAACTAGTGAAATGTTTTCAAGTAGCAAACTTCTGGAAAAAAAAAACCTGACTTGTATAGATGCATGCTATGTACAGCTCACTCTAAGGTCTAAGAAACACACAGAAATTTTGCTTAGTGTGTGTGTTTTTTTGTATATTTGTTTGTTTTTTAAGTCAGTGTCTTTAGTCAGTCCAAAAACTAGTCCCACAACTACTTGCTTTGCAGTTTTCATTTTTCATGACTTTGAAGAAAATTGGTCACAACTGAAGATGATTATGACTAGACAAAACAACAGTTACTCACATTAGCAGTTTCTTGACTGGTCTGGGTAGTTAGTGATAAAAAAAAAGATAATCATGACTTGTTGTTCATCAACCATCATTTCGTGCTATTTCTTTGACAAAAATGCAATAAAGTTTTATATACATATTCTTCAAATATGCTGTACAGGGGATTTTGTGTGTTGAATTTGTTTCATATCACCAGGATGTTTTGTCAGTAGAGAAAATAAAACACATGGACATATTTTTGAGAATCCTTATACATCCAGGCTACATTTTCGTGGACTGTGTGTTACTTTCATACCACCTTAATTTGCAAAGTGATTTCACTTTGATGTAGTGGAGTGGCATAGCTTGAAAAAGTAAAGGTATTGTGCATTTTTTGATAAAGGCACCAAATTTCACGTGTATGTAGACTTTGTCATTCTAAACAATTTCTGATATTGCAAATACTGATATTGCAAATACTGCCCTCAATGGCTGTGGCAGCCATTTTGAAAATGACCACCAAATGAAACAATTGTCTATTACTTTTGGAACAATTTTGAAACATTTTAAGAAAAAAAGAAGGTCCAAATGTCGTTTTTCTAATTTCATTGAATGTCTGGTGATACCTAATCCCCCAAACTGAATTTCTAAAACGAAAAAATCACTATAATGAAGTGCGCCCTCTATGGGAAAATATTGAAAGTGTAAAGGTTCAACAGCTTATTAATTATTTTTGATGTCCTGAAGCAAAGAAAGCATTAATAATGTGGCATAGCTGAACAAATGTGTGCATTTTATGATAAAAGCACCAAATTTCGTACACAGGCTGACAATTACATCGAAAATCAATTTAGATATTGGGCCATCCTAAGTTACGCCCTCAACAGCCAAAAATGCCGTTTTTGCATTAAAATTGTCTAATTTCAGAAGGGAAAATCAATAGGATTTTTGCAAACAAGTGGGAAAGTACATTCAAAATGAATGTAGATATTTGTTCATGACAAATGGAGCCCTCAACGACCATGACAGGCATTTTCAAAATGGCCTCCATGAATGCTACTTTTTCATTAAATTTGCTACTTTCAGAAGGAAAAGTCAATAAAATTTTGCCCACAGATGGGAAATTACATTCAAAATAAATCTAGATGTTGGGCCATTGTAAAAAGCGCCCCCAACAGCCATGACAGCCATATTTCAAAATGACCGCCATAAATGCCATTTTTCGTAAAGATCTACTAATTTCTGAATGAAAAGCCAAAAAGATTTTGGAAACAAGTGGGAAATTACTTTCAAAATAGATTTAGATATTGGGCCATCGCAAATTGCGCCCTCACCGGCCATGACAGCCATTTTTCAACATGTCCACCATAAATGCCTTTTTTTATGCCTCCGCCACGAAGTGGTGCTGGAGGCATTATGTTTTCGGGTTGTCCGTCCGTCCGTACGTACGTCCGTACGTACGTCCGTACGTACGTCCGTCCGCTTTCGTTTACGCGATAACTTGAGTAATATTGACTGGAATTTTACCAAACTTTGTCCAAGTATAAAGTATGATGGGGCAATTATTTGATAAGTTTTTGGGTGAAATCGGCCAAAGGTCAAAGGTCAAAGGTCAAGGTCAAATCATGAAATTGTATCCGTTTTCGCGATAACTCAAGGATTGAGCAAATTTCACCAAACTTTGTCTGAGGATGATGTATGATAGGACAATTACTTGAATAGTTTTTTAGTGAAATCGGACAGAGGTCAAAGGTCAAAGATCAAGGTCAAATCCTAAAATTTATCTGTTTACGTGATAACTCAAAACTGCATGAAGCAGCTTTCACCAAACTTGGTCCAAGGATGATGTATGATGGGACAATTAGTTGAGAAGATTTTAGTGACATTGGCAAGAGGTCAAAGGTCAAAAGGTCAAAAGGTCAAGGTCAAATGCTAAAAATGTTGCTATTTCCCCCATATCTATGCAATGCCCAAAGGTACTTTCTTGAAACTTGGTGTAGACATGTACTACTACATAAAGATTCTCCAGAGAGAGTTTCATGTCATAAGGTCAAAGATTAAAAGGTCAAAAGGTCAAATTTTACTATTTCCCTTATATACTAGTGTATGCAATGCTTGCATTATTAGTTTTAAAACTTTATATACATGCATTACCTAATGGAGATTCTCCGGGAAATTTCCAGCCAGATGGTCAAGGGTCAAAGGTTAAGGGTCAAAGGCCAGGTTTCAATGCTCCCCCCCCCCCAAAAAAAAAAAAAAAAAAAAAATTAATTTTGTACTGTAATTTCACTCTTTCTTCATACCTTGGAAATTATTCAATGCATAAACTTATAAAAGCGTCCGTCAGAATTCAAGTAAAAATTCTCAATTCCCCAAATATGTGTACCTGCACTCTTAGACAATTATAGCAAACCCAGTTCAAGGAAAATGAACATTCAAGACATTTCTGACAAACCTGTCATTTCAATATTTTGCCAGTTATGTGAAACTGTCATGGATCACACATTGTGAAGACATTGTACTATACACCTATTGGGAGAATCATGCATTATGGCGGAGGCATCAGTCGCCATAGCGACATTTCTAGTTTTTTCATAACGACGTGCTAATTCCAGAAGGAAAAGTCAATAAGACCTTGCACTCAATTTGAAAACTACATTTGAAATATGTTGATGTATTAGATTATTGTAAATAGTGCCCTCAATGGCCATGGCATGATGTATGTCTTATATTTTACGCATTTACAAAACAACATGTAAACGACTCCTTGAGAGGGGCCTCACATTGTCTAATTTTGACCGAATAAAATCTTGGGATAGAAGTTAGTAGCAGAATAACATGATCTTTCTATATTTGTAGATCAGATTTTCTGAATGTTGATATTTCTAAACTATTTATACAGTATAGCTGTACGTATTACCAATGTCACCCTTGTTGCAGCATTATCTATACTGTAAGTGATTAGTTTCTCTGGAATTTACCATTTGTATACATTGTTCGGAAGGGATCGAGTGTAGATGCTCTAGATGTACCAAATGATGAGTACTAAATACCGACATATTCTATATATGTGAAGAGTTTGTTTGCAAAAACCGATAAGTCCATATTTGTCAAATGGAGATATTTGCGATTAAAGGTCAAGAAAAATAAAGAGAATAATAAGAACATTTTTGCTTCTTTTGACTATAAGTTCAAAAATGTACCTTTATGTGTAGTGACATACAATCATTCAAAAGGTATTATTTTGTATTTTATGACAGATACCGTACTTCAAAATCTTCGAAATTGGACTTATCGGTTTTGCAAGCAAACTCTTCATATATATACATATATATATATATATATATATATATATATATATATATATATACATATATACACACATATATACAGCGTGTCCCAGAAAAAATGAAACCGAATTTCCTTTCACCTTTTTACTATCGAAATCATACATTTTCTTGATGAGATACAATGGAAAGATAACTTTTCTTCTTTCATTATTGATGTATAACTTAATGTGCATCGTTCATGCATGACTGAGTTAGAACAACGAACAGTGGTACTATCAAATTTTCATTTGCACGCGCAAATGGTGACTTTAAGTGAATTATTCAGATTTTCAACGTTACGTTTTCGAAAAACAAAGTTCATAACCTAAATATCCATATTTTCTTCTTTCGTATGAGACCTTATGCGTCAAATATGAATAACGCATGCTTGAGAAAAACTTGCATAAAAACATGTTTGATCATTTCTACCGATTCTACGGATAGTCGAAAAACAAGCATTCAGCTCTCCCGACTTAGCATTAGACAATGGGCTCACGGGTCTGCGCCATTGAATTCACATAAAACAACGGCAGTGCTACAGTGAATGTTGTTCGGGGGGGGGGGGGGGGGAGTATATTTACAGAGAATTCTGTATATGAGACGGAAAGCCCTTTGTTGTCATCTATTTAGAATAAGCTATGAGACTTGACCTACCAGACAATATGAAGACTAATATCGAGTGTATTCTCAGGCTGCATGTAGTCCAATAGCTATGGGAAATCAACGTTACAACAATGGTACACATTTTTATGATTTTGTACCTCAAACTTATCTCACTGTTTTAATTCCTCTCTACATTTCCCTCACGCGTGGTTCATCCTTCATCACTGACAGGGCCTTGAAGTTTTTGACGGGGGAGGTGAAGCAGAAAGAGAGGGTACATCACTTTATTTATTTATCACTGAACTTGCGCTTCTAACATTTCAAAGGTCCAAGTGCAGGGCAGAAAGTCGTCTTCTTTTTCTTCTTTGTTTTCGGGGGGGGGGGGTTACTCCCCCCCCCCCCCCCCACACACACACACACACACATTCCGCTGATGAACACCCTTTGCTCTGTGCAGTTTGCTGCATGGTCAGGCAAGCTCACAATCATGTGCTAATTTACGACCCTATTCCGAACCGTCTATAACAATCCCTTTTTACCCCTCCCTTCATGTTTGTGTAAATTCATTGAAGCGTGAAGGCCATTGTTATCTGCCAAGTCGGGCAGGCGTCGGAAAAGCTAACTGGCTCCTTAATTAGTGTCCATCTTTCTGAGTAAAATGGAAGTATATTTTCAAATGAAGTTTTCTCGAGCAGGCGTAGATCATTTTTTTTACGCATGAGATGTCATTATTATATGAAAGGAAAAAGAATGGATATTAAGGCAATGGTTTTATTTTTTATTTTTTGCAAAAGATTGCCGAAAAAGTCTGAAAAACTCATTCAAAGTCGCCATTTGCTCGTGCAAATTAAAATTTAGTAGCATTACTGTCTATTGTTCTAACTCGGTCGTGCATGAATTATGAACAATGAGTTATGCATCAAATGAAAGAAAAGGAGTATATCTTTCCATTCATATACATCTCATAAAGCAAATATATGATTATGATCGCAAAGAATTGCAATGAAACTCGGTTTCGATTTTTCTGGGACACGCTGCTGTATATAATCATATATACTTATATGTAGTTGATGTTTGGTGCTGAATGAATTAATAATAGGCCTACTTACCTTTGCACTGCTTTTGTGTCGATCCCATTTTCATGGAGGTGATTCGCTCATGACGTCAAGTCGTGACAGCAGCCCGTATATAAGTTTTGCCCAGCCCTATTCTTTATTGTACGATGTAATATAGTGTCAGTTTCGGCTGTATTTATACGTTCAGATTCCGATACATATTCAGACTCCGATTGAATGATCTTCAATCATGTCATTATAGGCAATCATACCAAACGAACGCAATAGTGATACGAAACGGACTCTGGATTTATTAAAACAAGTTTTTAAAGCACTATTTTCGCGGGTATCAACTTTTGTATATGCCTATAGAGAGAATACATTTTACGTGAATTGAAATACGGTCAACCGTCGTTTGTTTGTTTGTTTTTTGGTGAAATTGCGTTATGTACACCTTGTTTACTTTAGGACGACGGTCTTGAAAGCCGAAAACACACACACACACACACACAAAATACGGAGAACACACCTGAGTTTACATGTAGGCCTACTCGAATGTGTATTTCGGTCTTCTAATGTGGAGAGCTTCCTGGGAGCAGCTAGCAGCTATTTGACAAGCGTTCAGACATTGCAGATGGGGGCTATGTATAGAAGGGGATCTTGAACCATCACAAATTATAGTAATGTTAATAGTGCTTATGGGGATTATGATGATGATAATGCACTCCATAATGCATGAGTGTCTGACCGATCGACTGCCATAACTTTTAGGAAGTTCTGGAGTTTTTGCTGTTTCTTTTTCTTCGCGAAACCTTTATTGCTTACTTTTCAACTATACACACGTAAGATCTATGGGTGTTAGGAATCCCATACTGAAAGCGTCTTGAACACCCCAGTAAATATCCAATAGGATGCACCTACTACAATAATGAGTCCAATTATCATCTGGACCAACGGGCAGGTCCCCCCCCCCCCCCCCCACATTCACACACTTTCAATTGTCGCCTGCAACGAACTATATAGAATAATTAAAATGACGGCTTTTACGTGCTTACAGCAATGAATTCCTTTGACTTACAGCGAAAGTTCCTTCCGTGGATTTTTTTTTCTTTCTCTTTTTTTTCCCCCTCATTGACACCACTATAAGCAGAGTGTAATCATCCACTTACCATAATAGCAAAAGATTTCTGCTCGGAGTCAACGAAGATATTAGTTCACAGCAGTAGTAGGGGAGAGCGGGGAGAAGTGGGACATTATTTCAAGTTCGCCAATTTTCTTCTTATATCTTTTTATAGAAGAGATGATTACATTTCCTTTTGGGCTTGCATGAAGGTTCATATGGTAGGTTACATAAAGAGCTATAAACTGGGGGTGGCACTGTTCTCAATTTTCTGCAGTTAATGAAAAGAAAAAACCTTATTTTGGGGGAGAAGTTGACCCACCCGTGGGTAAAGTGGGACAACGGCAAGGGAGAAATGGGACGGTGTTGGTAAAGTGTGACATCCTATAGAAATGTCGGAAATGTCAAAGTTGGAAGGCGTAATGAAACATTGGTAATGAAAACAGTCAAACATGCTTTCAAATTATCTCTGTTTTAACAAAACAAGTTTGAACGACATGTTTGAAAATCTCAACTTTTTTTTTACATGTAATGCTATTATGAGGGACAAATGGGACACGTTGTCCCAATTGTCCCTCACGTGGCAATGTACGACTGCTCAGTAACCATGCAGGCATTTGTCAAAAACAAGTTATATTAGTTGCATATCAATAAGGCTCACCACCAGCTTCAATTGTGCCCTTGAAATCATGAATACAAAGACAACAGGTTAATTAACCTGATTTCAAAAAAATATCATATTTTGGGGAAAATTTTCAATAGCATTTTATACATACTTAGAATTTGCCGAACTGCATGGCTTTCTTAGTGTGATGTATGGTTGTTGGGGGCTTATTGTAGATATAAGCCAATCGCTGATTGGTTGAATAGTTTTTAATTCAGAGAACGTGTCCCACTTGACCCGCGTCCCAACTCACCCCGCTCTCCCCTAATTAAGGAAACTCCGTGAAAGACGTTGTTTTAACGAATTTTCTCCCATAAGGGCTATAGGGCTTTGACTTGACAAAGCCATGGGCGAAAATTCGTTAAAACAACGTCTTTTACAGAATTTCCTTAATAATGATGTATATCACATATAAACGTGTGTGTTCTTGGGAAGAACTGGAAATATATATATATATATATATATATCGTCTGTTGAGAATGAGAAGGGCGTTAAGTTGTCTCGAACACTATGGGTTTTGTGGTCACTAAATTAAACGCCCTTATCATTCTCAACCGACGATATGTATATATATATATATATATATATATATATGTATATATATATATATATATATATATATATATATATATATTATATAAAATGTCTTTAGGCCTATAAAGTGTTGGCATGATACACTTTGTTGAATTCTATTTTCCTAACTATACAGCTGATATAGACAGTTTATAGATCTGCGAATGGTGATATATAAGGCCTAAGTATGTTGCGCTGGATGTTTAATTCAATCTTACAAAGGACTCATTCATTAGCCGTCCTGAAAACACAATTATTCAAAAAGAATTTTGAATGAGTTATCTTTCCATTTGATAGCATCTTTACGTCCCATTTTTCTCTCACCTGAGCCAAGGACTCGAGGAAGCCGCATTGCGATCATTCATCGTCCGGCGTCCGTCATGCATGCGTCGTGCGCACCGCGATAACTTTTTACATGGAGTCATCTTCTTCTGAAAACCCAATGATGGATTTTCACCAAACTTGGAAGTACTTAAACTTATTACGAATCTTAATTCGTTTTCGGATTAACAAAGCTTCGGAATAGCAAACTATAGGCCTATTTCATTTTCGGAATCCTTCGGAATATTAACGGACCTTCGAAATAACGCACTGTGACCGTCTGATTAAAGGCGCAAGTGAATAGACATGACAAGACACTGACTCGCAAAAGATGTCGACTTCTGTAGATGGGCTGTGAATATTGTGAATTACCGTCTGTCATGAGTGCTACCATAAAGTCTAAATCAGTTAGCCGTAATTGCTCTTGCTGGAATAGGATTTGGTTTACCGTACTAAATAGTGAGCTTACCCTTAATTGTTGCGTTTGATGGAGACGGCGGATTGATGCCCCCTCATGATGGCGACCAGGGAAATTTTTGTTTGTTGTCCCTACAAAGAAATCTTAAGTGCGGTAAAAGAAGATTAGTATAGTTACGTAAGCGGATTAACAAATGCGATACTCCGAAATGTCAAGGTCAACGTTGCGAGCCTGATTCCTCCATGAGCAAGAGAATGGCCTTCAATTCACTTATTATTCTCATAAACAATCACGGTCATCAGATGACTTTTTGTTTTTGTTTTGTTTGTTTGTTTTTGTTGTTTGTGGCCCTATTTGCTTTTTACTCGCACCTTCAATGATAGGGCCTAATTTTAGGCCTATTATAGGCCTAATTTGCCCCGTGCATTTAATTTGTGTACATGCTTTTGCGTGTATCCGCGACAGCTAGGTATAGGCCTACTCTAATTAACGATATCGGAAGACACAAAAGATACTCTTTAAATGCTATTGATAGAGCACTTTATCTATATTAAGTCGACTATAAGCCTATAAAAATACTAGTTTGCACTATGATACGGCAAATTTCAATACAACATGCTCGTCACATGATTTTAAGACTTCGGAGGTTTTTTTTAATTCTTTTTGTTTGAAGTCACGCTTCAATAGACCCTATACTTTGCACAATTCCGACGTCACTACGTTTGAAATGCAGTTTAAAGGGACTGTACAGTACTGGTTGAGGTAGGGATTCATGTTTTGAACATTCCTAAGTGAGATAACGAGAAACCTCTTATGAAATATGAAAGAGCATGTAATTTTAAGAAGGATTCAATGTTTATTTGATGAAAATTGGTTTTCAAATAGCTGAGATATCCAAAAAAGTGCTAATAATAAAAGGCGACATGCCCCAACTTTATTAGTATCTCTTTGTTTCACCTTGTTTTTGGATATCTCAGCCATTTCAAAACCGATTTTCATCGAATAAACTTTTGATACCCCTTAGAACCGCATGCTCTTTGACATCTTAGAGTGGTTTATGAATATCTCACAAAACGTTAAAAGCTAAATCTTTACCTCGACCAGAACTGTACACACCCTTTAAACTATAGGCTGCACCTTGACATGAGCATCGGATCATAATACCACTTTGTAACATTTAGGCTATATTTGGAAGCACTCGTTCGGCCAAGTAGGCACTAATATGGAAGAGGACTTTCAACATACTCTTACATTACAACCACGAGCGTAAAAGCCCGCGCTTCTATCCTATACTCTTTAATTTGGTTATAACCTTAATGAGAAACGTTCTCGTGTTACTGGTAGGCCTACAACTGATACAGCAATCGATGGTGAAATACGTATTCTATCATTGTTAGTTTCAGAAAATCTTAGCTCAGTGGCGGATCCAGGGGGGGGGGGGAACACAGGGCGCGCCCCCCTCTTTATCTATTTATTTTTTTGTCGAAACAAAAGAAATTAAAAGAAAAATGGGGAGGGGGCGTGCACCCCTCTTAACGGAATTCCTGGATCTGCCCCAGCAGCTGTTGTTGGTTTGTTTGATCATGATCATGTTTCTAAAACTTTTGTTGTTGTTGTTGTTGCTAAGCAAACCATTAGGGGACTGCTATAGTTCACGTGGCTCAGAGAATCAGAGAATTTTTTGCCCCCTTTGTATAAAACCACAAATTTACAATTAATGGTAGTATCCCAAACCCTGCAATCCGATCAGTGGAACCATCAGTAATTTTCTTGGCTTTGATTGTATGGAAAAAGTAGTGTTAATGATAGGTACTACTAATTGCGCGACTACAATAAGCTTCTTTAACGCCCCAGTGACTCTTTAACAAACTTGGTTACTTCAAGCAAGGAGGTGGAAGTCCCACCTCCGAGGAGCTCCCTGCTTCAAGGAGGTTATCTACCATTCGTCATTGCCTGTTCAAAGCTGTGCGCGTACGTGAAATCGAACCATCCGCTGACACTGCGCTGCTGATACGTGGATGGTGATGATGCAGGCGCCGCGGCCGCTGCAGCAGGGAAGCGATCTGTTCCCGTTTAATACTCGCAATCTCGAAACCTGTCACACGTCAACAAGCTACCATGTTACGTTAAGCAGCAGGTGTAAAGCGAACAGATGTGGCTCTGAAATTTCAGGTAATGATGCATTTATCCCGTTTCTGTGGTGATCCGGATGTAATTGAAAAGAATGTCGGCAGTCTAAGTTGAAGAGTACTGTAAAGTTCTTTATTCTTTATGTATAAATGCTATAACCAATAATACTAGGGCATACAACTGCTAAGAACGGTATGTGCAAGTTACTTTCTAGTCCCATGTACCAAGGATCATGTAGTCTAGCAGCTGACGTATGTTTTGGTATAGAATTTAAACAATTTCTTCTTCTTCTTCTTCTTCTTCTTCTTCTTCTTCTTCTTCTCCTTCTTCTTCCTCCTCCTCCTCCTCCTCTTCCTCTTCTTCTTCTTCTTCTTCTTCTTCTTCTTCTTCTTCTTCTTCTATCGTACCTCTCGGTTCCTAGACCCGATCCCCTTTTGGACAACAAAAATAAAGAACAGGATCACTCTTGAATATGAATTTTATAAGCTACAGAACAACACGAGCACCTTCACAAAACGATGGTCTCACAATAACTCACTCTTCATGATGCACGGTGAAAACATCACATGACGCATGGTTGATATAATAATATTATTGTCAAAATTATGACCTCCATTTGCTTTTGTGTCACTCTCAGCTCAACATATTTCAAGCAAAAGTATGAGAATTTTTCATGCTGACTATAAGCACAGCTTATTGTTTGATTTGGCGGCCATATAGGGCCAGTTTCCACCTACCATTGATTGACCCTCCTGATTTGTATTAAACACCTCGATTTTACTGCATTATAGAAACGGCAAACCACCCGTGTTGTACTAAATGCAAAAAAAAGAAAGAGGAAAATATGGAGGATGAATATGTTTCCCGCTTAAAATAAATTGTATGTATTTACTATAATATGTTCCAACATGAATAGCATGCAAGTGTGATGTAAACAAAGTATTTTTTTTGAAAAGCCACAAAGTTTTCCCTTTCTTCGGTGTAAAGCTTATTGCCTCCCCATAACGCCGCACAATATTCTGTGATGTTTATACACTATCCGCTTTTACCACAGCATCTACGCCATAACCTGGCCAAATAAGCATACCAGAGTCATTCAGTATACCCGCTGAAAACAGCTAACTAGTTTTCAACAAAACCGCTATGAGCATTCTGCTAACAAGCTGACTGCAGCACTTTTGTAAAATCCTCTTTAGTTGTTATAATAATGCAATCATGCCGACCGCAAATGCAGTCATTAAATATTGTTTGACTTACCATCCGTACAGAGCCAGTTCATTTACATTTACTAATTACTGAATTCCCTGATTTGCACTTTACAGTTCGATTTTATTTTGTGGAAATTGTAAACCACCCGTGATGTATTAAATGCAAAAAAAGAAGAAGAAAATATCGAGGGCGGATATGATTTCCCTTTTTTAAATACCTTGTATGCAAACACCACATTCAATATGTGAATAGCGTGCAAGAGTGATGTAAATAAATAACCATTTTGAAAAGTAAAAAAAAAAGTCTTCTTCGTCTTCTTCTTCTTCTTTTTCTTCTTCATCTTCAACAAAATACTCCTCAACGTTCCATGATCCATCTCATCTGGAATGAAACGAGGAATGGGGAGTGTGCGACATTGCTCTGTTAGTCCTTGTACTGAAGTTGTAGCTGGAGTCTTGGTTTAGATATTGAAAAAAAAATAGTTGCTTGAAGTTTAAAAGTGTTGTTTTTGACTGTGCTCTGAATTTCCGGTGGTAAATGAGTTCCAGTCCTTGGTAATGCAATGGTATGTGGAATATAGCCTAGGTTTAGGAGTGTTTGAAACAGTTGGTGCAAGGTGTTCTGTATCATTTCAGCTATTGAATTGAGCATTGTACAAAGTAGTTTTGAAGCAAGAAAGACATGTCCCTTTCTACTTGTTTTGTGTACAGTGTAGAGATGAACAGTGACCCAGTGAGTGAGTCAGAGATGTGTTGTGTTAATGGTCCATGCGTACCCTCAACTCAAACGCGTCTAGTAATTTATTGCAAGTTGTAACAAACAGTGTTGAAAATTCATAAATAAACTAAAGTCATGAGATATAGAGAATAGAAAGAAATAGAATCTGGTTCAGTGTTTAGACCCACATATTTTCAGTAAGGATGCATTTTACTGAAAGGAGCCAATTAAATAGGCCTGTCTTTATATGAAATTACAATCACTGATAGTTAACTTACAAAATATGTTGGCTTTCTTCCAGATTTCCCAGCAAAAATACATGGAAAATGCTCGCCCTTGGAGAAATCACATTCATCGAGTTTGATTGCCAATGACAATGTGTATACGTGTGTGCTTCTCATGACTCATGCTCCAACGAAGAGGGCCATCACCATGCAGCGTCTATGCTGCAAAGTACTGGTGGTGTCCCTTATCCTGTTTGTGGTTTCGCTGCTGTACTTGATGAACAAGAAAGAAAGCTCAGAGGTGATAGTGGACCAGCAGTACAAACCTGATGAAATTGATGAAGACTCCATATGGAATGACAATGGTATTCTTCAGCAGATGCCGCTTTCACACGATGCTGATTTCTATGGTGTGATGTTTGATGCTGGTAGTACAGGCTCCAGGGTTCATGTCTTCCACTTTCAAGAAAGTGCTCCAGGTAAGAGGGAAATCTGAAGTTAAAAAAGCTCACAGTCACACTGTGAATTACATTGCTCTACTACAATGTAGCAAAAGGCTCCTGATAATCATTGCTCTGTAAGGTACTTGGAATATTACAGAAATACTTGAAAGATCTGCTGTTATTCATCACATAGACCTTATTGTGTTAAAATTTCATCCTAGCGACACTTTAACAAAATCATGCAATTATCACATTCATATGCAATGCAAATGTGTGTTTCTTTCAAAATGAAGATTTTTTCCACGTAGAAAAGTTAATGGTGACTGATATAAGTGATACAATGGATCTGATCAGCAATTTTGTTTTGTTTATTAATATAGTATATGATCTGATTATTTAGCTTTGGAATGTATGCATAACACCAATTACATATCATTTGCATAGAATTTGCAAGAATGGTCTTGCATATTCCTGTGCCTGTATGTTACAGCAGGCTTGCAAAGTTCATTGCTACACAATATGCAAATTGGCTATAGTAAGATCTGATAATGAGAATGGTAGAATGAGAAATTACGTGGACTTTTAATGTTGTAAATGTTTTTTTCAGGGCACATAGCCAAATCATGTTGCAGGAGGTAGTGATCAATCCCCTCACAAGTCTCTCATTGGCCCGTTATGTTAATCTTCATGAAATTTCTTTCTTTAACATGTACAACAAAGTTGTTTCCTTCACATCCTATTCATGAAGTCTTGGTGTGACAGCAACTGTGATTTTTAGAGGGACAATGCTGTGAATTTACAAAATTGTCAGACACAATTAAACTTAGAATATTTTTGTGTACAAACAAGTGGGAGAGTTGAGAGTAGTCACATCATAAAACTTTACTAATTTGCTTTTGTGATCACAAATTGCAACCAGTGTTGGTAAAAAAAATGGACAAGTTTCAAATTGCATGACTTCTTAGCCTTAATTTTGGTCTAAACTTGATGATTTATGAAAGTCAATTTGAACATTGTGTTCTTGTTATCTATTTTAATATTATAGAATTTTTAATACATATTGTATATTTAATCAGGTTTGTTTATGTGTCACAATAGGTTTGCCACCAATTCTGCTGAATGAAGTTTACAATTTTACAAAGCTTCCTCTGGCCAAGTATGCTGATAATCCATCTGAAGTGAGTAACTTGTAATTTGTGTTTGAAGCATTAATCGGCTATTTTCATGTTTTATCAAAGTTTTTGTCATGTTGTAATGTCCGCTTCGATGCAATATTTTCATGAAAATATCAAGAGTATGAGTTATCTCCTTGTGCTGCAGAGTAAAACTGAGATATATAAATTTTTGTAAAGCAACACTTCCAGTTCATTGCTACCTTTGTTAATCCCCCTTGATTATTGAAGATGATGGAAGGAGTTAGGATCTAGAAAGGTTGTGCATCTTGGTGTTTAACACTTCAAAAATGATCCATGACTTGAAGTCTATCTTTTGATCCTATACTAGGTCTAATTTGCTATCTCTCAACATCTAGGGGGCAAACTCTTTGGATATTCTCCTGAAAGTTGCACTTGATTCCATTCCGGAGCACCTTTGGCCTTTGACTCCTGTGGCTCTCAAGGCCACAGCTGGACTTCGGCTCTTACCTGAGGAGAAGGCAGAGGCTCTGCTAGATGCTGTGAGTTTATCTAATTACTGTAAAACGAGGAATTTTCGCGTGCACTTTAATTTCGCGAATTTCGCGAGCGCCAAGATTCGCGAAATTAAAATGCACGCGAAAGTCCTTGTTAACACTATATGCATTGAACGCCTGCATTTCGCGAAAATTTCATGCCACGAAAAAGGCTGTCGGCTCCAATTCGCGAAAAATTCATGCCGCGAATATATCATGTTTTACAGTAGTTTATCATTTGTAGCTTATCATTTGTAGTCTCTTCAGGTATTCAAACTGTTCATGGCAGGTCTAGGGCAATCACCCCCTGGGCAATTACCTTGGACCCTTCCCCTGGCCCTAATCATAATCCTAATCCTGAACCTAATCCTATCCCTAACCCAAACTCCTAACCCTAAACCTAACCCTAACCCTAATCTTTACTCTTACCTTACCACTAACCATTATTTAGCCGGGGGGTAATTGCCCCCTGGGGGTAAATGCCCGGATACGATTAATGGCTTTGCTTTTATATATATCTGAATGTTGGAAGAAAAGTTATTTATGTCATGCATATGATATAACTAGGATGTATTAAAATTGTCTCTGTATGAAGCCAATATTACTTCAAGATAAAATGAAAATGAAAGAAGAGAAGTAATCTTTCTAACATTTTACAAACACAGAATTCCAAGGAAAATTGTGGCAAAGTGTAAGACAGTTCTCATAATGTTTGGCTGAACAGGTATACGAGCAATTAAAGGCTTCCCCACTTCATGTAGAAAGGAGGGAGATTAGCACCACCATCATGGATGGCACAGATGAAGGCATCTTCATGTGGGTCACTGTCAACTTCCTCAATGGTAACCAGATTTCTCTGCTTCTTTTTTCTTTCTCCCCAAATATTTCATCCTGTTCTGTATGAAGCATCTCAATCATCTTCTCTGTTTCACTCTTAAGGCACCACACATGATTTGAATTATTGATTTTTAGCAACTATGTATAATGATCAGATTTATCCCTCACTGTGCCCAATATCAAAAAGGAGCATTTCATATGTGTTGACAGTCATGAAAAAGAACATTGTTGCCAATCATATTGAAATGCTTCATTGTGAAAACGGAAGAAAATAGAGTGAATTGATTGACTTATAGAGTTGTGATTTTCATAGTTGCAAAAGGAAATGTTGTGTTATGAAGTTTTCTCTAGTTGGTATCGAGGAAAACTTTTCATTATACATTCATGAATCAAAGGACTATACTTTAGCTGCTTCAGACATTTTCCTGTTTGAGCTCTTATCAGTTTCAGAAAACTGATTTTCTTACCATAAAATTCAGCATGCTATGCTTGAAGAATGAACCAGTTATCAGTTATTCATCTACAGCTGATTAAATAATTAAATCATGTACTATGTAATGATGTAATATAGTCTCTATGTGATATAATGAAACCACATCAGGTTTTGCTGAAGCTGATCAAATAAAAGACATATTTTTTTTTTTGGTTTATGTTACCAGTAAAGCTTATTTCATTTTGTATTGATGTGAGAAAGTCAGTTTTCAAGTTGCACTATGCTTCAGGTGTCGGTTTCATTGATTATTCAATAAGGGTAACTAGATAGTGCTGTAGAATAATGATTAATACCTTTGATAGACAAGCAATGCTCCACTTGTCCTTTTTCTAAATTATGCTGACTTAGTGCAGGGCACTCAGTATGAATAGTACATAAATGATTGAAGAAACATACATGATGGCATACAAAATGAAGATCCTCACAAAAAGATTCTTCTTTTTTTTTCAAATTTATTACTTTGCATATGCACATGGTTCTATCATCCTCATGCAGGCATTGGGAACAAGATAACTAATTATTTTACATTTGTGCAATTCTTAAATTATTTTTGTATCTGTACAGAATTGTAAACATATTTCATTGTATTTCATTTCTTCAAATCTTATGCATTTGTTGATGTTTAGTCTGTCTGGATTGATTCTTCCATGTGGAATTGCATTCAGCAACATGTGTCACATGCATTGTGCTCATAATTATGCAATGGCTGAGATATAAACATTAATAGTTGCATTCTTCACACAATAATGCTACCTGCTCTTGGATGAGCTCTTACAGCTCTCAACAGTGCACAAAACAATGCCAGACAACAATACCCTAAAATACATAACAGATAAAACAGGGAAATGCATGGGAATTAAAATTTTGTGTAGAAATACATAAAAAACATTATTATGCAGTCATTCTCTGCAGACAAGCTTCAAGAGACAATTGGTGCAGTGATCAAGTGCTGTATGCAAACTCTGTAGAAAACTACTGTAATAATTTAATGTTTTTGCAACATAAAAAAAAAAATGTAATGACTACTATGCTTTCAAGTGGTTTGGGTGAATGACTGGTAAGTACGACCATACCATATGTTACCAAAGCATTTGTATTATTGATGAGTACAGTGTTAAAAAGCCTACACGTTTTGATAAGCAGTATTGCAGGACTGACAAAGAGCCACAGCCTTTGTGTGTTGCACAAGCTTTCATGGTAATTGGTCACTCACTGACCAAAAATATGCCTAGGAAAGGGACACATTCACGACCATCCCACCTCATACACCAGAGCCTTCTTCAATAAGAGTGAGGGTTCATGGTACTATATGGTTACTTTGCTTGCTGCAAACAATATGAGTTGGCATTCTGTTCTATTTTCTCTTTTGTCACTGGACCACAGCTTGGGTAATGTCAGAATATTGTAATTATTTTGCAGGTGCTCTCACCAGCCAAACACCAGATACACACGGCACACTCGACATGGGTGGTGGATCGACTCAGGTCACATTTTTACCTCAGACTCAAGAAACAGTAGAACATCCTGTCCACAGAAACTTCATTAAACAACACCCATTTCTTAAGCATGGATATGATTTATACACAAAAAGGTGAGAATGCAGACAGCCTAGTTGCGTGTGTGTGTGTGTGTATGTATGTATGTGTGTGTGGGGGTTGATTAAGAGACAGACACATTTCAACTGTTTGATGAAAAAAAAATGATATATACGCCATGTACATATTTATTATGCAAACAGATATCGATACATAAAAATGCTGTTAAAAAGTGCAATGACGATTTCCTGTTTTCCATAGTGTTTGCACTACTCCTTGTTCTGTGCTGAAATTGGTATCACAGCTCTGAAAGATTGCCAACTCCAAATGACATTGACTTTGTGTACAACTAGGTTTCTGTTGATATTGACTGGGTTAAAGTCCTTGTGTAAAATATCATCTCTACCATTACTTCCTAGAATATTTGATAAGTTATTGAGTGGCCCACATCTTTGTCTTTTAGTGGGCCTCTCTATTCCAGTAACACAATTATTTTGAACATATAATTTCATACATCCATATATGGTTGTAATACATTGTACATTTTGTTTACTGTGAACTTGAAATGACAACAAAAATGTGATACTGGAAATAAAATTTGATTTGAATTGAATTGAAGTGGTATCTTCTCAATTCCTATATCTTACAAATGTTTCACACAGTACTTTTTAGAAACTTTAGGTTTTAAAATACAACATTTAAGGCTTTGTGTCTTTCTATTCAATTGAGATATCATGCCATAAATACATGCTTTGACTAAATAAATTCTCTAACGAAAGGACTTAAAAAAAACAGATCTATGCCCCCACCCCCCAAAAATACCCCAACAAAACAAAACAAAACAAAACAAAAACAATACAAGACTGAGGAAATAATGTCTACTATATGCATGGTACATAATTTGGTGTTTGTCTGTCTTTGGTGATTTTCTTTCCTTCCTTTTTTCCAGCTATTTAGGGCTTGGCCTCAAAGCAGCTAGGCTGGAGATTCTTAGGAGAGAGAAAGTTGAAATGTTTTTCCAGGGATCAAGTGATTTGGAAGACTCAGGTAAGTTATAAATGTTAAATGCTAGATGTGTAGAAAAAGGGGCATGGATTGCCAAATTGATATACAATGTCAATTTCTGCCTTGTTTCAATAGATTGCATAAAATGTGATGAAAATAGAGCTTTGGAAGTTATTTGTGGCTTTAAGAGCTTTGGTTTTGGTCATCAGAAACACCAACAAATCAGAATGAATACAATTTGTCAATGAAACCTTTGCTTGTGTTTCATCTTTTTGTATGATAAGTTTAGTCAAATGATGAATCAACGATGTGTGAGAAATAATTGCAGTAGAAATTAGTCATTAACCAGGAAACAATTATAAACATGTCTGGGGAAAATAGTGATAAATCCAGATGACAACAAGGTTTAACCTCCAGAAATGAAGGAAAGAAGATGAAGGGCAGTTTGGGTGTCATATTGACAGGAAAAAAATGTTTTATTACTCTACAGAAAATGCATTTTATCATTCTACACATGACAATATGAACTGCCAAGTGCTGTGTTTATGGTCAGTTAGTAATTTATCCATAATGTGGTCTGAAGCATATTAATTGAAAATATGAGAAAATAGTTCCCCTGATTTGCATGTCGCTGTCTTACAATGTAAGTGTTATTTTTTTTTATCACATAACATACAGCTTCTGGAGAATTCACCAGCATGTGTCTGCCCCCGCTGTCGTCTGGGTCCTGGGAATTTGGGGGCAATATCTACACCGTCCTGTCGTCCAGAGAGCAGTCTGGCCACCTCTACCAGAACTGTCTGAATGTGGTCAAGGCCTTTGTAGAGGACATGGTCACTGCTCCAGCCGAGATCCACAACCAATCATTCTATGCCTTGTCCTATTTCTGGGAGCGTGCTGCTGAGATCGGCAAAGTGGGTGAGTCTTGAGAAGGAAGAAACTAGGAAAGAATAAAGATTTTTTTTTAAGATTACAAATGAATGAATGAATACAATCAAATACAAATAAAAAAAGACCTAGTTTATCAGGTTTTTCACATAGAGGACAATTTCTTCTGTGTTTTGCATAATTGCATAATATTGTATCTACTTTTATATACATATATTTACCTCTGTCAGTGAATACAACTATGCTGTTAAGTTTTCTCTCTCTCTTTTTTTTTTTTGCTGGAAGGAGGGATTAACCAATACATTGATACAAAATGTATTTTTAGTCTTTGATGAAAACTGTAGACTGTATATTTTATATGATGCAGAAAAAATATACTTTTTAGTGACATCTTACGAGTGATGACAGACCTTTTGCAAAGCTCACTAAGTCAGGAATCATGAAATGGCAATATACTTGAGTGTAGGAAAGATCTTTTTTTTGAAGGGATATCAAGTTTTTTCATGTAACGTAGTGTGATTTGTAGACATTGAATTAATGTGTAGCCAATGTATTATATGTTCACGTATCAGAGATTGGGTTTCTTGATGCTATAGAGCTGCAGCAAAGAGTTTGTCAGTAATAGAGACTCTCAGTGATAAAGCATAGTATAGTATGATCTGACAGATAGTTTCTGAATTCTTATGAGATGACTCTTTATTTTTTGTTTTAGATTGGAAAACTGGGGGTACATTACTAGTTAAAGACTACAGAGATGCTGCAATAAATGGTGAGTGAGATTTATTGCTTGGTGATTTAGACAATTATTAACCAATTAGAGCTAATTATATCCCCCGAACAGAGTTAGGAGGATACTATGGATTTGGCCTCGTTGCGCCGCGTCCACGTCCGCCTCGTCCGCCTCGTCCGCCGCAGAGATTTTCTTGTGAGCGCTCTACTGGATGCAGTTCTTTTTCGATCATCTTCAAATTTGGCTTGAAGGTGTATTATGGTAAAACGAAGACGCCTATTGTTTTTGGTGATGGCGCACTTGCTTGTTCCGTCTTTATACCTGAAAAGGTAAATTTAACAGGGTCTGCTTGTGTGTGCGACGCTGGCCTTGTTTCTTGACCGATTTTTTTCAAATTTGGTATGTAAATGTATCATAGTCAAATCTATACACCTATACCTATTGATAATGCTACCCTCACTGTTCCACCTTTTACAGGGTCAAAGGTCACCCTGATCATGTCAAAATTTGCAAAAGTGCTTATTTATGCCATAACTTGATTGTTACTCTACGGATTTTATTCAGACTTGCTAAGCAGGTGTATGGGTGGTCCTTCCACATGAAGGACACAACAGTTTGTGGTGACGGCACCCTCAGCTCTATCAGCCACATTTCTTATCAGATTTTCTTCAAATTTGGCAAAGAGGTGCATTATAGTGAAATGAAGATGCCTATATTGTTTTTGGTGGTGGCGCCCTCGCTTGTTCCGTCTTTATTGTATCCTGCGACAGTTGCCATATTATACAACATTCTGGCCTAAAAAGTAATCCAGATGGGGTGTGGGAGATGGGTTCGGGGGATACATGTGCTCGAACAGGTCTCCTGTGCGAGTGCTCTAGTTTCAAGAAGTGCTTTTGGCATGACAAAGATAGATAGGATTAAGCTGCCATCTGGCCTCCCTAGATATTGTAAATGTTGTCATTGTCTACCTGAAATTAAGCACATATCTACAACACCCCTGCTTCTGTTGTTCTCTCTGTATCTTCTGTATGGCTGTATTATCTGTATAATACGAATCTGAGATTTTATTATAAGAGTTGAATATCAGCTACTTTCATAGTCACTAGCTGGTAGGGATTTGGTTGTTTGTGAAATACTGTATAGATATCTTCTCTTTATGATTCCTTAGAACATCCAGTGTGCCAAATTTAACAAGTTCTCTAACTCAGCAATCTGAAGGATTCATCCTCCATCAATCACTGAAAATATCACCTATTCTTTCTTTGGTAGGGAAGCCATTGGTTACTGGACAGAGCGAAGTTTCTGAGCAGAAGTACTTGTATATAGCATACTGTGTATTTAAACCATCAACAAAGTTGTCACACATCCACTAAGTTCTTTAATTGTCCCCGCCGAACGAGTTCGAGCAGGGGACTATGAAACGGGCTCCGTACGTGTGTGTGTCCGTGTGTCTGTCTGTCTGTCCGTCCGTCTGTCTGTCTGTCTGTGCGTCCGTGTGTGATCAAAATGTTCAATTTGCTACTTCTCTGTCATTTATGAGCCAATTTTGATTCTGTTTGCTTTATATGATAGCACTACATGGGAGCTTTGAAACTTCTACACAGAATTTCAGTTGTGACCTTTGACCTTGACCTTTGACCTATATTGTACATTTTGCTTCAAAATGCTACTCCTTCGCCATTTCTAACCCGATTTCGATTCCGTTTGCTTTATGTGATGGCACTAGGTGAGGGCTTCAAAACTTCTACACAGAATTGTGACCTTTGACTTCTTTGACCTTTGACCTTGATTTTTGACCTTTATTGTACATTGGCTACAAAATGCTACTCCTTCGCCATTTCTAACCCGATTTCGATTCCGTTTGCTTCATGTGAAGGCACTAGGTGAGGGCTTCAAAACTTCTACACAGAATTTTGACTTTTGACTTCTTTGACCTTTGACCTTGATTTTTGACCTGCATTGTTCATTTTGCTACAAAATGCTAAGTAAACACTCCTTTGCCATTTCTAACCCAATTTCATTTCCATTTGCTTTATGTGATGGCACTACAGTCTAGGTGAGGGCTTCAAAACTTCTACACAGAATTTTGACCCTTGACTTCTTTGACCTTTGACCTTGATTTTTGACCTATGTTGTACATTGGCTACAAAATGCTCCTCATTTGCCATTTCTAACCCGATTTCGATTCCGTTTTCTTTATGTGATGGCACTAGGTGAGGGCTTCAAAACTTCTATACAGAATTTTGACCTTTGACTTCTTTGACCTTTGACCTTGATTTTTGACCTATATTGTACATTGGCTACAAAATGCTACTCCTTCGCCATTTCTAACCCGATTTCGATTCCGTTTGCTTTTTGTGATGGCACTAGGTGAGGGCTTCAAAACTTCTACACAGAATTTTGACCGTTGACTTCTTTGACCTTTGACCTTGATTTTTGACCTATATTGTACATTGGCTACAAAATGCTACTCCTTTGCCATTTCTAACCCGATTTCGATTCCGTTTGCTTTTTGTGATGGCACTAGGTGAGGGCTTCAAAACTTCTACACAGAATTTTGACCTTTGACCTTGATTTTTTACCGATATTGTACATTTTGCTACTAAATGCTACTTCCGGCGGGGACATATTTTACGCACCGCGTAATTTCTACTTTTCCTTTTTGAGAATGAATCATTTCTGCGAAGATTTGAGTTTGTAGTGGAAATTAAAACCAGTGAAATTTACACTGAATACATTGTGATACAATTAGACCAACAACAATGATTATGAATATGTCTTATCACTATTTTTTGTTTCAACAGTATTAGTTATGTTGTTAAAGTCTATATTTCTTCTCTAAATCTACATTTTCTGTCTCCATATCCAATCAAAAACCTTGTTCCAATTCATGTTTTCTGTCCTTCATTTTTTATGCAGTTTGTGAAGATTATAGGTCATACACTGATCACCCTTTCCACTGCATGGACATGGTTTACCTCAGCTCTGTGCTTTCCCATGGCTATCATTTCAGTGATGATGTTCAGCTGATAGTAAGTTTATTTGTACTGCTAATGAACTTTTAGACTTGATCCTGGATCTGTTACTAGTGCATCTGACATAAAGACTACATAGTATTATATATACATGCAGAGTAAGATCCACAAATAGAAATTCACTAATTTTCTGACAATGACAAACACTTCGCTGGTAAGGAATAAGTGAGTATTTGATTCCTTAGGATTCACATCAATCACTGAAGGTAGAAAATTAACCTACGACTTATGTAAACTTGATTTTATGTGACCAGGGCCCGCTTCATAAAGATTGATCTTATGATTGATCTCAAGATTGATGCGATTAAAAGAAGTTTCTTCGAGCTGCTATTAAACCTGTGCTTTAAGTCTGTAAGTAACTTTGGGAAACAGACTTATGAGCTGCATTGATCTAACGCTTGAATCACTAAGCTTAGTTGTAACTCTTTATAAAATATGCCTCAGAACTTCAGCTGATATGCTCAAAGTAGGATGTTATTTTATATCATCTCTTGCTAGCCTTTTTTTTTATTTTGACATTTGTGATCCCATCTGATCTATTGACAGATGACCAATAACATCAAAGGGTTTGAGGTCAGCTGGGCCCTGGGTGCAACACTGGACCTTCTGAGGACCCATTGGGAAAACAGACGAAGATTATGACCTTGGCCTTCAATTGGGTGTATCGGGCAGCAGGGTGCAGTCACAAGTTCAACACCATCTACTGGTATATGTTACTACCACGTAGTGCACCAGGCTGGATCGTCGATCTACTTGTTCATACATACTGCATGGCATTCTGTATTCTTTCATGAATCCTATATGAGAGTAATATTTTTTCCTGTCTCCCCAAGTAATATTTCTGGTTTTATGTTAAAATTCCATATAATGTGATATTTTTTCCCCTTCTGGCTTCAGCTTTTGCTTCAGAACACTGGAAATTTATTGTGTGCCCCGAAGAATGACGTGAATACATGTGAGCGCTTGAGATATCATACATGTTCGCTTGCATTCATGTCGTTCTTTCAGGGAATGACGATATAGTGTATGTGTACATACCTGTTTCACTTGGTACCAATGATTTTCTGTAATCCATGACATTTTTTGTTCTTTAACATAGAACCATGCTGCAAAGTTTTTCATGATTTGGAAAGGATGAATTCTTATTCAGTGCTGCAATGCCAACCCAACAGACAAACCAGGCTATCTCATCTCATATTGATTAATGCTTGACTGTTGACCGAACATATGAATCAATAAGCTCGAAGTATGCAGATATTTTATGTGCACTAATATGATCCTTTAATTTAAACTTACAAATCATTATGCTTTAAATATTTCAGAATATGTACTGTAGATAGTTTCTTGTGACATAACATGATACATTTATTTATTTCAAACATAGTTTTTGGCCAAACATAAATATAAATAGGTCTTGTTTCTAATTCAATATTATGTAGCAATAGCTTTAGTTCAATGCATGTATGCTCTCACAATGAGCAATCTTCAGTATTAGTTTAAGTGTGTTAATCATTAGGAACTTGTGTTTGTTCTTAGTGCTGTATCTATGTTTAATCTAATCTAATAATGTAACTTACATTAAACTGTTTACAGAAAGATCTCACTGTAACAAGTTGTAAATATCAAGTAACAGAAATTCATACATTAATGCTACACTGACATCAATAAAACTAATCAAACAACCACAAGAAAGATATGGTATCGTAGTGGCGATGGCATAAAACAAATAAAGTGTGTATTCTGTGGTTACATTTGAAGCCACTGCCTGTGAACTCATACAAGTGAAGTCAGCGTTACTGTGTAATGTAAATTTGAAAATGATTTTGATTGAGTCAAGTATTTTTCATCAATCATAAATCTTATTCAATGTCAGATCCCACCAAATGTTGCTGGCAGTACTTTCAGACTCTCTGGTGCTACATACCGTATTTTGTTACTTTCTCATGAAGACTTCCAGTCTGCCAATTTAGTCTTTTATTGTGAGGCAAATCAGGTGTTTTCTTTGTTTTTCAGTACTATAGTTCAGTGTTTACATTTAATTTGTGCCAGTGGTTATGTGATATTTGTTGCAATTCATGCTTTGTGTGAAAGGTGAGAGATATGTGTATGGGTATGTTTAGATCCTTGGCAATTGGCCAGTACAATGTTGTAATACCAGATGACGTGGCACTTACATTTTTATATGATATGGAAAAGGCTGAATGATATATTTCTTTAAAATCTTTTCTGAGACAGTATTAATCAGTGGATTGGATGAGCCAATGTAGGTCATTGTGTTGAAAGTTTATCTTTTTGTGTTTGGCTGAATTTACTTTGTAATGCGACATTACTGCTGACATGTATTTTATATCAATCAAAAGTTCGTGCATTTTTATTTCTCACTGGTTTTGTTTAGAATTCATATTTTCTCAAGGATCTGAAATACGGTTGTGGATCTCATTCTAATGAGATGGAGACGAAATGTGTTGAGTTTCGATTTTAGAAATGGAAAAGACTGATTTATGTCAGTGACTTATTTAGCTTTAATGTATGTTTCTGCCAGTAATAATGCATATTGCTTCTTTATTTTGTTTGTTTCATATGAGGCAGGAAAGTGTAAATGATGATTATTATTATTGACAGATTTTCACGAAGAAGAACATTAAAAATATTGCTGTCAAGAGGACTGTGTTAGCCTTGTCTTCTCATCCGATGTGATCCTTGCTTAGACAACGTAATGAAATACAGTGTATTCCTTTCAAAACCATTCAGTGTCATATGAATGTCATTGGCATTTGCGATCATCCCAGTATTGTGTAACAGCAAAAACACCAAAGTTCGAACGTTTAGGTATAGACACTTGTCATAAAAAGTACCTCCTTATCCTGCCATGTTCTGAATTGGACTTGTTTTGTTTTTGTTTGCACTGGTCATGTTTTGTGCCAAAAGACCAAATAACATAATACATTGTACATTTGTGGTTGTTCTCCTAAAACCTATCGTTTCTAATTGATTTGATGGCCTGATAATATTTATGATGCTGTATACTTTTTATAATTTTATCAGATCTACATATTATGTATGGAGAATGTCAGTGCACAATCTGACTCGCTTACAGTTTTTTATTAATTATTCGTGTGTAGCCATACTTTTTGTATGGTTCTTGTGACCACAAAGCTTTACCATAGAATAATCGTACATGTACTCCTCAAACGAGCACGAGCAACATCAGAACGAAATAATTTAATTTGCATTGTTCAGTCCTACACTTAGAGACTTGTTTGTGTAGAGAGGGACAGGTAGGCCTATTCAAGATTCGTCAGAAGGTAATATCATTGTCAGTGTAGCTCATGTATACTAGTATCAGGGGTGGATCCAGAAATTTTGTAAAGGGGAGGCGCGTTTACAAATCTAAAGGGGGTCACATACCTCCCCCCATTTTTCCTTTGTATTTCTTTTGTTTTAACAAAAAATGAAGAGGGGGTGCGCACCCAGTGCGCCCCCCTTCCCCCTGGATCTGCCACTTACTATGTGGATTGACCTGTTGAAGACTAGTCCTACATATGTATCCCTGAGAAGGTGTGTCCTTGATGGGGTGATAAGAATGAACTGAATGAGTTAGATATATCAAATAAAAGATGTAGAAAGGTACTGCAAGATGTTGATCTGTTCAAATCCCTTGTGAGAGCAAGGCTAAGCTTTTTTGATGTTGCTCATGATATTAATTGTTTAAGTTTTGTTACTAATTCCCCAGTGTGGAATGATTTGTTCACTTGTATGGTGGTTAATCATGTGATTTGTATTTGCTGCAAGCATGGTTGGCTAGAAAGGGTTTTAAAGAGACCCCTACCTCCTTTTTCAGTTTGTTTACATCTCATTTCTAGGCTTCCATGGACCCCTCTGCTGGCTTACCTGTTCTATCTGCCTTCTCTCTCAAATATGTTGTTAGCTGCAAGTATATATGCAATTATACATGTGTGCTAATCTCATACACCTGCCTTTTCTTGATCATTTTTGACACTGTACATCCGATTCCTGAGTTTTGTGTTTTTGTTTTGTTTTCATTATTCCTTTTAGAAAGGAACTGGATGTTATACAATGATAAACCAGTCTTGTTTTTGACCCACATATCTTTTATGGAATTTCTAATTTTTTATGCCTCTGCCACGAAGTGGTGCCGGAGGCATTATGTTTTCGGGTTGTCCGTCCGTCCGTCCGTACGTACGTCCATCCGCATTCGTTTACGCAATAACTTGAGAAATATTGACTAGAATTTTACCAAACTTGGTCCAAGTATAAAGTATGATGGGGCAATTACTTGATTAGATTTTGGGTGAAATCAGACAGAGGTCAAAGGTCAAAGATCACGGTCAAATCCTAAAATTTATCTGTTTATGTGATAACTCAAAACTGGATGAAGCAGCTTTCACCAAACTTGGTCCAAGTATGATGTATGATGGGGCAATTAGTTGAGGAGATTTTAGTGACATTGGCAAGAGATCAAAGGTCAAAAAGGTCAAGGTCAAATGCTAAAAATGTTGCTATTTCCCCTGTATCTATGCAATGCCCAAAGGTATTTTATTGAAACTTAGTGTAGACATGTACTACTGTGTAAAGATTTTCCAGAGTGAGGTTCATGTCATAAGGTCAAAGGTCAAAAGATCAAAGGTTAGGTGAAAATGTTGCAATTTCACTTTTCTCGCAAATGGTTCAATATATCTTCATGGAACTTGGTACATATGCATGTACTGACTGGCAGGGATTATCTAGGGAATTTAGGGGTCATGAGTCAATAGTCAGGGGTCAAAGGTCAAGGTCAACTCCTCAAAATTTTACTGTTTCCCTCATATATAAACATGTATAAACAATGCTTGCATTATTAGTTTTAAAACTTAATATATACATGTATTACCTAATGGAGATTCTCTGGGAAATTTCTAGCCAGAAGGTCAAAGGTTAAGGATCAAAGGTCAGGTTTAAATGAAAAAAAAATCCCTTTTGTACTGTAATTACTCTCTTTCTTCATACCTTGAAAATTACTCAATGCATAAACTTATAACAGGGTCGGTCAGAAGTCAAGTAAAAATCCTCATTTCCCCAAATATGTGTACCTACACTCTTAGACAATTATAGCAAACCCAGTTTGAGGAAAGTGAACATTCAAGACATTTCTGACAAACCTGTCATATCAATATTTTGCCAGTTAATATGTGAAACTGTCATCACACATTGTGAAGACATTGTACTATACAACTATTGGGAGAATCATGCATTATGGCGGAGGCATCAGTCGCCATAGCGACATTTCTAGTTTATTTATGTTTTTATATTGATTATATTACTAGCCGCAAGTCAATCATATTTCTGTGTGTGCCATATTGAAAGCTTACTGTGGTATTTGCAGGGATTTCTATGGGCCACAATTTCCAGAAAATTTCATGATACTGCTAATAACTCTGATATGAATTATTTTCATGTCACAGTTGTGAAAATCTTATGTATAGGCATTGTCTAAGATTGTTGTTGCAATTAGTCAATTGACAGCCACTGTTACAAGCTGCCTGTGCATGTTGGCCTCAGGGCTTCGCCTCCATGTCTTGATTACAACACTACATTGTGTCATGTTGCTCCAAATGTAAATAAAGATAACTTTTATATACTGTATTTTCTGTTCGCTTGTTACATCAGACTAATGTCAATTTCCTGCTTTTCTTCTTGTTTTAATGCTCATGGAGGAACATAATTGTCTCTGCAGTGATGAAGTGAAAGTGTCCTAAAATAGGATGAGAGAATGAAAAAAGCAGTTACTTTGTGTAAGTTCAATATGTAGATTCTATGGACTGATTTAATGCTTCATGCTGTCCATTCATGACTTAATTCATATCATTTGTTCCATTTTACTCTGCCCAATATGAGAAGTGCACCTTCAAAGAATTATTGAAATGATTCAAATTTGAAATGACAGTTCTAATGATGATGGTGTTGATCAAAATGGAGTATTAAATAGTAATAGAAATAGTAATGATAACATTTCATCATGATACAGTCATGAAGATAAGGAATGTGAAGTACGGTAGTAATACATCCACAGAGTTTGACCAGCTCTTTCCTTGACATGCTTTCCAAGACTTTTTCACTGGTATCCTGATTGTCAGATTGCTTCTTTTTTTTCCTATTTGTTGGTTTAAGTATCCATTGTTCTTGTGCTGCCGTGAGCAAAAAGTGAACAACACAATGTATGTGTGTGTGTGTGTGCGTCTTAGATGCATTGGCAATGGAAACAGGGAGGGTGCTGGAGGAGCTCATGCTTTTGGCTCTAACAAAAACAATGAGAAGAAACCATTAAAAAAAGTAGAAAAAAAATCATAAATAACAGAACAAAACCCATAACTCGAAAAGGGTTCCATCCCAAATTATATCGCTCGTGATATATACATATAGTGTATACATGTATATAATCATATATATATATATGTATGTGTGTGTGTGATTTTTCCATGCGACTGATAGAATGATAGATAATACATGATGTTTCACAGTGTTAAATATTTCATTTCTTCATTTTCATTTTCAACAAGCTCAAAACTGCATGTACATGTATATTCTAAATACATGTATGTCAAAATATAGTAGAATCGCACCATAGAATAGGTTGTAAAGCAAAGGTGCATGATATTTACTAAAAAGCATTGAAAATGGAGGGAAAACTAAACAGCAAGGTTTATAATAAACATCCCCTTCAAAGTAATTATTTATGAGGTACAGAAAATGGTGGCTACAAAGAAACGTATAATAAGTGACAACAAGACATCGGACATCAACATCAAATGATTTCTTAGAGAGAGGAGAAACTTCGAAGATGTTTTGTATAACAAAAGCACTAAATTCTCATCATTTAGATTGTTAAATAACACTCACAAAAATTTGATCATCTGGTGTGAGATAGCTTGGTAGGACTGCAATTCATTTATGTCTGACGAAAAAAAAAAAAATGTTTCCAAAGTTTCCCAAATTCCAAAGTACACTTTTATTTAATCTTGATAAGGAAAGGCATGTAACTAAGAAATTTGACCTACAGAAGACATCAGATCCATCCTTCTAAGCTGTGACGTGTTTTTTTTAAAGTGATGTTTTTATTTCTCTATGTTAACATTTGAGATCTGATCCCTCGAAAAGCAAATCTAGCATGTATTATAGGCCCCAATGGCGTAACTGACAGTGCAAAAAGACGTGAAACGTACATTGTAATTACGTGTCTTGAATAAAGACTAACTCCAAACCCGGTTCATGACAACACTAATTTCACTTTACGAAGCGGAGACGGACATGACATTGTAGTCAAAATGCCAGAGGAAGGCCAAGAAAAACACACATCGGAGGAGAATGTTGAAGTTGGTGATAGAATACTTAGTGAAGGTCATTATGGAACAGTCAGATACACTGGTAAAGTGCCCCCTACTGAAGGTAAGATAAATAGATCTAAGTTAGGTCTATACTTCTATGCTCAGCATTGTAGTCCCACACATAGATATTTGTGAGTCGATGTAATACATTTCATTTGGCTTGGTTCAACATGTTCAACGTTCATTCGAGGATCTGCATTGCCATTGGAGGTGTTTTACCTTAACCGAACATATTAATTATGGTGATCTAATCGTGAAACAATTATTACATAAATCATGAAAATATATCTGGCACGAAATTGAATAGATTGCATGCGTTTTTTCCGTTTATAGATCTAATTTTATTGAACGTTGAAAGGCATTGTGAGAGGCATAAAAGTGTGATTCATATTCAAATGACCAAATGACAATTAATTCTCAGTGTACCTTCTGTCCTAACTGCGAGGGGCTGCGGACTGTAGCATTCAGGATCATGACGGGTAGTATCGTGGACAAATATCAACTTAAAATCGAATTTTTTTTTTCAATTTGAAGACTTACCAGTGAAGTTGAAGTATTGACAACAGGGTTCGTGCAACGTTTGGTTCTGCCTGTAATCCCTTTCTGTTTGAATTGATGACTTAATGTGACTCGGTCGAGAGGAACCCGGGAGAGCTACACTGAATTGACGGCCAGCGCATGCGCACACAGACATCTTATCCAGTCAATGGATTTGAAATTTGTGCGCATGCACTGGCTGTCAATTCAGTGTAGCTCTCCCAGGTTCCTCTCAACCGAGTCACGTACGTTAAGTCATCAATTCGAACAGAAAGGGACTATTGGCAGAACCAAACGTTGCACGAACCCTGTCGTCAATACTTCAACTTCACTGGTAAGTCTTCAAATTGAAGAAATTTTCCGATTTTAAGTTGATATTTGTCCGCGATATGATCCTGAATGCTACAGTCCACAGCCCCAATACGCTATGCGTATGGGGCTGCTGGTCGCAGTTACTTCTGTCCTAGAGTAGCGAACCCAGTTTGCGGCAGGTTAAGGCTTTTTCAAGGGTATTTTGTAGTGTTCTGGTAAAATGGAAACAGAAATTATTATTTTTTTTTTTATTGGAAGAGATACCAAAGGCCTCTTGACACTGCATCACAATTTTGTATGGTGGACAATTACCCTAATCGTAATAATCAATTTTTATGCAGAAAATTTGCAACCACCAAGAGGACCCTGTTTGCGGCAGGTGGGTCCAAATTGCGGCACCCCAAACAAAAATGTCCCCTGATATCTTCAAACATTAAAATTTTGCAAAAACCAAATATTTTTTGTTAGTCCAACTAGTTTTCAGCCTGTTAGAACACTTTATTTGGATTCATTATCTTGATCCTTCATGATTTTATAGTTTTTCAAGATTGTATGCATTTCATAAATTTTCACCCATTGTGACATGTAAGATAGCGCTATAATGTGTAAATCCCATAGGCTTGCTGCAAATCGGACCCATCCCTGACATTTTGGTCACTGTTGCAATCCTCAAAACTTACAAAGGAAATGAATTTTAGAATATTTAACACAGTCACAGGAGGAATCCTCACCATGCAAGGCCTCTTTTGATATTAAGATTTTGTATAAAGATGAAAACATGGGATGATGGTGGTTGCCTAGCAACAGAACAAAATCTTAATGTTTTATTAAGAAAGTCATACATTTTTAAAAACAGAGAGACACAGATGGTTTAAATTAGAATTATGAAGGCCATCATCTGAGTTATTTCACAATTTTGGTATCAAAAGAAAGCTCTTCAATTGCTGTTGAAATAAAACAATTTAGAAAAAAAAATACCCTTCTACTTTTGAAGATATGGTAAGATATTCCCAGGGGTGCCACAAACTGGAGCCCTGCAGCAAATTGGTGCCCCTACTCTATACACAGCCAAGTCGCTGTATAAATAGTGACAGGGCTGTACCGGAGCGGCCCACAACACAAAGAGAGCTCAGCGATTGCTTTATGATCGCTTTGATTTGAGTTTTGATACTTGACATCATTTTTTGGAATTTTGTCACCTCAAACTCATTAAAATGTAATCTTCATAAATGACGCTAGACTACATGGCTATGTTATCGATATTGACATAAACTTTACACATTTCACAACTTACTGAAAATGAAGATTATATGCAGCATGTGCGAACGGTACATCTGATAATCAGGAGTTCACACGATTGGGAATGCACTTTTAAAGGTCACGCTGTCGACCGTGCTGCTACCAAAGCGTGCACACATGCAGTAGATCGCTGCATTTCCAGCCATGCACACGCACGCATAATTTGCTTAGTGGTCAACGCGCCATTTTGAATTCAGCAATGATGAACCCCAATGGTCGGGAATTGTGCTAGAAAGTGCCATTTTTTTGTTCAATGGACTTATCGTGAGGGCTCTCTATGGACTTATGTACCTTCTGTAAAAGCTAAGTGAGTAACGTATAGATTGTTATTAGTTTTGTTTGTGTTGTGGTTCCCCGATTTGATGGCGAGGCCCCGTCTGTCTGACGCTGTGCTTTGCACAGCGTCTGGTCGGGCTACTTCTGTCCATGTCCTGAGTTATAGATGACTAATGGCTAAATGCATTCTATGAGCAAAGAAAATGGGTTTTCATCAGCTCTTAGTTACAAGACCGTCATGACCGTAGACCGAGCTATGGAGAGCTCTAGATCATTATTTTGTTTTGTGTCAGAAACCTCTTAATTCTTATTGCTTGTGTGACGGATGGTCAGAAGCATACTTAAACCTCACATAAACTGGTATAGAAATCGACTTTGAGATAAATGTGAATGATCACTGAAATGATACAGCTTTTTGAAAATAAAGTCAATGCAAACCACAGGAAACTGACCAGAAATATAAATTTATAGGATATACATGAAAAATGAGCAAAGAAAATATTATTCCATGGGAATATGAACCCCCGAGACTTCCGGATTGCTAATTCAACTGGTGAGTGTTCCAAAAAAAAAAAATCTTACTGACTGAACTATGAAAAGCCCTAGTTTAGGGCTCATTTTTTTGTTAAGAGTGTGATTAGTGTCTCCTGTTTATAAATGGATTTTAAATCTGATGTTTTGTATTTGTGTTTGTGTTTGGTAATGAAGACTGGAATAATTGACTGACAATATCTAATTCTAAGAAAGCTGTTTATGGCTACTCTTCTGAACATGCTTATCCACGTGGTTTGTTTATAGTTGTTATTGATTGTTATTTAATCATTCAATTTTGTGTTTAATCAGGTAAGTACTTGATGAAATATTTCATTTAGTTACTCAAAGTCTCCAAAGACTGAATCATGTTACTTTAGCTGTTGCCAAGGTTGGATGAATCATGAAGGATTTTATCTGATTTGTTGTTATTAAATTCACAGGTCAATGGCTTGGGATTGAATGGGACAACTCAGAGAGAGGTAAACATGATGGCAGCCACAACGGAAAACGCTACTTTCAGTGCAGGTACAAAATATACTCTTACGGAAAACATAACGTGAAGAGATACTAACCTCTGTTATATTTGCAATTCAGGGGGATTGTTGTAATCATGCTGTCATGTGTAGCTCAAATAATACACATCATCCTGTAAATGGGCTTTTTGACTAGAGCTTACAAATTCATTCAAGAAGTAATAGTGAAAAGCAAACTGAAGTTTTTACATATCTTGCAGAAGCTCTAAAGCAAATAACTAAGTTGTGAATATTTACCTGAATCTGTGTTTAGGTTAAAGATGGCTTATTACTCTACTGAAGTAGTGATTTTTTTTCTTTTATTTATTATTTTCTTAATGATGGATCATTGATAAAATATGAGTGCAGACAGTTAAAAATCATGAGTAAGTATATAATCAAACTGTAATGTGACTGGGCAATCCAGTCAGTACAGTGAGCATTCTATGACGAAGTTCACAGATGAATGCAGCTTATATTCAAAGATGGAAGATTTTGGACTATGTGTATATTCCATTCCGAATCCCTTTCTCTCCAGCTCCCCAACAGGCGGTTCCTTCCTGCGCCCCAAGAAGGCAGACACTGGTATAGTCTTCCTTCAAGCTGTCTCTTCAAGATACATCCCAGAGAACCTGGAGACGGGAGATGTTGACAACTCCCTGGCAGTCAGTTGTAAGGCAGTGGAGATGGTGGGAGCAGAGAAAATCTCCAGACTCCAGAGGTTAGAAACTTGCATATTACTAGAGTGGCAGTTTGCAATTGTTAAGAATTAGCTTGTTCTTTGAAATACAATTCGCTGTTTGCTTGTGTAATGTGAATGCAAGTAGGTTGATCATTTTTAGTCATGAAAATTTTGGAGCACCATGCGATGGAATGTTTTGCACCTTATTTTCAATGTAACATGGAATTACCCTGTGAACATGTCAACAACATGTGGCGCTAGCTCTGTTGTTTTGTGATTTGCCATGTACCAAGTAATTTTATCAATGATTAACTGCAAATAAGTGTACCATTGCAGCAATGTAATGAAATTTTGTGAAATTAATATCATGCTTCCAGAGGATAGATGATACTGTATGTGGTATATAATGAAACACTTCTGAAGTATTCTAGGCAAATATCATTTGTAAAATTGTGCATAAAAGTATAATGTCATGCAGTACATTATATGCTCTTGTTTTGGTTTGAATTGTGTTGGCTTGTCTCTTCTTTCTGGGCTGTTGAACTTTGTTCTTTTTTTTTTTTTTTGATAGCGCGCCTTGTACCAATGATGGGTCTACATATTTACACGCACTAGTGTCAAACTTTCCATACAATGTGTGAATGTCTTAGTGATTGAAAATGATTTTATTCAGGTCTCTGGAAGTTGAGCTCATCACACCTTATTGTATAGAAAATAACACTGGTGAAGCTTTGATAGAAGAGCCCCATTTCATTCAGTTTACTGAAATTGCAGCTTGCAACAATGACTTAATTGCTATGGCAGGGTCTGCCTTGGCAACAGCCAATGAGCAGCAAGCATCTAGATGGTTGTAACAAGAGCTACAGTCATTGTATATAACTCTTTAATGAAACTAGCCCTGTATCTATCAGATTTCCTGTTTGCTGCTGTTAGATATTCATCAATGTTCAGTTGAACACATTTGAGAGGATGCACATAATATTATACAGAAGCTGATGTGAATATGTACATATTTTTTGTTCTGTGTTCTTCTCTTGTGCAGCTCCTTTGAGAACCTGAAGTCAGTGGCTGTTCATGGCATGAGGATTAGCAGAGCTGGAGATGAGAAGATTGCTGAGAGAATGCCAAGTATCCTTTGCATGCTGAGCTGAAGATTAGAGTAAATTTGTGCCAGGCAGTGGCTGCATTATTGACATTACATGACTAGAAAGGAAAAAAAAAAGTGTGTATTAGGAACACTTGTCTTCTTTTGAAGTTACCTGCATATTGATCAGCACACGCATACACAGTTGGCCATGCTCATTTATTTTATTAAATCTTACCATGTGATTTGTTTGAGATGAGTGTTTGCATATTAGTAGTTGGGTAAGTTTATTGAATATTAGGAATTTTGAAATTCATTACTAGGTGTAAAGCACAAACACAGCACTCATTATTATGATTACTGATTTTTGCGGTAATATCTCACTAATGGTATTAACAATGATAGCACAATCCAATTATTCAGTCAATACATAGTCAGTTTGACAACATTACATAGCTGTGATTCCCTGATCTTGTCATAGTCTTGCATTGAGACACAGTGTGATGTGTGGAATGTGTACATAAAAAAAACCCCAAAAACAAAATCGCACCTCTTCTTTTGACACTCTTTCAACCTCTCAAACTTCCTTGGAAAGAAACAACTTTCATCAACATGACATACAGCAATGTTTAGTAGTAACCTGTTTGGCAACAGCTGAGAGACATTAAGTCTGACCTGAATTTACATTCTTTGAGTTTATAAGGCATCTTCCTCTGAGGTGAGATGTAATGTAGATTCTTTTGTATTACACTAGACTTTACATCAAGTGGCAATTAATTTACACCATGCAGTTGTGCACATATTCCTTTAATAAGAAACATAAAGGGTTGCTTTGATAGTGAACTCTATAATAGAGAACAATTATCTGGATTGGAAAGATTTACCTGAATGATTGTGTGTTCAGATGTCAGAGACCTAGACATTTCCAAGAATCTCCTCCCATCATGGCAAGAGCTGTCAAGAGTGACACATGACATGAAGTACTTGAAGAGACTAGATGTCAGGTATGTGTCATAGTGTAAGATGAACGTGTTAAATTACTCTGTTGTCTAACTCACCTTGTGTGAAAGCTAGCATCATCTCCATGAAAAATAGATGAGAGCTATGAATAAATGCAATTTGATTCTGATATATGTTCCTTATCTTATAAGGTTTGAGAATGTAATGTTTGCGTTTGTTTGTTTTTTATTCATCGTTGCTTCGATTTGCATGTTCCTTGAATTAGGATTTAGCATGATTCTGATATAAACTCCTGATTATAAGTCTAATTAGTGTCATTTGAACTTTTCGTGCCTAATGAATGTGCTGTCAAAAATGATGTGAATCAACCATATCATAGCATTATCATGTTATAAATTTCCAGTATTTTTAAATGCAGGTATGTGATGTGCAATACCTTGTTCATCTTTTCAGCAGAGTACATCATTTATCTGTTGTGCTATCTCCTTGTCTTATCTAGTGAGAACCGATTGGCTCTACCCAACGACCTTTCGTCACTATCCTCAGCGTTTTGTGCAGTAGAAGAGCTCTTTATCAACAGGTGTAATATCACATGGCCAGAGGTGAGTTTCTTCTTTGGTCTCTTTCATACGAAGGCTATTAACCAGTTGAGGACGGGCTGATTTTGCTACACATGCATTTCCCATAGACACTTGCCCGAGTATACTCGGGGCTCGTCTTCTACGGGTTAAAAAGCAAACGGTAGGTGGGGCATTATCTATGCTATCAACAGCATCATACATGCAGTGTGCATTGCCTAGACTTTATCTGTCTCTCACTTCTATCAACACACAGAGTCAGTATTTGATCAGTATATGTGTCTTTTTATGTAGACATTTTAAGTTGAACTTTGATTGTGACTACTTGTTCCTTCCCATCATTAGTTGCTGAAGATTGCAAGGATGTTACCCAAACTGAAGAAGGTCCATGCATGTTTCAACAGGATATCACATTTGACAAGGTCAGTCTTAAACCGATGAAATGTCAGGGATGCAGCTAGTGACTTGTACCCTACATCTTAGACATGGATATGTGTACTTTACAGAATGTATAAAGTGTATACTACATACTTGGTATGTATAATTTACTGTTGTCAAAATATCCTGCATTTGCCCGCATTAAAATTTGAAATGCCGTATTCATTTGGCCCTTATACAAGCCGAAGGAGTGTACTCAGCAATGATTTGTCAGGTCAGTTCTAAATGCTTTTCTATTGTCTTTTTATCTTTTAGAAAAAGCTGAGGTCCTGTGCCCAAATGATATCAGATCCATATACACTGTATATCTAAATGTGGTTACAGTTTCAAATCATAGATTGCCATTGTGCCCAAGTACAAAATACCCAAACATGCCCTTGTTACGTTATCTGCCTATCAATATAGGACAAACTCCAGTAGTATAATTTTTCATTGGATGGAAGATGACTGAGTAGGATTGGTGGGTATTTGAGCACAGCTGCATGTATTGTCAATGTAGAACTAGAATGGCATGAAGTCTGCTGACATTGTACAGAATGCACATTCTATCAATTAATCTGTGATACATGATATTAACCTCTTGGCTCCAAGAAAAGGCTGAACACACAGAGTTTATACATAGCATACCCAGATCTGGCAAGTAAAGAGTTAAGACGGTGGCATTGAGAAGTCTTGTCATGTGTGTGTGTATCCCAGGCCTGAGGATGGCATCTTCCAGGACTTGGATCTCTTAAACCTGGAGGGGAATCAGGTGACCTCATGGCAAGATGTCCTCCAGCTGGGTCACCTGCCAGGGTAAGAGACTTGCTACTTGATAATAAGCTCTGGAAAGAGAGGGGATAATCTCTGTCTTCATTACTCAACTCTTTACGTGCTGCGTTCGCACATCCAACTCAGTCAACGGCGTGCCAACTGCATATTCTACTCAAACCCACAAACCCGCCCAAAGCGATCGATAAATTGCCAATGAAATGCCGCAGTACAATGAAAGCTATTCTCGCGCTTCCGTTCGTCTCACATATAGCTTGTATTTTATGTGGTGATTGACTATCAATGGGTGTTCCTTATTAGATTTGCGTGTAAATTCTAAGTTTCTGTCACTGTTTTGTGTGCAAGTCATGCCTTTACAGTAATGTAGCTACCGGTCATTTCAAAGAAAAACAATCATTGATTTGTCCAACAATTTTCATCATAGCAAACCGCAGTTTCTCTACAACTTTGCTCACTACATGTCCAGCTTAACAGAAATCTGTAGAGAAGTTACATAGATTTGAAAACCAAAATGTTTTCTCAAAGCATGACTATGATGATGATGATGATCCACAGCATTTGTATGGCGCCATATATCTGTCACAGAAACATTCAAAGGCGCAGACTCCTCCAAGACAGTTAGCAATTAAATGTCTGGTGAAAAATGTGAGTCTTGAGTGAGGCTTTGAAGTGATCCAGTTTGTCAATTTCACGGAGGAAAGATGGGAGGGAGTTCCATAGGCGAGGAGCAATAGAGGAAAACGCCCGGTCTCCGTATCCCTTGAGATGTGTGATGGGCACCTGGAGAGTGAGGCCAGATGAACGAAGGCCAGGGCGAGACTGCCGTCGCTCAATTAGGGAAGACAGGTATCCTGGGGCCAGACCATGAATGGCCTTAAAAGTGAGAAGTAAGATCTTGAAATCAATTCTGTTCTTGATGGGAAGCCAATGCAGCTCAGCCAGGACAGGGGTAATGTGATCATACTTCCTCAGCCCGGTGAGCAAGCGTGCTGCTGCATTCTGTACTGCTTGAAGTCTGTTCAAGGTTGCAGATGGAAGGCCAGCTAGGAGGCTGTTACAAAAATCCAGTCTTGATGTTATGAGTGAATGAATGATGCTTTCTGCTGCTATCCTTGTAAGCAGAGGTCTAATAGCTGCGATGCTACGAAGCTGGAAGTAAGCAGTCTGGCATACCTGCGAAACATGCCTATCCATCCTCATAGACTGGTCAAAGTAGACCCCAAGGTTACGGACGTTATCTGCAGGAGAGACAGACACATCACCGACCTGAAAATCCATGGAGACGATCTTGTTTCTCATTGTTGGTGTCTCAGAGTAATGTGGCATACAAGGGGTTTCCACCATGGCACATAAAGAGTTAGCATATACCTGTATTCAAGAGACGTCATTGTGTGAATAAAATCCACAGACCTCATGGTCAAGTCATATGTTTCTACGATATACCTCTGAATCTTCCTTATGTCACTCAATTGAGTCTATCAAATTTGATTCTAATTCATGTGAAGAGGTTTGGTATTAGTGAAGCCCACCAATATTGTTTCATTAAATGAATTTACTTGTCACCATATATGTTATATTTTGTAAGGTCTTGTGTAGATTTCTATTATGCCATGATTCGTGGTTGATGTTTCCCTGAATCATAATTCTGTTTTGTTGCAGATTACAGGTTTTGATACTGAATGCTAACAACATTCCCAGCGTACACTTTGATGATGCAACTTCAGCAGAGAAAACACAACTCTTCACCAGCCTCAAGTCTTTATCTTTACACAACAATCAAATAGCCAGTGTAAGTTTGTATCAATTCCTCCCAGGTTTCACTTTTATTTAGTATCATGGAATTCTTCTTATAGATTGTCAGACTTGACCATCAGTATTTTTGATGAACGTATTCAGAATATCAATTGTTTTCGACAACTTGTTTTTTCTCTGAAGTGGGAATAGTTATTGTGTATGCCATTACCCTGGTAGATTTGGAATGCTATACTAGTTTTTGTTGATTGTAATGTGTAAGTATGATAGCCTGTAGTGAGATATCGATGTATGCTCAGGCTTTTGTTTCTCTTGTAGTATTGTATGAAAATTGCATGATCATGCTGACTTTATGCATTTTTTGATGGTAAGAGGTTAATTCAGAGTAAGAGACATAAAATGTGTCACAATTTGAGTGCATGATATATCCTGCCATGTGACAATGGCTCAGTTACATACAGGACATTCTTGGATAGGATCTTATGATGATAGCAACAACCCTAGCAGCAGCAAATCAGTGGACAAGACTCATTCTCATTGCTGTGGTAGTTACAATCAGTGTCGGTTACCAGTAGAGAAAGAGGAAGATCTGACGGGGCTCCAATATCTCCTCATGATATATTCTTCTTCTTCTTCTGGTTCAGTCTGCCTCCTTCAAGCTTGAAGATTCTTGCAAACTTTGGATGTGTGTGAGTGTGTGTGTGAAACGCAGTGGTTGAGGTGCATGGTGCAGAGTAAAATACACGGTGTAACTAAAAGCAGTCCAGGGACTTATCCACTGCCTTCCGTCAGTAGATGGTGGAAGGCTTCCAGGGATGGTGCGGTTACAGTACTCAGTGGGAAGATGTTCCATGTTCTTAGTGTTCTGGGGAAGAAGGACATTTTGTGATGTTCTGTTCTGGAACTTGGGATGACATAACCTTGTGCATGGAGAGCTCTTGTAGGTGTGGCATCTGGAGTGATGTAGGACTGTATATCATTGTGAGTCTGGGCTCTTTTCTATTTACAGTGGCAGAGCGTGAACGAGATGAACAAACTTCAAAGACTGGAGGAGCTGAACCTGAAGCGAAACCCTGTGGTCCAAGATGAGAAACCCTCCACAGTCCGCGGTCTGATGATTGCTAAGCTGGGACTTCTGTCTCATTGCAACCACAGTGCAGTAAGTATGAATAACTGACAATATCCTTCCTATCTGTCTGTCTGTTTGTTTGCATGTCTTTCTCTCTCCCCACACTGTTTTGTGTATTCACTCTCTCTCTCAACAGCCAGTATTCTCCATGAGCTGGTGGTTACATGTAGATGATGTCTGGCTATTTGATGAATCCACTATGTATGCTTCAGTAACATTCCTTTCATTCAACCATTTACTTTTTTTATTAAATGGGAGGGGTTTTGGTACTTAGGGTGTAGAAAATGAGACATTGAAGTCTATGCTGTATTCATTGTGTAAAGTGGGTATTCCTGTGGACAGATAAACAAAGTCAATATGTCTAGCCCCATGATTATTGACTGTCTCCAGGTTTCTGATGCAGAGAGGAGAGGATCAGAGATTGACTACCTGAAGAAATACCACCAGGAGTGGCTCCAGAGTGGGGGAGGCAAGACCCCACCCCAGCCCCTCAAACAAGACTTTGTAGATAATCACCCCCGCTATGCAGCTCTTGTTACAGGTAAGTTTGCATTAAATGGGTAACTTCAAATCATTGTCAGGATATGCCATTTGTTAAGTTTGTGTAGGGAAAAGAACACACATCCATATTCTAGTTGATGCATTAAACTATTACTCAATGTGGTGAATGCATTGTAAGATCTGGGAAGAAATCTGCCTGAAGTTAGCCAGGACTCTGTTCTTGTTATTTCTGTTTACTGAGGTGAAGTCAGTCTGAACCCATTTGTTTTAGCATCTTGGCCAGGATAGTGTCTGTAGGAGAAAGAGGCTGTGATGCACTCAAGATGGACCTCTTGAATGATTGACCTTTCTTCCACCATAGCCCACTTTTCTTTCACTCTTTGTATATTAGCTTCGTTGTAGACAATGGTAGATTATGATATATGCAAACCATGTTTGATGTAGATTTAATATGACTGCATGAGATTTGTATGAGTGTAGATCTGATGCGTAGTGGATATTTAGGAATGTTTTTCTCTTTGCCCCAGTCTACGGTGCTCCTGAGGTTACTGATGATGACGTAGGGAAGCCAGGCGCCCTCAAGTCTTCCCTCCTGGTTCTCACTTTAACCTGTCCTCAACGAGATGACAAGAAGACCATCAAGAAGAAACTACCAGGTATGTCAATGTTTTCCCAGAAAACGTGACCACGATTCCCTCTTTCTCTGTCCTACCTGTCATCAACCTGCTGCCCTGCACTCCTCTATACATCACTGAGGTCACTCCATTAGAGAATCAAACCAATTTCTTGATATCAACAGCCATGTCAATTAAAACACACACACACACACACACACACACACACACACACACACACACACACACACACACACACACACACACACACACACACACGCACGCACGCACATTAAAACATTAGGAGAGAAGTCTACACTGGTTTGTGGCTTGTGGGCCACTGGACATATGAATTGAAATCAGGTTGATGTTGGGTTAGCTTAAAACCAAAGTCTGGACAACAGTTTGATTAAGTGTTGATTGTCCCTCAGAGTAAAATTGATTCCTAATTTGTTCATCATGGGTCTACCTTTCACTTTAGGCACTGAATTTACTGTAATTGCATTGGAACTACTGTTAGTCCACTGTACAAAATGATATGGATGTTCACTATTATACATTGTCTTACAGTACAATGTTGAAAGTAGATTACGTAAATTAATCTGCCGGAGTATATTCAAGCCTTCCTAGCACCATATGAACCAACTGTTTTTGTGTACTCAAATGTTTGTGCAAGATATACACTTGTGTCATGTGTATCACCTATTTTGCATCACCCAGCCACCATGGATGTAACCAAAGTGAAGGGCATGATCCAAAAACTCTTCAAAGTGGACGTTGCTGACCAGCAGCTCTTCTACATCAGTCAGAAGGTGAGAAAGAAATTTGGTTGACAAAACGAGTAACCTACAGACCTGTCCTAGTGATTGAAGTCTGTATTTGGAGGTCAAGACTGAGATTTTCTGTTGCAATTATTTCAGAATTAGTATTATATGCAAAATACATATGGGTTTGAATCACTGTTGTGATATTACAGTGGAATCCCGCTATAACGAAGTCCTCAGGACCGGCAGTTTTCTTTTGTTATATTGAAATTTTATTATGACCAAACAAGTAAACAATAAAAAAGACAGAATGGATGATGTTGCTGCCTGAATCTTTACTTCGTTGCAACTGGAATTTCGCTATAATGGTGTTCATTATAACGGGAGTGCACTGTACCTTTATACATGAGGCCCCAAGCACTTGAAAGAAAACTATTTCTGGTCAAGTACTCAAAGAAATTTCTTTCCCCTTTGCCAGGTAGTAGATAGTCGATATTGTATTTTGAATCATGCAGTGCTGTGGTTTTGCTATATGAAAGTCTGTTTAAACAATTTCAAAAATATTAAAAAAAACAAGCAAGCATCATTGTCTCCTGCTTATTGCATCACAGTTGGTTCTATTACTGTAAGTGAACAAAAATATACAAATATGTTTTGTGGTCAGCTTTACAATAAGGTGGTATATATATGCTGTGATGTCTTTGCAGCTTCCTGATCAAGAGATTCCACTGGACAATGACCTTCGACAGCTGACATTCTTTGGTGTTGAATCGGGTGACACGATCATCGTAAAGTGGTGATTACGGGAAATCTTGTCAAGTCTTGTGATGGAAGTAGAAGACAAGGAAACCTGAACTCGTCTCACTGACAGTGATGACAAGGTTCCAAGTCAGATAGTTCTTTGGATTGATGCATTCATGAACTACACATTATTTGATTCAGTGCTGTGTATATAAGCTCAATAGGTTTCCGAGTGATATGCCATTCATTAAGTTGATTTTTATGAATAGAATGAGATCAAACAAACAAACTAGAAATTAAAATTTTCTCTACATTGGTTGCAGAGTAAGAAAGAGAGGGAAGATTGGATTTTCACTTTTTCCACAAAAGGATGATCTTTATTATGATCTCATTATGCGAATAGAATGATAGTGATTCATTACTACACAAGTCTCACTTTCTTGTCAAATGAATTGATACAACAAATTGTATCTTATCCATTGAATCATTCGAGAGCTGTTTTTATCTAACAGTGCTGACTTTGAGAGGGGAGGGGACTATAGTTTCCAAATTCTTTACCAAAAATACTATTTCTGACCACTAATTCTGTTGTATGTAATAATGGAAGAGTTGATTATAGGAAGGTGACGTCATTGCCTCATCTAATTTGCCTATGTTATTCACTACTGGTATCACTGATGAATAAGTGTGATACCTGAAAATTCCAGTGTTTTCATTCAAAGTCTGACTTCAGTGAACTTTCTTCCAAATTGTTTGATTTTACTCATTCAGATCAACTTTAACTTAGAAAGGCATTTCAACTTGAATATGTGGATGAGATCAGCAAGGTGGTTTGGTGAGATCTGTTTCCATCAACCCTGCCAGAGTGGAAAATTGATTTCTAAAGCAAGTAGAGATATTAAGGTGACTTATCTGTTACATGCTTTTTCATGTCAATATCAGGGCTAATCAAATGTTCAAGTTGTTTCAAAGTGATGATGAGCAGTAATCTGATATGATTGTCAATGCAAAAACAAACCCTATGAAGGAAGCTATCTGTATACCTTGTGGAGCATGAAGTGACCTCCAAGACATTTGTTAGCATCGTAATAGCACAATGTCTAATAAGCTGTGTAGACCGTGAAAAGGAGGCTACTAGCAATTAATGTGGACATACATGCATGAGTACATATATGTACATGTATGTATGTATGTATGTATGTATGTATGCATGTATGTGACTGTGTATGGGTGTATGTATGTTTGTGACTGTGTATGGGTGTATGTATGTTTGTATGTATGTACGTATGTATGTGTGTATGTATGTATGTATGTATGTATGTGTGTATGTATGTATGTATGTATGTATGTGTGTGTGTGTTGATGTATGTCTTGTAGTGGCACACACTGATTTCAAGACATTTGTTGACATCGTAACAGCAGAATGTCTGATGAGATATGCAGTGATAAAGTGAGAAAGGCAGCTCTTTGCAGATAATGTGTACATACACTGTAGATGCATAATAATGAATATTTGTGTGCATATGCATATATATTTCCATATGTATGCATGTATGCGTGTATGTATGTGTATGTATGCATGCATGCATGCATGTTGTGTTCTTGTCAAACTTTCTTTGTGCCTTTCCCTATATTACCAATTTTCACTGCATAAGACTTATGGTAGTGTAATGACAGGAATATACAGTATCTTGAGGACAGAGTATAATTGGAACCTGAAGAAAACCATTCAAGCCACATCTTGATATAGTTTCTCTGTAACCAAAGAAACAGAGTGCATGCCTCCTTCTTACTGGACGGCTTCTCCATCAAAGCCTAGACTTGATTAGGTTATGTGTTTTGTGATATCACCTTTGGGCCAACTATTAGTGATACTTGAGGATTTTACGATCAGCAGTTCCATTTCTGAAACACTAGGCCTGTATACAAAGACATGTGAAGACTGAGTTTGGCCCTTGTTAGAGTCAAAGCTGGTCTTAATAAGTCAAATTTTTAACTTTGAATCATCTGTACTCATAAATACTTTCGAAGTTCTTCTAAAGGCACTAGAGAGGAAAGCAATATTCACAAGATTAAAAAATTAGAAAGTTCTGTGATGGTAATACATGTAGTCAGAAATTCATCAGCAGAAATGTTTTCCTTCCTCATGGTTTCTTGACAATCTATTTTATTCACACTCATGATTATTGTATGATGTGGATGAAATGTTACTTAAAGTTTTTGTTTGTGCATTGTTGTTGATTGATGGATTACCAAAACCAAAGATAAAGCTATCAATACAAATTATCACTTATAATCAAAGAAAAGGTGTGAGTTTGGAGTGATTTGTGCAATGTTGGTTTGGTGTTATTTCAATTTTGTTTGCTATTTACCATTCAAATGTTGTCCAGGTTGTAAAGAGACTAGTTATGAGACTAACTCATAATGTCCAGTTGTCCAGCACCAGTCACCCAGAAGTAAAAGCTGGTTTCCTGAGTATTTGATAACATCTCTGGACAGACTCCCTTCTGTTTTCTATTGTTTCACCCATAAGAGTACCACATTGCACAGCCACTTTTGGGCTACACTTCTTCCTTCTGTGTCTCAGATTGGAGTTCTGCAATGCACATTTGTGACATCCCGGGCAAACAAGTCACCATGCAGATTGGAATTAGTTCTATGTCAGGGCAATCATTATCCGAGCATGGCAAATAGCTTCTGCTGAGAGTATCAGCAATGACAAGGTCTTTTCCTCGTTTGTATTGTACACACATCAGGGGCCCGTTGCATAAAAGTTACAATTATGGTAACTTTGCCATCCAATGGTAACTACCATGGCAACAATACTCAACAGCCAATCAAAATCAAGAATTCCATGGAAGTGACCATTGGATGGCGAAGTTACCATATAGTAACTTTTATGCAACAGGCCCCTGGTACTTTTGCAGTTTTAGGAGCATGCGTTGGAGACGTGACGGGGTTTCGGATAGAGGCTTTTTGACGATCGATTCAAGCGGTTTGTGGTCCGTTTCTACGAGAAATTCTCTGCCGAACAGGTATTGGTGGAATTTATTGCAGGCAAAAGTAACCGCATATAGCTCCTTTTCAATCTGCGCGTATTGCTAAGCCCTCGACTTGCATAAGCTATGACATGGAGCCTCCTGTCTTCTCCCTCTTGATACAGGGCAGCGCCTAGTCCTGTACCGGAGGCGTCCGTGTGCAGCACAAAGGGTCTCTCGTAATCCACGAACCCAAGGACGTGAAGTTGTGAGTTTGTCGATTATGGTGTTAAAGGCGCCTTGACACTTTGGGGTCCAGGCAGGCCCAAAGGGCTCGGTCCGTCTTCGTAGCTTTTTGTCACATCTTGTTTGGGACTTCCCTTTTCGTTTCTGTTTCAGATTGCAACCAGCAGTCAGGGCTTTCAGTGGCCTTGCTATGGAAGAGTAATTCTTGTTAAAATGCCTGTAATATCCGGCAAACCCGAGGAAGGACTTTAGCTCTTTGACGTTGGTTGGTATGGGCACGAGCACATGGCCTCAATCTTTGCCGGGTCCATCATCACTCCTTCTGCAGAGATAATATGACCCAGGCATCTGACCTTGGATTGGAAAAACTGACATTTCTTGAGGCTCAGTTTCAGGCCATACTCCCTTAGGTGGTCGAGGACGCGAAGGAGGCGTTCTTCATGCTCCTCCTCAGTTCTTGCGAAGACGATGATGTCGTCCAGATAGACGAATACTTCTCTCTGATGGAGGTCTCCCATACATCTTTCCATAAGCCGCTGAACCGTGGCTGGAGCATTGGTAATACCCTGGGGCATACGATGGAATTCATAAAACCTAAAGGGACACCAGATTGCTGACTTCTGTTTGTCTCCTTCCTCAAGCTCCACTTGGTAGTAGCCCAATTTAAGGTCAAGGCAAGAGAACCACTTGGCCCCATCATGGAATGCATGGTATCTTCAATTCGGGGAATTGAATACTGGTCCTGTACGGTGCGATTGTTGAGTTTCCTGTAGTTAATACACGGGTGCAAGTCCCCATTTTTCTTGCGAACCAGTACAATCGGGGAGGCGAATGGGCTCTCAGATTCACGGATAATGCCCTTATCCAAAAGGTCCCTGAGGTGGTTTCGGGCATCTTCATAGTCAGCAGGTGGTATCCGGCGGCATCCTTCTCGGAAGGGAGTCTCGTCAGAGAGGTTTATCTTGTGTTTCACTGCGCCGGTGCACCCAATATCGAGGTCATCCTTGGAAAAGACGTCGCGGTATTCCTGAAGTTTCTTTTGGACCCGAGACATCTTCTCTTTGGAGAGTGGTGATCCCCGAAAACTTGCTGTCAAATCAAGCTCGCCGGGGTTGGGTAGTTGAGTGATTGGTGCCAAAATGCCGGGTGCCAAATATTCTAGCTCTCTAGACGCCAACTGTGGGTACTGGCAGCTAAAGTTGGATGAGGAGAGTTCAAAGCTGTGTACAGCTGTACTTTCAATACGCCATATGGAAGGTATCAGATGAATTGTAGTTTCAGCAAGGCTTCTCTCCTCTGATGAACTGGTCTCTTGCCTCTGTGTCACATGAGTGGGAGGTTGCTCACTACTGGGAGAGTTGTCTCTCACAGTCATCTGCAATTTCATGAAGTCCTTTTGACATTCTGTCATTCAGATCTCCTTTGCGTTGAATTCTGCATCATCTTCCAGAGCCATCGTGTATCTGTCATGAGCTTCAAGCACCTCTTGGTACCTAAGCCTCTTCATATTTGGTGAATGAAGACTGCGTTTCTGCCCTGCTCTGGCTCTGGTCAATGAGCATCTGCAATCTATGACCAAACCCAGTGAATCTGGCTTTGGTTCCTCTCTGTTTCAGTCTAAGGGACTTCTTTCCATCTTCTGCCATCCTGGTGTGCATTTCTTTCAGTCCCTCAGAAACTGAATGCTATGGATGGCTCAATGGTAAACCAGAAGATTCTGCTTGACATTGTCTTGTTATGACCTCTGTTGGTCTCTTATTTTGTTTCCTGCCTCAATGTTGACACTAGGTGACTAACAGGAGAACAGTGGGTCACTGTTCATTCAATTTCTTTTCTCAGAACTTTAAAGGGATGATATAGTACTGATGGAGGTGAGGATTGGGCTTTTTACTTTTTGTAAGATACCAAGAAATCACTTATGAAATAGTGCAGAGCATACCATTCTAAGAGGAATTCAAAGTTTATTCGATGAAAATTGTGTTTGGAATGGCTGAGACAACCAAAAACAAAGTAAGACAAAGCGATCCTAATGAAAGGTGGGTCCCACCTTTTATTAGGATTGCTGTTTTGGATATCTCAGCCATTTCAACACAATTTTTATCAAATAAATGTTGAATTCCTCTTGAGATTACATGCTCTTTTACACTTCATAAGCCTGTTTCTCTTACCTCAACAAGAATGATAGAAACCTGAAGTTAGATCTCAACCAAAACTATACAATCCCTTTTAGTCTTTCTCTGCTAATCCCTTAGCTGACAGACATTCCTCACTTTGGGGTGGGACTACTGAAACTTAATAGAAAACAAAGAGCTTTCCCACAAAAAGCCATGCTCACTTGTTCCTGATAAGGTATACATTTTCCTGCCCATTTCACATAGCCTACTGTGGTATCTGTAATAGAAAGAAAACGCAGAAATTAAACCAAAAAATATGACAAATTGTTAGTTTGCTCAACAGAAGTCTAAACTCAAGTGTGGTAACTTGTGAGCTAAATTTAGTCCTTGAAAGGGATAGGCCTACAATTATCACAGCAAGTCCTTTGCATTATAGACCCTCCTATATCAACTACAGGATAAAATGAAATGTAACATGCATTGTAACTCTCAACATTAGAGACCTATTTGAAACAAGGAATAACTTCTTTCTTCAATCTGTTTTGTATGTTCTGGTTTGCTGGTGTTTGACATGGGTCATGAAACTTCTGTGATATGATTATTGAGCAATATGTGTGTTCCTTGTGCTGTCACCCTATAAAGAGAGCTCACATAATTAATGTACGTACTTAAGTAGATCATTTGGAAATTATGGAGTTATCAATTTATCTCTGGATTACAATTTAAGTAGATTGGGTCATAATTTGGTACTTTGATGTAGAAATTAAAAGTTTTAATGTCAAATACCCAAATACTCAAATTAGTAGGGCAGATATGTAACAAAAATTGGTCGAAATGCTCACATCCGGCGGAAAGTATGAAATTTTGCATATAGGGGTATTTTGGGGCGCTGATTTCAAATATTGCCGGATCCAAGAGATTTGACCACGGGGTCGGCCGCCATTTTGAATTCCAATATGGCCGCCATCACAAAACAAATTCAAAGATCCATATCTTCAGTTCTGAATGACCTGTGGCACCAAAATTTGGTACACATGAGCGTTTTGACACATTGAATTTGATTACATATTGATTCGGAGTGTCTGACAAACATCGAATGGCCACCATTTTGAATTCCAATATGGCCGCCTTGACGAAATATTCAAAATCTCTATCTCGATTTCTAAGTGGTGAGTGACCCTGAAATTAGGTGTAAACAAGTATTTTAACATGCTGAGTTAAACTATTAACTGATGTGATGTGTCTGACAAATGCAATGCCTGCTATTTTGAATTCCAATGTGGCTACGAAGACAAACATCACGACTAACATTCACGGGCATGTCAAAAAGTGCAGAAAAAAGGAAGCATAATGCACCTTTCACTGACGTCACAATGTAAATACATCAGCGCGCACTCTATCAGTTACAAACGCGTGCTCAATCAGGTAGCCTAATTTACAAACCCGAGATAGAGATTTTCAACACTCCAACATGGCAGATATGTATTAAATTCAAATTGGCTGCCGTGCAGCTTGTCAGACATATCAAATAAGTCTGTTATTGAAGTCATCATATCTTCATGCTTTTATATATCAAATTCCAATGGCTAATGTCATTCAGAACTGAAGATAGGGATCTTTGACGGCGGCCATTTTTGGAATTCAAAATGGCGGCTGACCCCGTGATCAGATCTCTTGGATCCGGCAATTTTTGAAATCAGCGCCTCAAAATACCCCTATATGCAAAATTTCATACTTTCCGCCGGATGTGAGCATTTTTTTCACATATCTGCCCCACTAAGTACCTGTATCAAAATTTCATAAAGTTACTGAAATATGGAAATGATATCAATTTTTGGTTTACAAAACTTACAGAAATACACTGATTATTGCACTATAACACACTTTGTGAGTTTACTGAAGTCTTATGAATAAAATGTTCTACTAGTGTAGTAGAAGCACGAGTTAATGCAGTGGCGTACCGTTCTCAGCTTTTGATTCTTTTCCGAGACTCTGCAGAAACAGTTCCTACAGCTTATGCCCTCGATTAGTGATATTAAATTCATTGTCATGAAATATCCACAGCTGCTTCTGCGTGCTGAATTCTCATTCTGTTAACGCTATAAATGTGGCTTCTGTTGAGTATTGAGCATGAAGTGAAGTGATTGATTTGTGTAGTTTCAGGTGGTTGCTAAATATCTGTCTGCATGAGAAGAGTGCAGTAGCCACGTGTAGAGGTGGAGAGATAAAATACAATGTACAGAAATAAACACCCCTTCCTTACCTCACTGCCCCCCCCCCCCCCATACACACACACACATGCATTGCAAGCACACACACGCATTGCAAGCACACACACCCTATGCACATACCATATTGAGTACATGGAAAGCCAATCTATAGTGGCAAGGCAGCTGTTTCATTACAGTATAAAGATTCTGGAATAATTTAGCGCATGCACATCTATCACATGACATGCAAAGAAAAGAATGCACACGGACAAATGAAATACAATTCATATCTTCAGTATCATTTATTATATATTCATAGAATGAAAAGAAAGGAAAAACAAATTAATATTAAGTAGAATATTTGTCTCTTGTATATCTAAGCTGAGCACTGTTTTTAATGATTAAAACACTGCATTCAAACTCAAAAAGACAGTTAATCTTTGTTTTCCACTTGATTTCCACATGACTGCATTCTGGTTTCATATTGTGTTCTGTCAAGTGACTCATTGAGAGAAGTGCTAAAAAAGAGAACACACATTTGCCACTGTAGCAATACGTGTATATTTGCACATGCATAAGGAGAAGATGAGACAAAGTGACCGTCAAGCCCAAATCTAGTCCACATATTCATTTCGTAGCCGATTATGATAACATTTCTGACCCCAATCACAACCAATTAATGTAGCACTGACAATTTTTAACAATTACATTTTTTGTTTAACCTGTGAAATTTGATCTATCAACTTTAGTGGTATGGCAGATTAAAACTGACACAGTCGTAGATTTGTTTCCACAAAAATGTCCACACCTAGCTACCAAACTCCAATCCTGGCAGAGAGCTGTAGGATTTCGCAAACTACTTGCTGCAATGACAATACTTCACTCAATTTCTGCTTCAGCGTGATTACATTAATGTCGTTAAAAAGACATACGGGATATCATCAGGCCTTTTTGTTGCTCTTAATTTTGCATCCTACATGTAATAGCATCTCACTATATTAGTCCGTATATTTCAAGGATGTAAGAGCTGCATCAAAGAGATAAATTTCCAAATCTTCATGTTCTTTAACAGCCATGGCAGATTATTTTAAGAACCCCGAAAGAGGAAATGTCACCTTATAATGCAAGTCATAGAGAGCTTCTTTGTCTTTGCTGTACAGCCAATGCCGTTTTCATGTCATAAAAATAAATATCGGCTGACACAACTATCAGTGCAGACATTTCAAAATCATTGACACCAATGAAGTGTTAGTAAATAAATAATAAAAAAATGTTGGGCTAAATCTAACAGAACAAACACATAGAACATCTAAACCAGGACAAATCAAATGTGTCTTGAAACAATCTGGCTAGAATAACTTCTAAAAATGAAACCGTTTGAAACCAAAACTAGTTTAATCATTCCTGATTTGAACACATTGATTTTTGTTTCATACACAATATTCCATGGCTAATTCCTTATTACGTAGACAAATGAACATTTATACACTATGCACATTTCTGACTTCATTTACAAACTCGAGTCATTCAGATATACATAAGAATCCATATATCCTGCACAGAGAACCAGAATTTGATTGTAGAGTACTCAATTTGGTGGAGGATTTAGGTTAGCATTGCTCTCTAGGTCAAGAAAACAAAAATATATCAGATGAGCACTTTGATTAATTAGCAGCTAAGCACAAGGATAGCACAAAGAGTTTGCATACTAGGGCACACCATGGTCATTTTGGAAGAGAAAGTTTAATCAAGTTTAATCAAAATGAACCATAGCACTGACAGTCTACACACATACAATCACATACACACACACATACATACACGCAGATACAGTGTTTACAAGCATAAAATAGATGGTCCAATTAAGTCAGACAGTATTACACTGATGCTCACAGACTGAAGGTGTCTGAGAAAGAAAAAAAAGGGCAAATTCACAGCGCAAATCCACACGCTAAGATTTTCAGAGGACACACAAGCTATACTAGCCTCACACAAGAATTCATCTATTTATTCAGTCTCTCGAAGTATGTGCATCTCTGTTATCTCAGCCAGTGAGCAGTCGAGTCCTCTCCTAGGTGTATTATTCTTCACAAGACTACACTGACCACAGGACCAAGAGGCAAGAGGAGTTGGATGAGGAGGAAAAGTCAGAGAAAGGAAGGTATGACCATGATTGAAACCTGATGACAAACTGCTAGAGGTGAGCAGTACGGGTTTTATATCACACCAATTATCATTATCTAGCCAAAGTATTTTCTCAAATTGTTTTCAGTCTAAAATATACACCTCTGTAATTGATACCACAATTAGAAATACAGTCATGAATTTTAGCGACTAGTTTGTTGTTCAGAAGTCAGGCGTGATATTTTCATGCTTTACTTTTTACAATGACATCTATACTTCTTGCCTGCAAGACTCAGTTTAGGGATGGTAGAGATACTCCAGTCAGTACACCCTGCCTATCCTTCAATTTAAAATATTGAATTTCTATTTCGAGTTACATTACCTTGGGTCCTTTGACTACATGCAGTTGGAGGAGACTTATTAATAACCAGACCTTCTACCGACTGAGGCAGATTATCCTTGACGAGATCAAGGTCAAGATCCTTGAGAAGTTCAACTCGTTATTGAGCATGCATAATTACATCTACAAAGATTGATCACCAGCCAGTAATTTCTGGTTGCTAAATATGCTTCACTGTTTGACATGTAGTTACAGTGACATTTGAAATACTCTAGTAGTAGGGAAATCTAACCAGACCTAAACAACATGCAACATAGATAAATGGGAAGGGGAGAGAATTAGAAAGAGTATACGATACAGTGGAACATTTCACCTTATTGTTGATATGATACGGATTGCAAATGGGCAATCGAGTACAGATGCAAAGGACAGACTGAAGTACTACCAATCGACATAAATAAGCAAAGACTGGACATATAAAACATGGCTACGTAAGAAATTAAATAACTCATATACCATTTTTCTAGTAATATGTCAATCAGAAAACGCACTCCTTTAAACAATGCATGGAAAAGTGAGGAAAGTGGATAATCATGACAAATGAGAAAACGCAAAACTCGACTTTGATATAGTAGTATGGCTGTCTTTCGACTAATGTACCTAAACCGGGCAGGCATTTGTACAAAGGAATACATTGGTTCCAGAGGTTAGCTACTACACTGATTTAAACCTAACAACTTTCACGCATTCAACAACAGCCATCAAAAAAATTATATGCAATAGCTTTTACACGTGTACAATGAAGTTACCTCCTCACATATGAAGACATTTAATTCAAGTTCTGTGTCCTCTTGTTATAAGTGACCCCTCCTGATTTTAATATTGATCCTCCACAAAACCGAGATTTGTATAATATTTGCCAGGCAACACTGAAACATTCCGGAGTCAATTTCTCACAACGCTGTATCATACCATCATCTGGAGACGCTCCAAATAATTCAATCTGTACATATACATAAGGAATAGCGTAGTGATAATAAATTACAATTGAAGAGTAATGTACAGATTTCAGATACTGGTACCATAGCCAGTTTCTTGAGATTACATTCTTGGGAGCAGCCGAGTTTAAAAAAAAAAGTTGCTCAGTAAATTCATATCACATCCATTCATGTCAAGAGAAACACTAACACCCACAAAACTTCCTAATTTCCTTTTTTCACACCTCCCTATGTCCATTTCTCCAAACTAATCACTTAAACCCCAAGGAACAGTCATTATACACCAGGCTCAAATCACAACTCCTTGCACACAGACTAAGATGTGCAAACCATTCTCATCCATATACAGACTGAATAGTATAAAAGAAAAATCAAGAAAACATGAAAAAGGGCTAGAATCATTAGTCATGATACAAGACAAACTGCCACTTCAATCAGAAATAAAAGGATGATGAAAAAAAGAACAAAAAGAATACAATAAATTTACTGATCTAGATAATATCCGGCTATACCACAGTCATCATGTAATATGATTAATCCTTTGTGTGGCAATTGCAATTGTCTCATTCTGTGTAGTCCGATATCAGAGATACAGGTGGGGGAGAAAAACTGATCGCATAATTTTCGTAACAGCTTGACAATTTCTTGCTCAAAGTTTTCTGCTCTTGTAGGACACCATACTTCTCATAGCAGATATCCATCGACTACCTTCAGCATCCCAGCATGTCGACTAACAAATCCAACTTGTCTCCCTGGCACACTCTGGTATCCTTTCCAATCGATTCCAAGTCATCTCAGAGTGACCCAAACCTTGCGGGTGCAGGAAAGCTCGCTGCTCTGGAGGGATGAGAGTCCGAAGGGCAAATGCCGGCTGCATCAGACAAAGACTTTAGCAAGGGCGTCGGCTCCACCGCTAGCGATGTAGGGCTTGGAGGGGTGGAAGGCCACGTCATAGATGGATTCATCAAACTTTTTGCGGTGCGACGTGATTTCTTGGACGCAAGTTTTGCTATCAAGGTTCCAGAGTCTGATTGAGCAGTCATGACCTGTTGGAGCAAAATCATTTCATTTTGTGATGGTTTGTGGATATCATTTCACTATACGATTACAGTAATAATTCCTTAGTGCTTATCTTAAACATCTCATTATCTTAGCAATAGTTGACATCATCAATTCAATCCAGGTGTTCAGTGGATATAGATTAAATCATATAACTTTGATAGAAGGTTTTAGATGCACATCAAATTATGTTATCTTCAGACAAGCTTAGGACTATAAGAGAAAGTCTATAGATAGTTGAATTCATTGCAAACTTGAAGGAAATATTACATTCACTTAATGGGCACATCAATCAATGTGAGTGTGCTATCTAACCTCTGAAACCTATGACTTGTTAAGATATCCTCAGCATTCTCCAAACACACTTTTTCCTTCCCAGACTAAAGTCTTAATACCGTACAGTTATTGATGAAGAGCGAACTAGTCTCGGATGGTTGCATCTCGCCTTCAGACGCAATGTATGAAAGCTCTACTGTAAAATTAGCAACAATCGCAGCATGGAACTTTCGCAAATTACCGTGAAAAAAAAAATGAGTATACCACATCTACTACTGTAAAAGTGGAAATTTTCGCGCATTTCGCGCAACCAGAAACAAGTGCGAAAATAAAAGCACGCAAATATTTTGGCATGCCGTATGTTCCAGTGGTTGCTGTCTTGATTACGCAGAATTAAAAACACGCGAAACTCTTTTCGTCTGGCGTCGTGCGAAAATATCCACCTTTACAGTAGTAATACAGGGATTTGTTGAATATGCATTGCTGGTCGATACATCAAAACCACACAACAAAACTGAATGTGCACTATCAAAAAATTTGGAAGTGTAGTTGCAATCATATTTGATTGTGCACTAGGTCTAACTGCTACAGCAGTGGTACAAGTCAACTCACTTGTACAAGAGCATACAGTGTACAGCATTGTACTAGCACTCTATGCATTGTTTAGACAAAAACTTTTTGCATGCATTTTACTTTCATGAGTCTTGGCTCTTAGCAAAATTTATTAAAGTTTTATGAATGCAAACATTTCTGGCTTTGCAGTTTATCATATGAATATGTGAAAAAAAAAGAAGAAATACATAGAACTGAAATGGTATTCATACACACAGTTAGAATTGTGCGGGATAAGAGATTAAAGGGTGGGAAACATGGTTGGAACAATGAACACTACTGCACTTACTTCCAGACAAGAGGTAGAGTCCATTGGGGTCAACGGCCAAGCAGGTCACAGCATCCAGATGAGCCACCATACTGTGAACCATTTTACCTACAAAGTGAGGGAGCACAGATTCAGTGGTTAGAATACATTGTCTGAAAAGATTTGAGATTCAGCACTTGGAATACATTAGTAAGCTTTTACATTAGCAACACAAATGCGAAGACGACGCTATTAGGCTAAAAATAGTGTTCTGCACATGCGCGAGGCAGCTGTTTCCATTGTTCAGCCAGGGAGGCTGTGTTGTCTTAGCATTTGCATCACAAATCTAAAGCTTGTTATTGTCGGAAAGGAGCAAAGATTATGTGGTATGTAAAAACTCTCATTTTAATAAAAAAACAAATTATCCTTTGATGAAGGCTACATCATTACACATAAATTTGTGTGATAAATGTGCACACCTTTATTGCATCAAAATTATCTTCTGCGACCATCAGCGGCTTTTTTTAGCTTCCCTCTGAAACAGACTGTCTTCATGACACTAATCAATATCTTCATGCTACTTATAACACTGATAAAAGTGAATGAATGAAATCTACCACTCACTTGAGTATTGATAACCATGTGCCACTGTTGATGTTATCTTCATCTATCTTCTTACCCGATTACCTGATAACACCAGCAGCTACTACTCAATCTTATCATCTTTTATACAACACAAATTGACAATTCATGCTAAGACTGACAATGTATATGACTTCTCACTATACTCTGATAACTGACACAGCACATGTTGTTTGGTGTATCTGCTAAAATCTTAAATAACAGATAAAATAATAACAGTTTATAATGTGACAGACAAATAACAATAATTATTTTATACTGCGACATAATGAGATGGAAATGCTATAAAACACACAAAAAAATTAGAATATGAAGTTAAGGTAATGATGGACATAATGTCAAACTACACTCAATTTTCATTGAGTTGGCAAACTCACCACTATTGTTGTCAAAGAAGCGAATATGCCTGTCTTCATGTGCTGTGATGGTGATGGGCAGTGTTGGGTGACTGGCCACTCTGTTGATCTGGCTACTAGCTGCATCTGTTATCACAACAAGGCAAAAGTTTGACAGATCACAAACATATGGCCTTGGGTTAAATCCAATGCCACTCCTGCCTCATTTCTATTACTTCTTGCACAACCTACCTTCTTCTTGTTGTTTTTCGGGTTGGGGAGATGTATGTAAGAAAACTAAAGTGCTACATGTAGCTGAACTGAGTCCTAATTGAAATCTGAATTTCAATGCTGGTATGCAAGGAATGGTACTGAGAGTGGATGTCATTGCTCAAAATTGGTTGATTTCTCCGTTCATGTCAACTAACAGAGAGCAACATCTGATCAGTGAAGCAAAGAAAAAACAATACTTTGAAATATTGATACCTTGGACAATTATTCATCAAATGTTAACACAACATACACCTACCATGGTATTTGGTTATACAAAATACATCTGGCTGGCTTACGGACTTGTAATCCTTGAAACATGAAAGTGAAACTCGAGGTAATATGATTTATTCTACAAACAACCAAGTAGTCAATCATGAGAGAAATACTGTCACATCTAAAAGTACTCTCTCTCTTTCATAGAGCATGAGAGAAGCAATTAGGATGGAGTCATGCCCTCCTACAACATGGCAGATACTCACACCAAGAGATTGCACAGATGACCACAGGGGTACATTTAAACAGAGGAAAGACTCCTCAATGAGCTTTCTCTGAAATGTGCCAGAGAACAAGTGTTGCGGGGTCTGCTATGTTGATTCACCATCACTTAAGCAGCAGAATGACGCTAAGATTCTATATCTGACACAGACTTTAATGCCTTTTTAGTTTTACGGTGAAGGGGCAAAGTGACCTTCCTCTGGACGTGGTTCAACTCACCCGAGGGTAACCTACTGTCCAGCTTGATGACCTTCTTGGCTGTCTCAAGGTCATAGACGGCTACTTCTGCCGATGTGAAGCCTACAGTGATCTGACTGGTGTCACATCTCACAAAGTCAACTGAGGTGGGAGCACCGAATGCTGGAGATAGAATGCATAAAAGACGATCAGTGATCATTCCTACAAGTTGAGAATTTGCACTCTAATTTTTAGTTTGCAGTCAGTTGCACCATTTAGATACAAAATAGGCCATACATGCATGCTGATGAGGATATTTCGAAAGATGAATAGATATTTTAAAAACCAGGACTCTGTGGTGCTTACAAAACAGTCTTACCTGAGTTTAATCGGCTACAAGATAATCCTCTGGCATAAACTTTCTACTTTCATTAATGTATACAAACAAAAATGTGTTAACACCTATAAAAATTTGGGAGTAACTTTGAAAAATACTCAGATATGTTGGAATCAAATTATGAGATACAGCAGATGTGATACTATCGCCCACACATGTCATCAATACAAGTACAGCATATTACTTCTGGAAAATGGGCACCACATCTAAACTTTCCACACTAGCCAGTGTCCTATGACAAGACAAACATTTCAAGGAGTAAACTGAATGTGAGAAAAGGCTAATGTCAGACCTGTTTCTGCTGTGATGGTGGTGAGTAGCGGTGACTTTTTGCTGGGGCTCCACAGCCTCACCGTGCCGTCTGCTGAACACGACACCAAGCTGTTCTTAGTGCCATCGTACGCCAGGCCCCACACTGCATTACTGTGCCCAACATACGTATCAGCCATGACTGAGGGATCTGTTGTAAACAAAAATGGGAGAATCCAGAATAAATAACCCAAATCATCTTTGTTCAATAACTGCACAAGAGAATCTGTCGAACAGTGTTAGCTTAAACTTCAAGTCCAAGAAAAAAAACTACATGTACAATAGTTGTATCTGACATACAGCATAATCACTGCTTTCTTTTTTCTTGCCTTACTCTCATCATTAGCATTAGAATTCATCTTCAACATCATCATGCCACACATAAAGATGATAGACTTCAATCAGTCAATTCGAAAAGACGCATATTTGATGCATTGTATGATAATGTTATTATTCAACTTTGGTCTTCATTCTCACTCTATGCCACTACCACATATACTCTACTCACAATTTGTTTGATAATTGTGATGATAGAGGCCCTTCAGAGTATGTTTTGCTGGACACCGATGACAATTTGAAGCTATGCTTTTTTGTTTTGTCTTGTTTTGTTGTTGTTTTTCAAGAAACTTACCATATGAATCATAAGGATCGATGTTTGAACCAGGAATGTTCCAACATCTGATAGTGGAGTCGAAGCCACCACTAAAGCACTGCTCTCCATTACTGCTCATGGCCACACTTAAAACAGCGCCACTATGGAACGGGAACACAGTGAATACACAACATTCATATTGAGAAGAGTTATGTCACACAATACACCAATTTTCTGTTATCATACACACGAATACCAACAACCTTCTAAACAACTGTTTCTTCACATTTTTTGCCTGACAAGAGCATTGAAGGTATTTGCTGTCTCCACACTACCTTGTATTGTATCTCTCATTAACGGAACCCCGTTCAGTGATAGGTCAACCTGGCATCATGTGACCAAACATAACATTGCTATGACATTGATAATGTTGTATCAAAGCTCAGATGGAGAAATGTGCTATACTCAATACTGTCACAGCATTTTATACAACAGGATGCTATACCATGCTATTGATCCATGATTTTTCATCAGAAATGAGTGTAAAGTGCTATTGGCCTAATAGACCACTGTGTAAATCGCATCCACCCTGGTACACTGAGCAATATATGACTGGGATTACTATTATTTTTGTGCAAAGATACAACGGATGGATATGAATACCATGGAACAGAGAATCACAGTACTCTATACACCACGAAATGAGGGCATAAGTGAGCTGTTTGGTTGCTGTTTAATTGAGATATTTTGGCAGGAACTAAAGTACATGAACGTGAATGTTTCTAGTAAGGCGATACTCACACATGGCCTCTGAATGTATAAATAGGCTCAACATCTAGAGAAGCAGCTCTGGGGAGACAAAGGAGAAACACATCCAGTGTTAAGATGCATTGCCATGACAACCATTGTTGTATTCAACTCTTCATGTTCACAGCTGGCATTCAAAACTTTTGTAAGTCTAACACCAAAGTTTCGTTCTCACAAAAGGATCAAGGGTTACCATCTCATGAACGCAAGACTACTTGTATCTCTTACAAAACTTTTACATGTTGAATTAACAAACTGTAATTAGAAATTGAATTTCACAGTACTAATGGTAAAGACAGACCAAACAGTAGCTACAAAGGTGCATTCTCTATACACGCAACAAAAATCAATATCATTTTGTAAATAATGATTTGGTCTATGGAGCATCTTATTTAATAAAGTGAAAATCCAAATCCAAACCACTACAGTACTGCAAAACTGCAGTATCAATTTCACCAAGACATTTAAACTGAACGTACTTCTTGGCTGGCACAGTTTTCTGCAGGTTCCACAGCTTGAGTGTATTGTCTTCCGAGCCTGTAATCAGTACCGGCTCCTCAGGGTGAAACGCCAACGCACGCACCCCGTCAAAGTGGCTCCGTAACGTGAACTTGGGGTTCCATGTCTTGCGGAAGGTCTCCTTGTTTGCCGAGATCTACAAGAGAGGAATTTTGATGCACAGGAAATAGATACCTTACAATCTACTCACCTCACAAGGCTTCCTAGTAAAGCATGATATATAGCATACACCACACAGGTCTTAATCATCATGGTATAAAATAGTCTCATCTACTTCTTGAAACACAATGTGATATATTAAAGGGATCGTTTAGTTTTGGTCAAGACCAAATTTCAGATTTCTAACAGTTTTTGGTGAGATAAAGAGAAACCTTTTATGAAACATAAAAGAGCATGTAATTTCAAGAGGGATTTAATGTTTATTTGATGAAAAATGCTTTCAAAATGGCTGAGATATCCAAAACAGAGCAATCTCAATAAAAGATGGGACCCACCTTTTTATTAGGATCGCTTTGTTTTACTTTGTTTTGGATGTCTCAGCCATTCTTAAACCGATTTTCATCTAATAACCTTTGAATTCCTCTTAGAATGCTATGCTCCGTACTATTGCATTTGAAGTGGTTTCTTGATATCTCGTAAAATGTTAAAAGCCAAATTCCTCATCTCCACCAATACTATACCATCCCTTTATTCTCAAATACTCTCTTGCCTTTAAAAAATAATTACAACACTCATATACACAAAGTATTATATAAACCTATATGAAATTCATATTCAAGTACTCTAGAAGAACATCAAATAAATCATATGAATCTACACAATGACATTTGTCTGTCAATAGGTGATGAAAAGATTCATCTGCATGTAACTAGTGCATACAATGAATATTCAACAGCTTGTGTAAACACACTACTGTTGTTTCCAGACAAGAAAAGACATGATACTCACATCGTAGCTGAGTACATCTGCTTCATTTGTTATTGTTAATCCAGCCAGCTCACCAAGTCCCAGTGTCTCCAGGGCTTCTTCATCCCGCCCTAGGATACCTTGACGAGGGGCGCCCCCTATGTCTGCTAGACAGACAGTGGTCAGACACACAAACATCAACTCAGTTTCTCCAGTTTCACTCTTGTGTTTACTTTCCCAAACAGGGGAATATGGGGGGGGGGGGGATTCTTTTTGGTCTTGCTACTCATGAAGTTTGAAGTTGGTTTTTTTCTTGGGGGGGGGGGGGGGAGGTGGACAACTGCTGACAATTCTTTTAAAAACAAATAGAATGATATTTACACAAAGTATGATTTGGATATTGCCATGGAGGTAGACTGAATAACCTATCATAATGATAAAAATTATCCTGATACATATGAAAGAAATATGAAAGTTACCCCACTGCTGAAAATTAAACTTGAAAGATGAAATATTCAATCTACATCTTGCTACTGTCGATGAGCAAAATGAGGATAAGTACAGTCAAACTATTGAGTGATGGGGAGAGTGCGAGCAGCTCACCTGCTTCATCTGGGACGTCAATGTCTGGCCCCCCGGACCTGGAGCTCCCCACGGTGTTGGAGGGAGGGTTGACATCATCCAGGTTGGCCAGCATGGCTTGCAGTGCTGCTTTGTTGGGCCCTACAAACACAGACCAATCAACTCATCAGAATGCAGAGCACACAATACAGTAAGCACTACTACATGTGCCTACTGAGATTAGTTAAACATGTGCACACCGGGAAAATCATACAAACAGTATACCTAGCAATATACTGTTCTAAATCTCAATTTTAAACATGACTGGAAAAACAGACCTACACACAAATAGTAATGAGGGAGAAAAGCATAAATACACCTGTAACACTGAATTGGTAAGTGCTTATCAAATACCAATTATCGCTTTTCTGTCATATTAATGTCACATGCTGCTAAGAATTAAAACTTTCACTCTTTCTACACATTACAGAAATGATGTGAGAAACATACACATGAAGCAGATTTCTACTTCGACAGGGCATGAGCAGCCAGATATCTAGAGGTAATCTGAGCGCGATTTGAGAAAAAAGAAATGTGTACTTGTATTCAAGGGATCACTATTAACAAGGCTTAGCCTCTACTGTGTACTTTTTGTGATTCCTCCATTACAATTTGTATGTCTGTTGTTTGTCTGCATTTTAATGCCTGATGTGGAAATAAATTCAGTTCAATTCAATTCAAAATCCAGAATGTCTTCTCGCTGTCATAATCTACGCTGACCCAGTAGAGCTTCACAAAAGTGAAAAGGTATCGATAGTACAGAATGACAGGAGATGAACCTATCATTAATACAATCATGCCATTCTACACATATTTCCAGAGGAGTTGAAAAGGCTACACATAAGACTTGAGAGAGGAGAGAGAGAGAGAGATGCTCACGTCTGTCTATTCCTTTGCTCCTTCTTGACTTCTTGTATTCTTCCTTTAGTCTGTTCAGCATTCCCTGGTCCACACCCCACTCCTCTCCTGTGGGTGATAAGTCCACTCCTTTCTTACCTACAGTATGCAAGAGGATATAGAGGAGATGCATATCATTGGCAAATATATGCCTTACTGCCATGATGGCTCACATGCACAGGATGTAAGCTAATAGTTTGGTTACTGGCAGGTTTTAGCTCATGCTGCCTAGTTGCTTGAAAATTTACATGTCTGGAACATGAACATACCAAGGTGCCTCCAACCAGGAGTATGTGAGATGCTTTGGTTGCCTTTGAGGAAACTATTACAGTTTCATGTGAATGACATACCCAGACAATGAGGTGCAATGTTAGTACATAGTTACCTGACAGTCAATTTTTTCAACATTTTCTGTCAAGATCCTAAGTTTTTGTCAACCATTCTTCCAAATCCACAAAAGGTACACACTGATCATCAAAATGAACATATTACATAAAGTGCACTTTTTATCACCGGCCTGATTTTGGCTTGGACCAAATTGAGTAACTGGATGAACATTACTAGAAACCTATCTCGCTTTACACAAAACAGCATACTGTCAGATCAGCCAAGACTTACTGAGATTATACACATCACAGCACATGTACAATAGTAGGACTTAATATTTACAACATAGCATTGATTCTACTTTGTAACCAGTAAACTGAGAGAACAAATATATATGTATAGCATCTTTGCTGAAAAACTAAAGGCCTCCATACACTTTCCCATCAATGGGTAGTTTGAGGTACTCATCCCTAGGTTGAAAGATAGAACTCACCACCTCCAAGGGACCAGTCAGGTCCCTCCCCAACGGTCCTAGACTCTCCAGCACCCTCCGTCTGTTCCGCCACCAAGAAGTCAAACTCGGCAAGGGCCTCCTCAGTGTCGGGGTCATCCACCACTTCCTCCATCCCAGCCATACCTTCATTGCCCACCAGTGGCTGGCTCTGAAATGGACAATAGCCACTGCCATTAGTATTTTCAGGTCACCTCAGAAAATACCACATATAACATCACCAAATGATCATAAAGTGTATTCACACACATAATTGTACTATCATCTAGATCACCTATTAAACATTCTCACTGCTGTAGCATAAACTCTTGAATTACATCATTATGTGTCAAACACATCTTGATAACTATGTACCTTCACATAATATCTGCACATATACTTTAATATCATATGGTACAACGTCACTGCAATTATGACTGTTGTGTCTCGTGATGTGTATGGCTGCCTGTGAATGTTCAATGATTTGACGGAGAGGAGAATGGCGAGTTGTCTACCTTCTTCTTCTTGATGACCGTTCCCATCTTGCTCCTGGACTCTCTGATGTCGCTCTCATCATCGGCTGCGATGCCCTCCTCCCCGTCCCCCTCCACGTCCCCATCATCCTCCAGGTTCTCCGAGATGAAATCAAATGTGGAGAGGACCTTGTCCAGCACGTTTTCAGGGAGGGTGTTGTGGATGCGTGGCTTCTCATGCTGCCTGTATGCACACAGCATGGATGTTGACATTGGTAAAGAAGGGTAACACAATCTATCTAACATACAGCAATTACAAGCAATTATTACAACATTTTGAGAGCCCAAGAAACTTGAAGTGGTCAATACAACAGCCAGTGCCTATGGATTACCTTAAATGAGTTAAGAGTGCAATCCTGAAAACAAACTACACAGTTACAAGAACACTCTTCGATTAATAAATAAACAAAAATATAAAGACTGCAATGTGTGTATCTCAATGTGTTTGCCAGTTGTATTCATAGCAGATCTTTCATGTATTGATGTCTTATGTACACGAGCTTGTCGACCACAAGCTAAACAAAGATCATTTCACACTATGACTTGGAAATTAGTATTTTTATGCTTTATCCAGAGGTGACAGCAGGAAAAAAGTTACAAGTACAGTGTATTTAGGATATCCCCTTGGGAGTGTATTTGATGATGAACAAAATATGAATCAAGAAATATTGCTACAATGATACAAATCTCAAAAGAAATTAAAGAAACCATTCTGTGCTAAAATAGTTCCTTGAAAGGGGACATGCTCTTATTAAAGCTACATGTACTTGATATCAGAATTGTCATGGATGAGGTACTCAGAATAGTTGAGTGACAAAAATATAAGAGATCAAATAAAAATGATGTGACTAAAATTCAAGGGCTTCTTTCACTAAGAATACAATTGTATCACAAAAGAAAACAAGTTCCTTACCTCTTTGTCGTGCCCTGGTCAATGAGTCGACCCTGCTTGGATGGACTCTCACCATTGACTATTGGTTCTAGCTGCCCATTGGTCTCCAGACCAGGCCCTGTTCGTTCGTTTGGAGCCAGGCCAAGGAGTGACCGTACTCGATTTGATCTGACATCTAGAATGGTGTCTGTATAACCTATTTCTTGCAAGTATCTGTGAATGATTAAGAAACATATACAGTACACTCAAACTGATAAGGCATTCACTTTTTTTTTCATAAAGTATTAAAAAATGTCACTAAATGAAAACAGAATAGATACTTTGTATTCCATTTGCAAAAGTGTGCTTTTAACAGAACTTTTATTTTTTAATATAAATTCAATTACAATATTCAATCAATATGAAGTTTAGAAAGCTTTCTTTGTGAATCTACATATAATTCACTGTGGCTTCGCATCAAAGTACCAAAAAAAACCCCAACATTTTCTTTTTTTAAATTGCATAGACTCATAAGCACACTGCCTTAAAAATAATTGTAGGCTTTGAAACTACAATATTGGCAGAGAGTCCTCCTTTAACACAATGGGGTAAACAAATACATTGTACTCCCCACTCATAAAAGCCCTCAAATCTCACTTAATATTGTATACCTCCCCAACACACAACACATGTACACACACACACACACACACACACACACACACACAGCATACAGAGACATTATTATCGATGGAAGTACACTGTACACCTTGCAATATCATCTGCTTCATTTACAATCAATATGGCAAATAGACCATACTACACTGCTGAATATAATTAGAACTGTAAACATCACACGAAAATTCATACTGCTGCGGTAGATTGCTAAAAATCTATCACAGCATATATAAAAAACTAAATGACACAAAGTCAGACATAGGAAAGAAGAGATAGAGATAGAGAGGGAGAGAAAGTACAGGACTAGTAGTCACATGTCATGTACGTATATGCACAAAGAGCAGTTTCCCTGACAATACAAATGGATCCATGTTCTTCAATATGAAAGTTGCATTTGTTTACCCACTTCCACCATCACCAATGATGAATTCACAATTGAAAGAGTTATAATGCATAGATCCATACGTCTAGTAAGAGATGTTGACCTTTCCCTACAGTAGACACACATCTTCATCCAAGCCTTCATACTGCAACAGACACTCTCTTTCTAAGGCTCCTTTATTCTCCCAATATAAATCCAATACATTCCAGAGCCAAGCTGGGTTCTTAAAGCACTGCTTTGTAAGCACAGTATCACACAGGGGATGAGTTAGAATTTCTATTCCTAATGCCAGGTCAAATTTTGATGAATATGATTTTTTGCCAGCAGATGTACAAATCCAAAAGGAATGCAATGTTTATATCTTAATCTACTATATTCTGTTAAAATCTGTATTAAAGCCCTAGATTTAATACACCTACGTTTTCCATAATACATTATTGAAAATGTCATTCTAATGACATGAAGCAAGATTACCTTTTGGCAATGCTACAATATAGACTTTGTTTAAGTAATAATAAACTGTATTGTAAAACCAGACATTTTCGCATGCGTGAAATTTTCACTTTTTCAATTTTTCGCAGAGCCAAGATTTGTGAAATTAACTACATTAGCTCAAATGTTCTTGTCTACAGTATATAATGCATTTAATGACAGTGGTATTTGGTGAAAAAATTTCATTTCGCAAAAAAAGGCTTTCAGCTCCAATTCGAAAATGTCGCAAATATTTCTAGTTGACAGCACAGTATTGTCAAATGCTATCTTAGCATAATTCACTCGGGAAAACATTGAAGACAAATATATCTTCAAGTATTTTGAAAGAATTATGCTGTTAAAGAAATAATCGATTAACATACATGTATTCTCTTACATGTTCACAAGGTTTTACCTTATATACCGAGTAATGCACAGCAAATCACATACACTAGAACAGAAATGAACAATGTAACTTGACAAGACAAAGAAATTGTGAAGGCACATGTCAATTAATGAAATTAAAGTCAACTGCTTAGTCTGCAGGAGTATTTTCTGTTTCTTTCATGAGATGAATGAGGTAGACTTGTTCAGCTGGTACAACATAGTGAAAGCACTGAGAGTCTCAATGTCACCTGACAACTTTGTTCTCCCTCATTAGTACGCAACTCAGGTGTGTGGCTCAGATGTCTCACGAACAAGTCATCAAGCTAATCGATGGCACACGCCCACTTCTAAGGTCATTCACGTGATCAAAGCAGCAAAAATTAAAAAAAAATCACGGACATACCAGCTACATGATAGTGCATGATTGAAGAAAACATTCCTCTGCTACTCATTATACTGTATAAAGCAAGATATTTTCGTGGCATGAAATTTTTGCGAAATGCCACTGATGTTCAGTGCATACAACTACACACTGTACATTGTACAGTGTAAACAAGAACTTTTACGTGCATTTTAATTTTGCAAATCTTGGCTCTTGAGAAATTCATGAAAATTCTGGTTTTACAGTACACTGCTAACTCCTAATGGGTGTCATTCTCACAAGCTATAATGGACAAGTTTGCAACTTAGCATATTACCAAGAAAAGGTCAAAAGGTCAAAAAGGCAACATTTTCCCTAACATACAACTGTATTTGTACATCATGTTACACCAGATGTGTCTGGAAATCCACTTCCAAGTGATTCTCCTCACTTGAAGAGATGGTATGTACAGTCATGTAGACATGAAAGTATTCGGAAATATGACCCACAGTCATCCATGTTTCGATTCTTCACATATTTTCAGGGTCGGTAGGAACATGTTCACCTGGATTTGGCACATTTCACAAGGGAATGAAGGAAGAAATTGTGAATCCATCATTGTCATCAATAAACACATAGAGGACATAAGGCTCACAAAAGATTGATGTCAATCCTTCCTGTATATTTCATAGGTGTCCACAGTCAACCATTGCCACAATGAAATACAATTTATTGTGAAATATTCAAATCTAACAGAGACACAAGATACTGAATCCTGGATAAATGTTCTTGTATTTGGAATTACACAGAAGGAGAAAACCCATGTGTCAGTGAGTGCCGATAGGCCATTTCTTTTTCCTCAACAAAAAAAGAAAAAGAAAAAAGAATATACAATTGTACGATTGCAATTGTCGTTTTTTTTTTTCCAAATGAAGCAGGCAATATCCATTACATAAAATCTATGTACAAACATGTATGTGGTACACGACAGGCTATTACAAACACATTTCCTATCTTTAGTTCAAATACAAAGCTGACAATAATATATAGCCAGACAGGAAAAAACAAAATCAAAAACACACTCATTACACTATTGACACACTAATCCAAATACACAGGCTCTGCTAATGACACTCTATGCAAATTACATACCAGCAAGTACAGTGTGGACAAACATCTGTTTACACATCTGCTAGACCATGCCTGCCAGTGTTGTTTATTTCCAGGCATGCCAAATATACAATGAGAGGATCAAGTTCACATAGTACATACGTTGTAGTAGTGGACATGCTTCAGCACTCAGATTGCTGTACATAGACACACACAATACACAACATACACACACACACACACATACGTATACACTGTACACACACACTGCCATCTCCCAGAGCTGAGTCACACAAAGTACATATAACATGTACATGCCTATTTACTTTCAGTACTAACATAGCATTTGCACACAGAAAAATTCAGTCCAAACTCGAGATGGGTTACTTGTTCTTTAGGAAGAGCAATAAACTTAGCCTTGATAAAAATCCCCACAATGGAATGCAATCTAGGATGTGGTCGCAGAGTGTAATTTCGTGGTCCATTTGATTTGTATATTCCTATCATTACTCCTAACCAAATATATGCTAACTTTTATTTTTTGTTTCTTGTTCATGTAGTCATACAGATCGGACCAAATGAGTAGTAAAAAATTGAGAAATATTTGTTATTGATGACTTAAGATTCTCTTGCTAAGTAGTTTATTGTGAATTTGTCTTGGTCACTGCACTGTAATTGCAACACTTTTGAGATTATGAGACTCCTGAATCAAGATCAAACTCTGTTGACTACCAGATTGAAATGAGCGTGAAAGAAAGGATAGAAGACTACAAAGATCTAAATTGATGACTGGATAATTAGCAATGCGGCTAAACAATCCTGAACATCTGATTATCACTCATGTATGCCACAAGCATCCCACTGACATCTCCATGCTGTGATACCGTCAGCAGTGACATGCCGGCTAGTCTCATACAACTGGCAATTCAGCCTCTAACAAAAGCCCTTGAAAGTAGATCAGTCAGCAACACTACAGTATCTCTACGCAATAAACTCTGTCACAGTGATCCCCCAACTACTGTTCACTACTGGATATGTGATTTAACGAGAAAGAGAGAATGTGTTTCAGATGGGATGATAAGTTTAAAATAATGACCACACTTATACAAAATGTCCCCATAATATGATTATCCATTTCTAACTGTATGATTCTATGACGATGGCATGTACATGCAAGCCAATAATAATGACAGTGCACATCACGGTAACATGTGACAGAGCTGAGGTAAAGAGTTAAAGGTCTTAATATGAAGACCAAGTGTTGGGTGGAATCTGACCCATGAAGACTGGAAGAGGAGAGAAGGTTTGGAGTCAGCTGTGCTCATCGTGACATCAGCATGGAGAGTCGTCCACAAGGAGGGGCTCTCATCAGATTTGGTCTAGAGCATCTCCAGGGCAGATCAGGTTGTCTTATCTCATCGCTCTCACCAATCTACACAATATTCTCACTTTGGCGGGCTATGTAACTCAATTAATCTAGATGTGCTATGAGTATTTCTGCTATCAATCATCACTTACACCTTTTGTTGATATCAACTGACAATGAAAATAACTAGTATCAGCATCATCATTATCTGTTATCACCCTACCATCACTAACATGCTTAAACCGTCAAATTGAGATATGTGGGACTGCACAAATTTTCTCATTACGACAAAGTCTCGTTAAATCTAATGCCAACAGGCTGCTACATAGCTATATACATATGTGGGACTATAAATGGTCCACTACACAGTACTGTAAAAGTGGAAATTTTCGCGGAGTTGACATTTTTGTGCATTTCGCGCAACCAGAAACTAGCACGAAAATAAAAGCACGCGAATATTTTTGCTTGCCATTTGTTCCTGTGCGTGATGTCTTGATTCCGCGAAATTAAATACACGGGAAACTATTCTGACCCGGCAAAGTGCGAAAATGTCCACTTTTACAGTAATCCATACTTGCAGGTGACAAAGTAATTCTATTAGCATGGATGCATGTGTCAAATACAGAATATTTTGAAAAGTTAACATGTGCATTCAATTTATGAACTCACATTAAAACCATCCAACTATCTAATGTAAAATAAATATTTGTACATGGACTAAAATTACCACAAAATAGGTGTACTGCAAAAGTTGATATTTTCGCGCAAGTAATCTTATGCACTCTGCAGAGTACGATGAATTTTGCATGATTTTAATTCTGGAGAATCGAGACATTACATAGTGATGCATATATAATACAGACTGTAAAAAGCATAAATATTCTCATGCCTTTTTTTTCAGGCTAATGCGTAAATTTACACACTGCAAAAATGTCCACTTTTACAGTACGATTTCACTTGTATAAAAGTATTGGCATGCGGTCATTATTGGAAGTCTGTTCTTGTATGCGATCTGTCATGTGCATTTATGCAGACGAAATTCAAATAACCTATGGACTAACTATAAACTGTCTTTGTGAATTCTAGAAAAATAAGTTTAGTTGTAGGTCTGTGAGTATAAAGACATTGTGTAGAGAGAGAGGGAGATACATGTACAATCGTACATGTACTTGAAGATAGAGAAAGGTGGAGGGGATGGGCAAAGAGAATGTTATCTTCTTACAATGACAAGCTTTGTATGGATTCCTACAATCCATACCAGAGAGAAAGCGTTCATCAATCATCGCCATAGAATATCAGTCATGTCCTCTCCTACAATCATGTGTATACATTGGCCTATACTGTAAACTAGTAATGTTCGCGTGCATGAAACTTCTCAAATTTCACAAGGAGCCAAGATTCGCGAAAGAAAATGTGCACAATGCACTATATGTCAGAGGCAATTCGCAAAAAATGTCATGCTGCGAAAAAGGCTGTTAGCTCCAATTTGCGAAAGTTTCATGCCATGGACGCATCTGGTGCTACAGTAGTACACTGTTTACTGCATGCTACAGACCCAAGACTTACAGTTTGTACGTACGATGCAGAGCACATGCTGCCTCTCAACTTTATATGTGCTGAGCTGCGACACAAGCTGCATGTTCCATGTAATTTTGGTATGTAACATGTAAAGGATCTGTGCCTGGTTGTGAATCCGTGCGTTTTGTTAAGATGATCATATTCCCCCAGTTTTTAAATCCGTTCCAATGAACAAAGCAAGTGCCCAACTGTTTCAATGGAAAATTCCTTTCACAGTAATGAAATCTGGGTAGGTCCTACATGAGATTCCAAAATTACCTCACTATACTGAATGAATTGGGCCACAGACACATTTGTTAAAAATCTCGGACTGGGAAAATCTCGGACTGGGAAAATCTCCTTGCAATGGTGAAATCTCATTGTCTGTAGTACCATCAATATCTCATCATTTTTCCATTGCTGCTACTACAATCATATCTATTTCCATCCACTGTATGATATTGATCATTGTCATTCTCATCATGACTGTTTACATTCAATCAGCAAAGGGAATATCAATGTACTTCATACTGCTTTTGTTTTGGATTCAGGAGGGCACTCAAGGTTAGTATCATTCAACAGCGTCACCACTACAGAAGGCAAGCATAATACGTCATATACTCAATTTAAAATACCTGCATGAACTGTTAATTTCACTTCCAACAATTTTTGGACTCAGAAAACAAAACAAATTGGATTTAAAGGGGAATAACATCACAATGCTAAGAACAAAATGAAGCCTTCATCTCCCGGTAGTGGAAAGAGTTTTGAGGCACCACCATGTGATAGTCCCAAGAAGGATTGTTTTGATTCTTTCTGGGTAGCTATAACAAGAACTGAATTAAAACAAAAGTTCTAGGATCTGGGTAGCTGATCAGGAGATTGATGTTCCGAGCAGATTAAGGCTGTTGCGATAAAAACAGGTCTGACCAAATTACTCTAAAGCTTTGAATAGTTTATTTTAATGAGTGATACTAATCTTCAGTTTGTGTAAATGCTGTGTGATATAACGGCTGCATTTATTATTCATGGCTAGTGACCTCATCTTGCAAATTCACAAAAAGGAGAATCAGTCTCAATGAACAGCCCCTTCTTCATGCGGAGTGAACAAAATCTGAAACCCATTATCCCTTTTATTGGTGTCTATTATTGACTTGAGGAAACAGTAAACTTTAGCCTTCCCATAAAACTGGCAGCAGTGTATTTTGTTGCATTTTTTTTTCTTCAAAGTGGCCTATAATTTATGCACAGCTCAGTCGACAACATAGCATTTTAATTTTTGTTTCTGTTCCATGTACAAATCAGAGATACTGTAAAAGTGGTTTCTTTCGCGGTGGTTTTATTTTCGCGCTTTGAGGTTGAACCGCGAATTTAACATCGCGCGAAAATGTTTTGAACTCGCCGCTTGTTACAACCCTATTGCGCACATGCACACATGAAGATTCTGTGCATTGAGTGTATTGATGGTCAACATACACACATCGATACCGCGCAATGTAGGTACAGCTGTACAAGCATGTTATAAAGCACTCAAGAGACGGAATTTCTGGTAAGCCTGCATTCAATTTTGATTTCTATTTAATAACTTAAAGAATAATAGGATCATATTTTGCACTTTCATGTGCAAAATAAAACAGTTTTTGCCCACTGTGAATTCACAGATTTTACCAACCGTGAATCTAAACACACGCAAAAAAGTCGGCACTGATGGAAACCGCGAAAGTTTCTGTACGCGAAAGAAACCACTTTTACAGTAGGTAGTCGTTAAATTGCGATTTCACTGGACAAACTGAAGTAGTAAGAAAGACAGGGCAATTCCTTTGCCACAGCTTTATCTGCACATACTGGTTGAAGCGTCATTGAGTGTATATAAGTGTAATAACTTCCACAAGGTATTTACTTTAACTAGAAAGGCTGCCTCGAGGTGTTTGTGTCTTTATGGGCCACTGGTCTGCTTGAATGAAATGCTACGCTACTACATGTAGCAGTAGCATGCCTGCCCTATTGACAATAATGGTCATTCTTTGGGTAGCAGCACAGGTGCCATGAGGCACGTTTTCATTCAGTCACTGTAGGCAAAAGTAAAATATAGTACCAGCACAAACCATGTGTGCCCCTCACACAGTCTCGCATGGGATTAAACACCTACATAGAGTATTGTAGCACTGATGCATTTGAGTCTCTGTCACACTTAAATCTGCTCCAGTCTGTACCAAAAGCACAAATAGGGGATGTCATAGCAGTCACGTCTCATTTTGACGAGAAGATTCTCATAGTCCCATTGTGTAAAGTCAAAATGGAATGCTAAACTGTAAGTTTACTGGCTTCTACAATATGAACTCTGGGTACAGTACACTGTACAAACTAAGCACCATAGATGCACATTAGGGCCCCATTACAAGCTTCCTCATCTGTGTGTCCAATGGTGGTAATACAAATTACATACCACAGGGTTTCCATGTTCATGGATTGCCATACAAATATATGAGACTACATGTACACATATCAAATATTACATTCAAATTTCTCTTTCATCATCATGACGGTAAAAAAGAAAGTATACAAAAGATAAAAAAAGATAGAGTGTGCTAAACAGAATTCATGCATTTTAGATGCATTATTCCTAGGACAGCGTACAACAATGTACATGTATGTCTACCACAAAATAAGTTCATCAAGTATGTCACTGAGAAATATCTAGTACATTTACAGTAGCTGCTTGAAATTGTACACTGGTGTGCACTGTGATATGAAAAATATGTAATGAGGGGAGTTTGCAGGGTTGCAATATATGCAATTTTCATTGTAAGGCACTATCTCAGTGGTTAAAAAAACGGGCATGCAATTTGAGGGGATTCAGAACATCTTGCACACTGCATTACGTTTACAGTGGCATGGACAGCATGTGCTGCAACTGTACACTGAATAAGTAGCCATAAACTACAGTACTGTACATTGCTTTCTGATTGATACACTAAACATGTAGATGCTATTGATGTTTGAAGGTCTTTACAGGATTACATAGTATAACTTGTGAGCATACTAATGGGAAACATGGTACAGGACATACATGTACTGTATGTTGAAAGCAGTGAGTTATATTGAAATGCTGATTTTGAATGATAAAATATAGGGTTAAATTTTTACTGTCCTTCTGTCAGTATCTATCAGGATAAAATATTTGTTAACCTCATCCCCCTTTAATTCTTTTCTCCACTGAGCAACATGCACTGACTACGAGAGTTTCTTGTTAGTATCAGTTTCACTGTATTAAGTTTTCCTTACACTATATCACATGAAAAAGTCTTTGTACACTCTCACTATTTTTGAGGTGGGGTGTTCCTGAGTCACAAAACTGAAGGATATCGTTCTTTAATCATTGTTCTCCTCCCCAACAACAAACAAAATAAACATGAACAAATAATATTCTAAACAAGTACTCATTTTCTGAATATCTTGATATTATATGTCTCCTCATATCACTACTGTATGTGTGTGTGTGTGTGTGTGTGTGTATACACTGCCTATAATTTTTACTACATATTTACCAATCTTACTGTATTTGGTTGTGTCCAAAAAATGACTAATATGCTAAAATTTGAACTTTCCCAAAAAAAAAAAAAAAAAAATCAAGAACAAGGTACCAGTACATAAATCTGTAATAACAGAGTAGGGTTGTCCAAACAAAAAATGAAATTTCAAGCTATAAAGTTTGTCATGACATATAACATGAGGCATTCTGGCTCTGATCAAACTATCATTTACCCTGATGTTTATCTTTTCCAGCTCCTAAAATACATAAAACAGCAGATGATCCTTGTTTAAATGGGCAATAAAGTATTGCCTTTGGATGGCACTCAATTTTAGGAGTTTATATGAATTGCAATTGCCTGATAAGCCACAGGACCTGATGGAATATTTTAATCATCAAGATATACATTTTAAATTGGGCTATGCCTACTACTCTGACAAAATATTCAAGAGGTCACGACAGATTGAGTACGGTATATATCATTGTAGGTTGCGTATCTTCAAAGAGAGAATACATTTCCTCTGCTGTGTTGTCTTACACAATCTGCTACTTTTCAGATTCTCATGATTCATCCATATCAATTATCAATGAAAGCTGACAGCAGTGCAGTCCCCTAAAACTTTATATTGATGAATGGCCATGCACATGGTCCCCAATTGACTCTGGCTGAAGTTCTGCCTCGAATGCATCTTGCCCATGTATCAACATTATGACAAACAGGAACTCAGTCTGTCTCAGAGAGTGAATAGTTTCAATTCAGACTCACAATGTTGATGGCAATAGTTAAATATCACATGAGGTGGGGACGATTTGTTGGACTGTTTTTTAATCACACAGTCCTTTACACACGCATTCCACTGCATTTCATTGGAAGTTTGAATAGCACAAATCAATTATTTATAACATGGCACATTAATTGCTATGCTCTAAGCTTTTATAAGCAATTGTCCTTTAGCTAGAGCGACGAATGTGCTAGAGGCCTCAAACTGGAGTCAATGGAGCCTGCAGCCTGCTGAATAAATTAAACTCAACTTACATTAGATTTCTCTACTTACACTAACTGGAAACTGTGCCGCCTGAATTTGCTGCATTCATTAATTGTTAACAGTTTCAAGATTTCAAATTTTAAGAATTTTAAATCAATGACTGTTTTATGCTTTTGTTAAGACCATGTGTGTGTGTGTGTGTGTGTATGATGATGCAATTTCAAAGCAATGTTAATGAAAAAAAAGTTTTGTATCAAAACTATTAAATTGAATTTGTGTTATTTGAACAGAATTTGAATGGTGCAAATTTTCTAATGAATGCCACCTTGGCGGTAATACATGTACATATATTCCCATTTCACCACCCAGGTAATAATGTATCCATTTGAAGAAAAGGGGCCTAAAACGTGATGACTACTGTATATAGTGAGAGGACCCATACAATGCTAATACATGACAAGCAAATTCCTCCAAGCAGCCTCCATGATCCTGCCTGTTCGAAACCAGTTAACAGTATTTGACCAATGTCATGCAAGACCATTCAGATTGATAGATTACTGTAAGCATTTGTTTTGGTATGGTGCTATGACATTAAAAGACACTTACATTTTGGTACCTTAATTCGAACTTTATACACTAAGAAAAACTAGAAATGTCACTATGGCGACTGGTATGCCTCCGCCATAATGCATGGTTCGAATACAGTGTAGGTCTATAGCACAATGTCTTGACAATGTGTGATGACAGTTTCACATAACTGGCAAAATATCAAAATGACAGGTTTGTCACAAATGCATTGAATGTTCGCTTTCCTTGAACTAGGTTTATTTGGATGAATGGCTATAATGTCTAAGAGTACAGGTATTTGGGGATTTGAGGATTTGTACCCGACTTTTGACCCTTTTATAAGTTTACAGAAAAAGCAAAATTTAGCACTTTCACTTGACCTTTGACCTTTTGGCAAGAAACTTCCAAGACAATCTGTATCCTGTAGGCATTGCATAGATAAGAGGGAATAATGGCATTTTGATGAGTTGACCTTGACCTTTGACCCCTGTACTTTGACCTATGACCAATTAATTGCCTACATGATGACTGCCAGTCAGTACATGCATATATTACTAAGTTCCATGAAGATACCTTGAAATACTTGTGAGATATGGAGAAAAAAGTGAAATTTTAAAATTTTCACTTGACCTTTGACCTCATGACCCAAAACTCTTTCTGGGGAATCTTTATTTGGTAGTTCATGTATACACTAAGTTTCAAGAAAATACCTCCACGCATTGCGTAGATATAGGGAAAATAGTGAAATTTTGAGCATTTGACCATGACCTTTTGACCTTTGACCTTGAGCATGTGCGCCCAAAAGTTGATAGGCACAACTTCGCCCACTCATATATATACAGGCTAAGTTTCATTAGGATACCTCTAAAAGTTTTTTAGATACGCGGTCCACAAAGTTGATTACAGACGGAAGGACGGACGGACGGACAAGTGGACAACCTGAAAATATAATGCCTCCGGGGACACTTCGTGGCGGAGGCATAAAAAAATAATGTTGCTGACAGAGCTGTAAAATAAGGTTAAAAAGGATGGGAAAAACACACATGTGCAAAAACATTTCAAAAATTATCCAGTCATTATTATGGTATCTGTGAACAAATATCAATGTACTAAAACCTTCAAAACTGGTCTATTTCAAAGCCACTGTCTTCGGGAAACTGTGACTTTGTTTCATGTGGTCAGTCACAGATTTTCCATTTCTCGGAGGATTTAACTATCATAATCAGTCAAAGTGCTGTTATGATGTCATTCTATCACAATAGATCACAGACTCATGTCCTGTAGGACCATGTCGGTCAGGGCGGCTTTTCATAATACTTGTTGGTCACTGACAAGTGTTTCAAGCTACTGAAATCCTTGCATCTGATTGGCTGAAAGCAAATTTGTCCATGAAAATCACTGACAAAACAGTTGATGAAGTGCCCCCTGATCATTCAATCTGGAAACATTGTTCAACAGTGCCTTTAAGAGACATACATCGGTGAGAAAGACAGGAATCTCTTCTCTTAGCATTTATCATCCCCCCTCTGACAGCTGATCAGAGGTCTACTAAAAGTGGTGGATATGAACAAGGGCAACAAACATGGCTACACAGTATGATATCACGCTCATAACTCATTTAAAATCAGTTGTGTCAACACATTAAAGGACACAATTTTCCACTGTTAAAGATTCCAGGACTGTAATGGTCTTTTTTGTCTCACATGTTCATATACACAGAGCAAGAGGCCATAATTACATCATACTTGAAGGGCAATAGGTAATACTTAGAGACAAACTAAAATAAAAACACAAAGAGATCTCACAACTGTATCAACAACTACTAAAGCCAAATGTTCTTTGATAATCATCAAAATGTATCATAACATACATATTGTATGACCTTAACACATACCTGTACAATGTATTTTGTTGATTATGAATTTGTTTGTCACAGTTTACATGTAATCAACAACCTTCACAAAATCACAAATTGTGATATGACACGTTAAAAGGGTGTGTACAGTTCTGGTCGAGGTGAGGATTTAGCTTTTTACGTTTTGCGAGATATTCAGAAACCACTCTATGAGATGTCAAAGAGCATGCGATTCTAAGGGGTATCAAAAGTTTATTTGATGAAAATCGGTTTTGAAATGGCTGAGATATCCAAAAACAATGTGAAACAAAGAGATCCTAATAAAGTTGTGGCATGTTGCCTTTTATTATTATCACTTTTTGGGATATCTCAGCCATTTGAAAACCAATTTTCATCAAATAAACGTTGAATCCTTCTTAAAATTACATGCTCTTTCATATTTCATAAGAGGTTTCTGATTATCTCACTTAAAAATGTTCAAAACATGAATCCCCATCTCACCCAGTACTGTACAGTCCCTTTAAGTTTGTATGTTTTAACAATAGTATCTGATTAAGTATGTGTAAACTGTAAAACAAATCTTATGAATCTGTACAGCCCTGCCCACACTTGTGACACATGAAGCAAGAATGATTCGTGACTTCAATTATTCAATGGTATGAGTGAAAATTTTTCAAAAGCCTCCACATTATCAACATGACCATCACCGTTCTCACTCCAAAACAATCATCATTATTCTTAGCACGCCTCACCCTGCACAGTTCATGCTCAGTTTCTATAATGATCATTAAAACATCTTCATTGCCATGACTGCACGATGACAATCAAATGAAGACGGTTTGGTTCATTTGCAAACCCGATGAAAACAAACACACAAACACAATTCTCATCTCGTACACAAACTGGTGACATTTGCTCAGTGCCACTTCCACACCATGTGGTACTCACTGCCTGAGAAGCTGTCTACTTTGCCTGAAGTTGATTGAATTTGGTGATAGTGCTGATTCTTCCTGGCCACCTTCCTCTGTTAAATCAGAACCAGAGGAGATGTTACTCACAAAAGACCTGTTCAACACAATATACTGCACTGCACATAATGATACAGACTAAAATGCACGAGTAATGGTAGAAAAAAGCCTCTTTTCCCTGCCACATAAATTCCATACAGAATTAAGCATGGCATATAAAGATGGCCTCATAGTGCATTTGTGATGTCCCCTGCAAACTACTGTATAATAATGCAGGCTTATATGGTATGGGCGAATATCGTGGCACAGAATTGTGAAACTTGCACTGCGTATGTCTGTGAGAAACATAAACACTTGTCAGGAAGGAATGTCAGAATGATGTTATAAAGTCAACACAACCCTCATTGGACATTATGGTTAAATGTGTTCTGACATACACACAATATACAGTACATGTATCTCTAAATTTGGGTGTAATTTTATTCCTTGTTCCTTTTATGGTTGTTTCTTTTTAGTACTGACAAAAATCTCTGTGACACGACAGACTGGGCCATGGAACTTACCGCCATCAAAGGTGGGTGCCTTCAAATCATCCTTGTCTGATCCAGACTTTAATTTTTGGTACTTCATTCTGAAAGCAAAAAACAAAACCAAATAAATCATGGATTAATCTCTTCCATCTTCAAAAGGGTCTGTGCCTTTACACAGAGACTGAAGTTTCAACATACTAGGTAAATCATGTCATGAATGAGATGTCCACTACGAGTAAACCTACAAATAAGTTTCGAAAGCAAGATACAATTTCAGACAATTAAAAGACACACCAAAGTGCTGCATCGATACACAGGACAGTGAAAGAAAGCTGGCATTTAAAGAGTACTGTAAGTTTCACATGCACATTGCACGGCTACAACAATGGGTCTCGTAAACACTGAATGAAAGTCATCACAAAACATAATCGGCAATATGTATTATTATCTGAAATTTTAATGTCTACACTAAATTTAGCAAAAAACAAAACAAAACACACAAAACATCACATTGATACACTATTTTATAAATGTTGTTGATACAGGCAGTATTATCTCACCTTTCTTGTTTCAGTGCAAATTCAAGCATTTTTATCCTCCGTACTAAGTCATGCTTGAGATTTTCTTGCCCTTTCCGTTCACCTTGGAGGAAAGCAATGCGTGCCTGTAAGCAGGAGAAACAGGAGAAATTTAGAAAGAGAGGTCTTACACATGTACATACTGTAGGACAGTAATGATGCTTATTTTATGCATTTTCCAATGCTTCTTTCTTTAGATATGACATAATCAATTCCTTGCAAGACATGACAGATGCTGACTTACGCATGATACATAGGCTTTCATGAAAATATGCATGAATAGATAGCGTATACTTGTCGAGGGATTTCTCAATATTACATATGCTGTACTCATGTATTGTATACATGTACCTCTACAATGTATCAAAATTCGTTGGGAATAAAATCACAGAAATATTAATCTGATGTTGTCACATAACTGAAAAGTATATTTACTAGACAAACTTTGATGTTACAGGATAAGACACCTACATTTTTGTACAAGTTGTACTATGCTTTACCCAAGAACAGTGGGTCAAGTATGCAGTTGTGTACAATAGGATTGACTACGGCTGCATGATAGAGCCTAAAATATGCACTATTTGCACATAATAGACTCTATTCTGCTTGATTGGTCAAAAACAAGAAATCCCCAGCTACATGGACTTATTGCAAATGATGAAAGTGAACCATCATACCATCACAGCTTTACTTACTTAGAGTGTATTCATGCTACTTATAAACATTATACCCACTGCATTACACAAAGGTTTTCAATTAACTGCAGTACAATAACAAATTGTTTAAAGTATGAAGTGAGTAGCAAAGAATAGAAAACTGTGTCAAGCTATTCATCCTTGCTGAAAATTGCCTGTAGAATGTGACCTTGATAGTAAAAACATAACACCAAAATGATAGACAGGTACAAGCTGTATAAACGTTTGCATACCAGTGTGTCTCCAAGCAATAGGAAGTGGGGCTGTAAAGGGAAAGTGTTTCAGATCGCATATGTTCACTCCCTAAATTTTAAACTTCCTTCTTGGTATACTGATGAATATAGCCACTTAATGACATGGATAACTTGCCAAATGGTATCCTATTAATAAACTAAAATAAGCCCACAGGTGACACCCACACATGACATACACATGTACATACAGTGTAGCCTACTTGTAATCATATTACAGCTCCAGCATATCAAAGGGTCCAAATGAGATAAACCCACTTACAGTAACATACAGTGTATGGACAAATGTACGTGGATATGTATCATTATAAAAAAAGAACAAGAAAAAAAAAAGAATGGCTTGAGTTGCATTGTTCACATTAAAATACTGATGCAGGTATAAGGAGTAAAAAGTAAAATGTAAACAAACCACTGTAATTTACTATTTTGAAGATAGTACTGTCAACATTGACAAGGAATACAGACTGTCAGTATATGAATAAGAAACTCTTCATCCATTGCAAACATGAGAACATGATGTCCTTGTCTTGGTAACACGGCAACATCAAAGCCAAATTTTAGAAGATTGTACCTTGGGCTTTGCTACTATCTCTACTCTCCAGCAACAATATAGGAAAGACAAAGAACAACAACAACAAAATACAGCATGTCCACATGCATGGATTGGAGGGATGACTTCCTGGATGTCAGGACACAATGTATAATGAGCAGAAAAGTCACAATTTTCCACAGCTGTGGAAAGCTATGCCTCCTAAAGCTCAAGTTACGAACTTTGTGTGACCCTGCGCGAAGGCCATTTGACATTGATGTAAACAAATTTGGCAAATGGGCAAAAAAATGTGGAGATTGTGCCACTAGGGAGTCTCTACCCCATGGTATTGCTGTTGTAAGATAGACCAGACCATGGAGAAAGCTTGTACTACCAAAATCCATGACCAGACAATGAAATGAAGACAAATATGTATCTGGTAGGCACGTACAACATAATACAACATACTGTGTCGTAAATCTTGTTCCAAGCACTCTACACAAATTGTTGTACGTATACATGTAAGCATCACTCACTGGTGAACAAAGGCTATAGGCCTACAATGTACGTGTACAAGCAAATCACCCATCAGTGTTCTACATGTACAAATGTGTATGTACCCCTTGTATGGGTAGGACATTCCAACAGCTTCTCTGACTTGGCTCATCCAATGTACCAATTACAAAGAGTGGAATATTTTGTGCTTTGACACAATGTACCAGACAAAGAGTTAACAGCTTTACAATGTAACTGACATAAAGAGAATTTCAGAGGCTGAGAGAGAGAGAGAGGGAGAAAAAATTCTTTAGCATTCTATGTAGCAAGGCAGGCAGATTGCACTGTCAGTTTTTTATTCAGCCCAATACAATTTGTGTGCCTATACCATAAGACTAATTTAACAAATTATGATATGACAACCAGGTCACAGCGTAACTATTATTCAGAAAAATGATACATCATGCTAAATGTGCCATGGTAATTAACCTAAATTCAAGGCCATGAGTACATCCAAAGGGTTTGACAGGTTTCAAATTCTACTAATGTCAGTACATAATGTGTATTGTGGGTTACAATCAATAGATCATCAGTGGTTCAGATGTACACTAAATGTGGCATTGATCATACAAGTGTAGAACATAATTTTTGGCTCTTTCTTCTTCTTCTTTTATAATCCTGCCTATACAAATCTGTACTTGTGAAAATAACAACAGGTATCATTAAAAAAAAAAACCTTGAAACAAATATGACTTAATCATACAATTTGTACAAAAGAGTAGCAATACAGTATCTGTTTGTGGTACGCCTGTACTTGATACATGTTGTATAGGATGCAGATGATCGATCATTTATAGATCAAGAAATATCAGTGCAGGGCTGCCAACTCTCACGCATTGAGCGTGAGACTCACGCAATTCAACCAATTTTGACTGTCTCACTCTGATAAACGAAATCTCACGCTAAACCCCCTAAATGGACTGTACATGACTACAAAAATAAATATATCTCTAAATTCTCTGATATTCCGAATATCGATATGCCCAAGCCCAAATGTCGAGATTTTCCAGCGCGGGTGTAAAGCTTATCCAATAATAATCGTTTTCGGTTCGCGCGCAAAGACGAGCTATTGGATTACGATTGGCTTCTACCTATACCACGTGAGCGTAGCTTGTAATTTTGGCAAATTACAGTACATGTATGGCTATGACGTGTGCTTTACATCGCTTTACATACACTGACTGTGTACGTAGTACGTACGTACGTACGGCCGCACAGCAGGCCGCCAGGTGCTAGACAGGAGGTCGCTCCGCTCCCTCGCAGTGTCTCACGCCAAACTCTCACTCAAGGTTGGCAGCCCTGTCAGTGTTCAGTAGTGCATTGAACGTCCCCTGTGACAACCCTCAAGATAACAGTGGCTGTGCAAGTATTATGCAATCATCATTGGTTGTGGCAAATTTCTCTCACTTGCAAGATTAGTACTATAGAATACACAAAGGATGTGTACATAAGTATGCATGTGCTCAGTGCATATTTGGGCAAAGACAACACTCATGAAAAGTTAATTTCATGCTATGTATTCTTTACAAACAGTTCACATTCATGATTTCTCAGTGAACATTTTATTACTTTACGTGCACTGCATGAGTTTGGTGACCAAACCACATTTATCACAGGAGATATACACAGTGTAAAAGGGACATTATGAAATATAATACAATGTGTCAAATAGAAGCTACAAGCTACGTACCACCTCCACTGTGAGTAGTTTCACACTTACAGTGATTTCAGTTAGAGTGACAAAGAATAGTTTCACACTTAATACAAGATCACTGTCCCCGGGCCTATGAGATTCCCATCTGGCATAAAAAAAAGTAAAAACATTTATACAGTATCAAACCTTTGAAAACTCTGAAAAAATATAGTGTATATGTACATGTACTGGTATACTTAAAGATGCTCTGCTGTGTAATACTCAAAAACAGTAATTTTCTTTAAGGGAATAATTACATCAAATCTGTATCATGTGCATAAAAGTTATGGTGTGTATCAAACAAATGAAATACACTGCATTACATGCTATTTTGTACTAAATTTGAATTTTGAGGTGCGAATTCTCTTAGTTATACTATTAAACTGTATTCCCTGAGGTGGTAACATGCCTTGTTCATTGTTTTACACCTAGATTAGTTTTCATCAATAGAATCTCACTGAGCATCTATCATTAAAGAATAAAACTGATCCAAACAGCACATACATTAAGATATGTTAGATATCAACATGTACAAGTGGAACAAATCTGTTGTATAATACAAGTGTAGGTCATGAGGTGACGTACCAGTGAACTTTGACAGTTCTGTACATTGTAGTGTGTAAAGCCAATTGATACTGAAGAAAAAAATCTTGAATAAAATTCATCTAGAATACATTTGTAGATTAATCAGTTTACCATATTAATATAAAACGGTGATGGATCCCAATCAAATAATTGGATGAGAGCAATCACATGACCAGTCTTTTAATTTTGCCTTAACACGCCAAGAGGGCAATAGTTTTTCCCAATGACCGGTACTAACGACTGCTCAGAGATACAGTACACGCATGACCGTGGCTTGCCAGCTGTACAATGAAATCACAATTGCATACTTTAGCAGTGTGCACTCTGTCAGTTACAAGCGCGCACTCAGTCAGTTACAAACGCGCACTCGGTCAGCTATCTTGTACATGGTACTGTAAATACTGCAAACACGTTTAAGTGTTTAGTCCAAGTGTGTTTGGAGCATTTGCTTTGGACATCTTGGCTGTTTCAAAAGCAAGTTCTATTTGTAGCTGACTGGTATTTACCCATAAAATAAGGTAAGTGAAAAATAGTTTTCACTATAAATAATGCACAGTGTACACTGTACATGCAGATGGTATTGTTTTGACAGTATTATTAAGATTTGCAGATTTTAACGAAATCACATTTTAATACCAGCACTTCCCTCGTGATGAGAAATTTTTCAGACACTGGGGCGGAAAGTGCCATGGCAGCAAGGAGATAGAAGAACAAATTAAGCCATTGCGAATGAGAGTGTTTAAAGCAATGACTGCATCACGCAAAAGAAGTAGCACCAGCACCGATGTTTACAAATGTAGCTTTGTAGCATTTTATTTTTTTTTTTTTGGGGGGGGGGCATGGTTCATGAATATGGGCTCTATGAAATTTTGCATGAATTGTAATATCAGACTACTAGAAAATAAGTTTGTATGTTTCCAAATATAATGGGAATGACAAATTCTCCCCATGAAATCATCAGTAGAACTGGTCTGTACAATCAGCCTCTCCTTCATACACTAGTGTACCTTACTGTACATGACACTTTTAGAGTTATTCAACTTTTTTGCATCAAGCAAGGATACATATTTTTTAGACTTACTAAAACTGCCAGGTCTAGGATGACACATGCTTCTTTCATGGTATCAGTGTACAATACAATGTAACTGATAAGGAATTTAGGATGAATGATCTTAAGTTGACTAAACACTGAACATCATACACTCCATTCTCCAACCTCACAGCAACTTGTTGGGAGAACACCAGAAATCCCATGTATCAAAGTAAATCCCTGGACCCTGAGACCATACAAGCCCAAAGCCTGGGAAGAAATGTACAAATGTAAGAGGAAATTTTTTCTCCATGTAACAAAGCTCCCTGAACCAACAGAGGAGCAACACACTCAACAGTGACAAATATATCACCTGGTTGACTCAATATCGAATTGTACTCGTTTTGTTAAAGTTTGTACAATTGTATTTCTATGTACAGCTGTTCCTTGTCTTTTTACCATCTTTTAATGCACATATTTCTTGTACTTTGTGAAATCATTTGTAATTCAGCCTTTAATAGGCTGATTAATGAATGATTCTTTTGGGTGAAATAAAGATACCATTAATCAATCAATCAATAACATCTGGGCAATTTGAATAATACATGCACCTTTCCTGTGTATGGAACATTTAAAATGAAATTCAAGAATGAATGATGGTGCCGATACCACCGATGACCTACTCGCCAGAACAACATTCTTGACTCTTATCAATGACTGTCTGCATACACTTGTACATGTAGACAAAATGTGTGTGATAATCTGATGATCATGGTTAACAACCTCACAATGTATAATCTTCCACAGACAAAAATGCGTAGGCCTACTGCTTGCGCTAGCAACATAATGAAGTGTATACAAACTTGTACAACTATTTTGTACTTTGTAATTTTGTTCACATCTCTTTGAAGCAAGCAATGATGATATAGCCTTCTACTAAAAAGGTAGATATCTCTGCTGCAATCGTACCTTGCAGCAACATCAAAATTGCCATTCAATCAGAACGGTGAAGAGTTCTTTACGGAATAGAATTTAGAGTGATTTGGACAGTAAACACAGCTGCAACGCTGCATGTTGTGTGAAATGAAAAAAAAAAAAAATGTGCACTGCATGCTACACGTACTGCCTGGAAAGACAACAAAAATTAAAAATCTACACATCATTTTCAATTTCTAATTTCAATTTTTAATGCAATTTCTAAAGGTACACTTTACTGGTACACATTGTCAAATTGCGAGTTGTTTCTGCAATACCAATGCCCAGCATCGACCTGGCATAGCAGGCACCCACATGACTGCCGAGTAAAGCCTACTTCATCATGCACAGATCCAGATGCAGCAAAACATTTGGCGATTCATCCACACCCACTTCCCATTTCTAATCCCGTAATATACCATCTGATACTGTTCTTGAAACCATTACATAAGTAAAGAAATGGGGGAATGTTCTGATCACTCTTTAAAAGTGCCAATCATCTCAATGCCTAGTACATTTTAAGCCACCGTTTTGAGACAGTGTCGGTACAATGTCCTGTCAACATCGGGATCGGATCGTGCATCCATACCAAATCATGCATTGGTATGCCTATCTACCGCATAGCGCCTTAGTATTGTGCGGGTGGCCTCACGATCAGCGGCCAAGCCTACCTGAAGTTCAGCTCGTTCCACTTCCCATTGAGCGCGTTCCATTTCAAAACGTGCCCATTCATGTTGTATAAAATGTAATATTCCCGGTATAGTATAGTTGGGTCTCTGATGATCATCTTGCTGTTTGTTACCGACAATATTTACAGAACCAGAAGTACCAGAATTCATCTGGTTGACGTGATTTTGCGACAGTCCTGACTCGCTATCCATTTTGTAGCTTTATCTTTCAACTACGTCGCCATTTTGGTACATGATTGGAGAAGTAGGGTGCGCGACTAGTCTCTTTCCAGAAAATGTGGAATGGTTTGATATTTACCAAAACACATTTTGAAACGATTTAACCACAGAATAAGTGATCAAATTGCTTATTTCTTATTCAGTATGAGACAACAGGTAAAATATCACAATAACAATCTTTATCACTCGATGGTTCTCGAAGGCAAAATTCATAATTTGCTTCTTAGTTTCCCTAAATGATTGACGTCACTCTAAAATCCGATACCGATCACTCGATCCTCATTGATATCGCATCATGTCTTGTGTTCAGTCTGGAGGAGTTCTTCTGGGAAAGCCCTAGCTGGCTGAGCCAATATTAGATGACAAATCCCAGTATGAACAGAACTAAAGGAATTCGTGAATCGTGAATAGGCCTATGCCTTCGTGATTATTCTGCAAGGCATCCCAGTTCAATATGCTGTGATCTAGATTTGCACAGTACAAATATACACAATAGGCGTTTTCACATCAGCCCGATGTTCCGAAATAGCGCGCTATTTTCTGACTTGGGAAATTGGAAAATATCTCGAGCTTGGACTGTTATCGGGCTGATGTGAAAACGCCTATTAATCATTATGATTATGAATGTTTGCGAAACTTGGTAAACTGTTGGTTTGCTGTCTTTGTCCTGTGCTGTGGGTATATGATCCGGGGGTATGACGATATACACAGGATCTTTGGGAGCATGGCTTCAGGGTAGGCCAAAATGCAGTTGAGATGGGGCTTCAGGTTTCCAACGGTTTTTTAAATAATTCTTTATAGATAATGAGAAACACCTTATGAAGATTGAAAGAGCATATAATTCTAAGAGGAATTCAAAGTTTATTTGGTGATTTTTGTTGTTGTTGAAAATATCCACAACAAAGCAATGGAGATACTAAAAGGTGCTATGTTGTATGCATGAACCAGGGGACCCAGCTTCTATACAGGCTGGCTTTGTTTTACTTTGTTTTTGGATATCTCAGCCATTTCAAAACCAATTTTCATCAAATAAACTATGAATTCCTCATAGAATTGTATGCTCCTTATCATTTCATAAAGTCGTATAGGTATCTCGCAAAAAGTTAAACGCTGAATCGCACCTCACTTAACAAATAGGGCCTACTTAATTCAATTTGCGGGAGCGGGATCTCGACGCATGCAGATTATCAGTTCCTGATTGGAATATTCACTGCTCTCCTTTTGAAATGTATACGAAGCCTGCCACATCGTTTCTGCTGAAATCTATAGTAAAAGCTGTTCATAACCTTCCAGCGATTTTACGATTGATAATGGTTTATTGAAACAAACATGCAAAGTAGTAGCCCGAAGGCTAAATTATAATGCATCACATTGAATAAAAAGAATATCGATTTATCACACAAAGTAGTAGCCCGAAGGCTAAAATGCATCACATTGAATAAAAAGAATATCGATTTATCACACAACATACATCGTATAAACATTTCAACAATGACAAATACCGATTACATTAACAGAACAATATACAGCATCATATCAAACGTTTTTTTTTTTTTTTTTTTTAATCTTGTGGTCGTATCGCGTATGTGGAATAAATGCTGTCGGTGTGTGTAGTGAATGTTTGTGTGTGTGTATTTAGATAACTTGAATGTTATGAGTCTTCCACGGCTGATGGCGCCTTGTATGTGTGTGTGTGGGGGGGGGGGACATGTGCAGTTTATATTTCTGGTTTATACTTCCGGGTTTCATAAGCTAACAAGCAAACAAACAAACAAACAAACAAACAAGCAAGCAAACAAACAAACAAACAAACAACAACAACAGCAACAACAAAAACCTTCAGCGCAACTTTCGGCGCTCTTGAAAAGAACTTGCAATCTATTTTTCGGTTGTCACTTTTGGGGTAAAAAAATGGAGGGACCCACCAAACTGGTTATACACCCTATTTATATTGTGCCAAAAAAAGAAAAAGAAAAAGAAAAAAAAAGTGGGGGCTATAACCCCCAGCCACCTCCCCCCTCCCCAGTTCCGCCGGCCTCATTTCAGTCGTGACATTGGATACTTCACATCGACTTCAGTTGCTGTATCTTAGCACTTCATCAATATCACAGCTGCATGAAAATAGATAATTCCAAAAAGGTTCCTAAAATAATTACTGTGCCATCTACGAATTTCGTGTCAGACATTGCATAGGGCATTTAGAAGGATTCACTCGTCCAAAATTTGGCAAAAAGCTGCTTACTCTTCCAGAACCATCCTCTATAAAGTGAGACATTTTCAAAGAATGCGTATTTCAACATGGTATTGAGCATTCAAATTCTTTACACAATATATAACAGGCAATTAGGGGCAGGACCTAATCATGTCCAGCTATAGTCGTTGAATGTGACTTTTACCTTTTATTTTGCATTTCATCATCATGTATTATGATCAGCATTAAGTTTGTTTATTTGAACAGATTGTTTTCTTCTTTTTTTTTGTTAAACACAGTCTTATTAATGAAAAGTTCAATATAAAAACCCTCATTTTTTAATGTCACCTCATGGCTGTCTCTAATTTCCATCTCTTCACTTTCATTAACATCATATTGTGTAAACAATCTTCATTTGACATATTTACCTTAATTATGATCATTATATACGTACAGCTTTCTGATCTTCATCTTATATACCGGTACTTATTTGCATCAATGTGATCCACATGGAGACATTTTTAACATTCGATTTAAAACGCAGTACAAGTAATGTACTTTTTAATGGACAGGCTTAATTTGAATGTTCTGAATTTTATGAACTTGTTTGCCCATATCCAAATTTGAATACTGTAATCGGAAAGAGATGCATGCTCTCTAACAAAAAATCGAGTGAAAATATTCACTCTTAAAGGAGTCAATGAAAAAAAAAGTGAATTTAGAATGAAATTGAAGTGAATTTTGAGTGAAAATGTTAATTTTCACTCGTTTTAATAGAGTGACCTCAGGGATCACTCCAAAATCTTCGAGTGATCCCTGAGGTCACTCCAACATGAGTGAAAATGAACATTTTCACTCAAAATTCACTATTTTTTGTATTCACTCCTTTAAGAGTGAATATTTTCACTCGATTTTTTTAGAGAGTGGCGGCAGGTGAAGACGAAGTTGAATATATCCGTTGCCGAAAATGAATGCGCATTCAATGGAACGGGCAACAGATGCGAAATCGGTTACCAAATTAGTCAATAAGAACGAAGAATAACTGTAGGCCCCTATTTTGATGCTTGAGCAAATTTGACGAAAATGAATGCTTCTAAAATGAAATTGAATGACAAAACAATGAAACTGGTCGGGAAAACCTAGCTATACCATCGAAGAGGTAGGCCTATTAACTCAGGTATACATGGACATATACTATTCACATCACAGCCAAAATTTCGTAATCGTCGCGGGAATTTTGATCACGAGTTGCGCATGCTCTATAACTGTCCAAAATGGCGGCTTCTTCGGAGTTCCATGTGACTCTCTTATCAATATGTTTTCTAGTCCTCATGATGGATATTTCGCACTGTGGTGCCCACAAGCTGAATGTTCCAAGGATAATGCTTCCTTATTTTGCCACGACACCCATAAATTTCACCCTAGAAGGCAGTGATGGCTGCTACTCTTGGTATGGATTGTATGTTCTCGTTCGTTATGTGTGTGGCAGTAGCTGGCCTAGCGGAGACCCTTGGCGTCGGGACGGTGTCGGGCTTTGTCTCGGCTTGCTCGGTCCTCGCTCGCTCAGCGCGGCGGCGCGGCGAGACGAGTGAGAGGGGGTTGGCTGACTCGTCAGTCGTCACCCATATCTATGGGCATGATTTGTAGCGTTTCAACCATACTTATCGAGGCATCGACTTGTTAAAACTTTGTGAACGAGAAGCTTTAAAAAAATGTAGTTCTCGTTAGACGTTATTGTGGAAGAAACACGATCGATCGAGATCATTTTATAAGACAAACTGGAAAGAGGTCCTTATGTCCCCCCCCCCCCCACTAAATTTCTATTTTTTAAAACTAATAATAAACTAAATAAAGGTTATGCCATTTATGGGAAGACTTCCTTTTGAGACATAACCCTAGCATAACCTTTATTTAGTTTATTATTAGTAAAAAAAAGAAGTATGCCCTAATATATTTATTCTGTGCAAATTAGTGGGGGGGGGGGGACATAAGGAACTCTTTCTGACAAACTATTCATTTCAAGATTCATGTCATAGTCTAACGTTGTTAGTATTAATAGTAGACATCTATATAGATAGATCTAACGGTCAGGCCTACAGCTATAAAATTTGCAGTTGACAGTGTAGTATGGTAGGTGTCCAACCTACCGACCGGGTCCATAACGACCGGCCGCGCATTATAATGGCATTGCGCGTACAGAAAGAAAATGTACGCATGGGACTACGCGCAACGGTGTTCGATTATTCACTTGGCTACGCTACCGAGTAAAATGTGGCGAAAACAACTAAGTATTCCCTCTAAATTACCGAAATTTAGCAAAATCGAATAAGGTTTATCGTGTAACTAACGTTACATACAATATTATAACTAGGCCTACCTTTGCTGACTCGTTGTTAGATGTAGAGTATCCTTCCGTAATAAATTTGACGATTTTGACCGCAAAATTGTCACCGCCGCTTGAACGATCGAGCACACACGTTACACATACACATGACATAAACATTTTGTCGCCCGCTACGACCGTACGAGTTGATGCAGAAACGAGAAATGAATGTGAAAAAACAAACCGACTCATCTAATTTATTTCAATTACGATGAAAAAGTTTCCTTATGAAAATCAATTCAAATTCATCAAACGGTCCTTCAAAAGTAATATCGAAGGATTCAAAATATATTCAAATATTATTGGGAAAAAAATGACGGCTAGAAAAAAACAGCGGCCTGTCGAAAAAACGCATTTAAGTGCCCTTTATACGTATTCTCAGGGTGGTCGGTGGAAATGAGCAGGGCAACTGAGTGCGGAAAAAATGACACCCCACGCGTTCGAAGCCGCCATCTAAGAGCGCGTACCTCAGATCGCATTTTCAGTGCGCGCTTGTGAATCCGGAGTATTTTCTCCACACGTGAGTAAAATTTCAGGCCAATTGTGAGATTTTTCACGTTTCTATTGATAGAAAAACGTTAGGTGTCCGGTATTATGGACACCCAACCATACTACAACTTAAACAAGTTGGGTGTCCAACACATCGACGCCTTAATTTTTTTTTTTTCTAATAGTAATCCTACATTAAAACACAATTTGCCTGAAATTTTACTCACATGTACGGCCTAAAGAAAATACTCTGAATTCACAAGCGCGCGCTTAAAATACAATTTGCGGTAGAAATTTTCTAGTTCTACACGCTCCAAGATAACTGCCTTTGAACGTGTGGCATGGGTTATTATGAAGCACTTGGTTGCGCCGTAGTTTTGAAACCAACGCCCCCACTACTACCCTCTATTGACAATACGCATGATACGTGTGAAATGCACGTAGACACTTTTCCAATGCGCATTTATAATCTACAGACGGCGGTAGACCTCTATCATTGTTTTGCTGTTGATCTTGTTTATTATCAGATTTTTCAGTAATATTTGAGCATCATCATGCATCAAATCCCCAGTGAAGATAACCCCGGCGCGGGGCGCGCGCTGTAACTAGTAACAGTAATTTACCTGTAGTATTGGGGTCGCTGGTGAATGGTGCGGTTACAGTGAAGAATGCAAAATCACTGCGCGTAATCTCCTGCATGAAAGTTTGTTCTTTATGCGCAATAAGATAGAGGGGTGTCAGTTTCAATGTACTGTATCAATGTGTTGGACACCTACTATACATCCTGCTGGTGCAGTGGCAAGCAGGATCAAGACAGTATCCCCTTTGCATCTCATTCTGGAAGCTAAACTGGGATGATGGGGTGCAGCCGATAATGATGCATGACCATGAGGACACGTCATAACGACCAACGTATAGAAAGCTAGAATCTATAAATTAATCTACCATCCCCCAAAGGCCCAAATGATAATGAATGTCACTAACATTACCGGTGTATATGTGCATGGTCCAAAACCCTAGGATTGCCCCCTTCCCTTTTTTGATACTATTACTAGTATTTATTATTTGTGTCTTGGCCACTTGCATCAGATTTCTTTGTCTTTGTTTAAACCTCATTTTCTATTATGGTAGTCATGAGAGCCCATAGGTCTGTTTTTTATCACTTTCAAACTAAGCAAAGAACATGTGACAAAGTTGTTATTCTTCCATGTAATATTATGAATGTACTTTTGGTATTAAAAGGAAAATGTGCTGTGAGTTTGTTTTGATTAATGAATAATTACTGGTAAAGAATTTTACAGATGTTGCTCAGTTGTAGACATCTAGGTCTATAGCTGTAGTTTTAAAATGTCAGAGAATGCAGGAACTAGCTATTTCTGCACAAACTCTAACTCCAGTTTTATTACAATTACATCTGCATAGATGTGCACGTCATGTGCAGTAGTCTCTAGGATTAAAGGAGATAGATTTAGCAGAAAAAGACAAAAGTTATGATTTATTGGTTTGTCAACTTTGACAGAACCTAGTACATGTAAAACTTCTTTGATCCATGTGGTGGCTAGCTATGATTTAGATTAAGGTCACTCATTGTACAGTGAGACCCTTGCTTTCACAAAGACCAAGAAAAGGGAGATATGGAAACAAAATAATCATTATTCAGTATTCTTATCTGTTGTGTTGTATCTGTCAACAGGCATTCCTTGCGGCCTGAGGTGGCTTCTGTGCAGCCAATCGATCTTGAGGGTGGAAGTGGATGCTCCCAGAAAGCCCTGGTCACTGCTCTCTCTACCCACTCTACTCAGATGACCAGTGTTGTGTTTGCAGAAGAAGAAGGTAAATTCTCTATCTTTATGTATAAACCTCCTGCCTGATGGAATTGATACATAATTTTAGGAATGTATTGATGTGACTAGATGACTGTTTTTTCCGTCTTCTTTTTTTTTTTTTTTTAGTTTGGAAGTCGTACATGGTTTAATCCCATAAAATGTATGATGTTGACCAATTGCCGTTAATTGGTCACTTGAGCTACGTACTATTTTCCATCATATTTTACATGTTGAACTCTGTGTTTTTTTTTCTGTGTTAACCCCAATCCCACTGGGTTTTTGAGGAACTTGAAACCAACGGGGGGGAGGGGGGGGGGCTTTTTGGCCCCACCCAGATTGGTCGTGGATAGCGCGATCCTTGCGAAAATTTGCACTAAGGTAGAGGCCAATGTAATCTACAAGACTGTATAGTTAGATTTTTCAAATTTTAATTTATGTATTTTATATCAATTAATTTTTGCTAATTTATGCAAAAATATATATATTTTTTGCCTATGAATAAAAAAATAAATATCCAAGACTTCTAATTTTTGGTAAACATATTCTTTTCAATATCCTCAACAATAATATTGAAGCAAAAATTTGGCTTCATAGTTATTTTTTATGTATTTTATTGTTTATTGAATTTCCTATGTATTTCTTTTTTTTTACTTATTGTTTTTGTTGTTTTTTCATCAAAATTTGTTGGAGAAACTTCTTAGAACATAATCAGGCTAAAATAAATCATTGTTAGCCATTGAAAGTAAAAATATTTATTTTTATATGAATTAATTGCAAAAACACAATTTACATTGGATTTGTACACAAAATCATGTTTTTGAGCAATTTTTGGGTCGACAAATTTTTTTCAAAGGGGCGTGGCTTCAGAACGGTATGCCCGGGAACGACAAATTTGTTTCAAAAGTTGCGCAATACTTGAAAGAAAAAAGTAATAAAATGTCGCGGCCAGGGCATCACGCGTTGCGGATAATCACGCGAAACGTCGAGGGGGGGGGGGGGGGGGGGCAAAATGGCCCCCCTCCGGTGGGAATAGGGTTAAAGCATTTAATCCATGAGTTTGTTCTAAGAACTGAAACATTTTATCATGTTGGCATATGCAATCATTAGAATTTGATGTCCCATATATATATGCATTTTACTTGATTGTAAGAGCAGATGAATACCAGATGGATAGAGTTATTGTATTTAAAATGTTTCAGGAAGCAATTCACGTGCAATTCACTTACATTTGTAGCTGGAATTTATTATTTCTTATCTTCTTCTTTCAGTGCCCAGTGGATGCAAACTGTTTTAAAATAGCAAACTGCGTTTTGTCAATTCTTCATTTCTTAGTGACATGAAGTGAGACAGAGACCATTGACAATGTTTGATCTGAGTCTGTGCATTCCAGTATACTCTGAAAATCTGATCATGCATTTCCCAAATGTGTTTTGCACATCATGATATAGTTCCTCTTTCAGTGGTTGTATAAGTGTTTGTTCTAGATACTGAATTATGTCCAACAGGATTACAAGAAAAAAAGAAGTATATGAAGTCTTAATATCATCCTGTTAACTTTGTATCAAATATAAGAAAGTCAGTGTAGAGCAATTATCATTGCCTATATGTAGCTGTGAAGAGATTATTTCTTTGTTCTGTGCTCTTTGTAATACAATTTTTTTGGTGCACAGGAAGTGGACAGGTTATCAGATGTGACGTGATTGTGGACAACATTGACATGATTGACATTGTCACCACTACCCGAGTTCTCTACCTGGGAGACTCGCCGGAGGAGTTTGAGGTTCGAGCACTGGACGATGAAGGTCAGTGATGGAAAAGAATCAGCCTCATGGTTGGAAAGTCAAATAAACACACAAACTAGTTCATAGGAAATGACAGGTCCCTCATCGTGCTAGCATGAATGACTCCACTATACTATGTGTAACCCAATTCTTTGTCATATCATGTTTCAGTCCTGACATGCAGGACATACTTTCAGCTATGGCATATTTGCTTAACTTATAAAAATACAATCTCTGCGACAATATTAATGAAATTGAAGTAAACTAAATTTAAATTGTGCTGGGACATTTTCATGATTAGAGTTTGGATGAGGTTATGACATGAAAAGAACATTGACTATCTTAATCTTCCTCCCCATCTTGCCACTTGCTCTTAAAATTGCAATAAAACTTGTGAAAATAATTCAAAATCTATTTCCTGATCTAGATTATGATTTCGTCTTGAATGGTATGTACCATGTTTGACATTCAAAAGACGATTTTAGCAACATTTTCACATACAACTGGTATAACTACATCCACTGATACAGACATGAGTATGCTTGTTATGATATCTTTATTCTGCTCTATGAAGGAGAAAAAAGAAAGGTGTTAAATGGTTACTACTGTTTCTTAAAAATGCATTGCAATGTGTACTGTGAAACCATGAGAGGTAGGAAAATGTCTGAAGAACGCCCTTTTTTTATTTCTACCCCACGTTTGTAATGAATGGAGTGAAGAATACTTTGTAGAGTTTTATGCAAATTAAAGTAGAAGTGATCTCTCGTTAGTAGGCTACCTGGTAAACCAATGCTATGATAAACATTGGACTCCTGTCTTGTACAGTTTTTTTAAACTAATATATAAGTGTATGTGATATTTGTACTGTAGGTAATACCTTCAGTAGTTTGGAAGGCTTGGAGTTTGAGTGGACTCTGCTCTCAGACTATGAGGCCGATAATGCTGTTGATGCCAAGAGCATTTTGAGGTAAGTGGATTCACTTCTCTCCACATCTTACACTATTAAAGTTGGAACAGGCATGACTTCTGCCTTACATTCACAGGACCTGAAGTTGAATTTCATATGTATATGAAGAAGATTTGTGAGTATTTTGTGTCAGTACTGTGTTACATGTGATTGCCGAGTGAATGTTTTTGTTGAGTGGTGTAACTGGGACTAGAAAACTTGATATAATTTGTAGTAAGTCTCGATTCATGTCTGTAACAGGATTGTCCAGTTCAAAGATCTGCCATATGATCCGCCAGCATACATCAATGTCATGGAGTCTAGGGGAAAACAAGGAGACAGGATCCTCATTGAAGGTCTCAGGGCTGGCTCAGCCAAGGTCGGAGTCAGGTTGAAGTCTGCAGGATTCAAGGTAAGATACATAATCTGCAATAAGTAATGAAATGTTTAATAACTTTCACATAGTAATCAAGGGCGGATCCAGGAAATCTGTAAAGGGGAGGCGCCTTTACAAAAATAAACGGGGGCACACACGCCCCCCATTTTTATGCCTCCGCCACGAAGTGGTGCCGGAGGCATTATGTTTTCGGGTTGTCCATACGTCCGTACGTCTGTACGTCCGTCCACATTCGTTTACACGATAACTTGAGAAATATTGACTGGAATTTTACCAAACTTGGTCCAAGTATAAAGTATGATGGGGCAATTACTTGATTAGATTTTGGGTGAAATCGGCCAAAGGTCAAAGGTCAAAGATCAAGGTCAAATCATGAAATTGTATCCTTTTACGCGATAACTTAAGACTGGATCGTGCAAATTTCACCAAACTTTGTCCGAGGATGATGTATGATAGGACAATTACATGATTAGTTTTTTAGTGAAATCGGACAGAGGTCAAAGGTCAAAGATCAAGGTCAAATCCTAAAATTTATCTGTTTACGTGATAACTCAAAACTGGATGAAGCAGCTTTCACCAAACTTGGTCCAAGGATGATGTATGATGGGGCAATTAGTTATGGAGATTTTAGTGACATTGGCGAGAGGTCAAAGGTCAAAAGGTCAAGGTCAAATGCTAAAAATGTTGCTATTCCCCCCATATCTATGCAATGCCCGAAGGTATTTTATTGAACTTAGTGTAGACATGTACTACTGTGTAAAGATTTTCCAGAGAGAGGTTCATGTCATAAGGTCAAAGGTCAAAAGATCAAAGGTTAGGTGAAAATGTTGCAATTTCACTTTTCTCGCAAATGGTTCAATATATCTTCATGGAACTTGGTACATATGCATGTACTGACTGGCAGGGATTATCTAGGGAATTTAGGGGTCATGAGTCAATAGTCCGGGGTCAAAGGTCAAGGTCAACTCCTCAAAATTTTACTGTTTCCCTCATATACTAGTATAAACAATGCTTGCATTATTAGTTTTAAAACTTAATATATACATGTATTACCTAATGGAGATTCTCTGGGAAATTTCTAGCCAGAAGGTCAAAGGTCAAAGGTTAAGTATCAAAGGTCAGGTTTAAATGAAAAAAAAAAATCTATTTTGTACTGTAATTACTCTCTTTCTTCATACCTTGAAAATTACTCAATGCATAAACTTATAACAGGGTCTGTCAGAAGTCAAGTAAAAATCCTCATTTCCCCAAATATGTGTACCTACACTCTTAGACAATTATAGCAAACCCAGTTTGAGGAAAGTGAACATTCAAGACATTTCTGACAAACCTGTCATATCAATATTTTGCCAGTTATGTGAAACTGTCATCACACATTGTGAAGACATTGTACTGTACACCTATTGGGAGAATCATGCATTATGGCGGAGGCATCAGTCACCATAGCGACATTTCTAGTTTCTTTTTATTTCTTTTGTTTTAACAAAAAATAAAGAGGGGGCGCGCGCCCAGTGCGCCCCCCTCTGTATCCACCACTGGTAATTGATAAAGTAGGCCTTAACATGGAATGTGGCACCAGGCAGTAGATATTTCCCATATTACATAAGAACAAGCACAGGGCAACAGTTTTGTCTTTTAGTGTGATCTAAGCGGTAATTTTTTGATTAAAACAGAGACCCCTAATTCATATTTCATAAACTTTGGTCTAACCACCACTTTGTGCTTTTTGTCTTCCTTTCATGTAAACTACAGCTCTGTAGTGAATTTTAACAGTTCAAGTGTGCGTAACTAAGATGCGCACAAATGAAGAACATGAACAATGGGAAACGCGAAATACAACAAGAGTAATGACCTCATTCACATAATATGGGATATATTGCATGGTTGATTGACCAATCAGACTGCAGAATTCACATTAACACATATATCATCACTTCCACACAATGTAAAAGTATTGACCTTTTGTTGGCAGAAGGATTTCCCCCCCCCCCTTTTTTGCTCGCATTTATGTTTTTTATTTACATTGCAGCAAGCAGCTTTAAGTTTGTTTGTTTTTCTTCCTTTTCTAGGATGTGAAGCAGAGTGTTGTACGACTGATAGTGATTGACCATCTTACCCTGAATCCAGCTCAAGATATCTACATCCTGGTCCATGCTTACGTCAAGTACACTGTGGAGAAAATCAGACAAGGGAAGACAACCAGTAAGTACCAAGTAATTTTATACCGGCTTGAAGCATTCAAAGACTTTGTAATTTTGTTGCTGTGTGCTAGTGGGATGTAGGCATCTTTCATGTTAATGTGTGACATGACTTTATGGACAACAGTCTGGATATTATATCTTGTAGAATTTCTTCACAGATGACTTAACATGACTAAAATATTGTATTGGTGCACTCTGAATACAAGAGGGAGAGAGAGAGAGAGAGAGAGAGAGATAATATGCTACTGTCATATTGCTGACTTCTTTTCTCTTTTTCAGTTGTGCCGATGCCATCAGCCCAGTACCGATTGGCCCTTGGGAATACCTCAGTGGCTTCCCTGACAGAGAGCTCATCTACAGTGGTTGGCCTGGCACTGGGTCACACACAGATCATGCTTCAGGACAGGAGTATCCTTTTCTTTGGTCATAATCTTGGGTCAGATGTCCCAAAGTAACCCCTGAAATTCCATAAAATGAGTGGACTCCAGAAAACTTAAAGGACAAGTTCACCTTCGTAGACATGTGGGTTGAGTGAATGCAGCAATATCAGTAGAACACATCAGTGAGAGTTTGAGCAAAATCGCACAATCTGTTAAAAAGTTATGAATATTTGAAGTCTCTGCTCAGTCACGGCTGGATGAAAAGACTACTATAGCTTGTGATGTCACATGAGTACAAGGACATAAAGAAAGAATAAAGAAAATTCAACATATTTCCATTTTTCTCGCATAACAAAAGAACACTCCACTTCTCTCTTTCAGAAGGCAGGGGGAATAATATTACACTTAACATACGTCAGTAGCAATTCGAAGAAATGTGCACTTTATTCAAAAAGTAAAGTTTTGTGAAATTCTCTTTTTATTTTCCTTATATAGTTGTACGCATATGTCATCATACACTAGTAGTCTTCTCTTCCAGCAGTGACTGCGCAGATACTTAAAATATTCGTAACTTTTGAACGGATTGTCCAATTTTCCTCAAACTCTTACTGATGTGTTCTACTAATATTGCTGCATTCTCTCAATCCTTATGTATATGAAGGTGGACTTGTCCTTTAAGAGCAGACCAGATTAGAACAGCTTGCACAGCAAGTTGTGACTAAGAATTTAGTTAGGAAGCCTTTCACTTTGTCAGATGGTCATTGCATGACAAGTGTAGGCTTTTGTATTGCCTCTTGAGTTGGTGTATGACCATTTTTCAGAAAGTCTAAAAATAAACTTTATTGGTACTTGACGGCCTCACATGTATTTATGGTCTGATCAGAAGAGTCAAGAACATCGTGAAGGGTGTTTAGTTTTGATTTCTATATATCTCGAGTATTATCAAGTACTTGTATGTTTGAGTGTGTTTGTAATGAATTGATTTTAACATTAGCATTTTCCAAACTTTATGTATGTAGAAATTTGCAGTATTTGTGAGGATGGATACAATTTGTAGTTTTGTAGCTAATAGTAAAGCTCATTTTCATGGATAAAGTGTAGCATATGTCTTCGGGAACACTTACGCTGGAACAATTGTCACAGTGTAAAGCATGTCTCTTATGTGTCATGAGCTTTGAAAGGAAAAAATTGAAGGAAAGAAAGAACTGAAATGTAAACGCTATAAATGTTTGTCCTTAATATGACTGTGAATGACAGGCTTTAAGGACTTCAAGGGTTTCAAAGACAGTCTCCCATCAGCCAACGTCTATGTCATAGAACCAGCATACCTAGGTGAGTGTCACATCAGTGTATGTAGTCATCCCATGTAAGTTTTAAAGGAATGATACAGTTTTGGCTGAGATTGGGCTTCAGGTTGTTAACTTTTTTTTGTAAGATAATGGGAAGCCACTTCTAAAATAAGAAAGACCATGTAATTCTAAGCGGAATTCAAAGTTTATTTGAGGAAATGATATTTCAGATGGCTGAGATATCCAAAAACAAAGTCTTCCTAATAAAAGGTGGGTCCCATCTTTTATGAGGACAGCTTTGTCTTTGGATATCTCAGCCATTTTTAAACTGATTTTCATCAAATAAACTTTGATTTTCTCTTAGAATTGTATACTTTTTCATATTTCATAAGTAGTTTCTCAATCTCACAAGAAAAAGGAAATCTTAAACCCTTTTGCAACCAAAACTATATCAATCCTTAACATAACGGCAGATATTAAAATCAGTATTGACAGAATTCATTATTGAAAAGGGCTATGATGATCAAAAGCTCCCTCGTGTCAGCTTTTTAATCAGCTGAGAATATTTGTACAGTGATGTAGATGGGGAAAAAGGCTACTTCTTTGCAGTACATTTTAGCTGTTAAACGATGGTGCATCATTTGATCATAGAAATGCAAGCATGCAAATTTTCGTGTTGGCAGTATGTGATTATTATGTTTATGGTGTCCCATTCCAGGATTTGTGATTGTACCTGGAGAGAACTGGGTGCTGGAAACAGGGCGTTACTATGAGATCACCATTGATGTGTATGACAGAGACAGTAATAAGATGTTTCCCTCTGATATACCGGTAAGTGAGGCTAGTGTAAAATTACAGATGGTGTGATTACTTAGCCACAGTGAGTCATGTCGATTTCAACTTTATTTCCATTTCCATTGAATAAACAAAGAAAAATAGTGTACAATACATTACCAGAACATATTTGTGACAATTTCAAAGAAAACGTACATGTGATCACGAGTAACAACAAGAATTCCTTTTCTAAGATGGAAATGGATGTTCGATTACATAATAATTGCATAGTAATGAATTAGATTATCTTTGATAAAAGCCCTATCGCAGTACAGCATATAGAGCAAAGTGTACAGATTTTTACTTTGAAATTTTGACAAAGTCTAGGTGTGCTCCAATTCACATTAATTTCCGCCAGGCAAAATTTGTTTGTCATCGGTCTTGTCAACAACAGTAGAGAAGGTGCAAAATAATGATTTCAGAGGAGCACTGTAGCAGAATCCCTGTATTGTGTAGATTATTATACCCCCACCCACACATAGTGTGTAGGGGGGGTATATAGGAATCATCCTGAGGTCGGGTGGCCGGTCGGTCGGTCGGTCGGTCGGTCGGTCGGGCGGTCGGTCCGTTGCAAAATTTTGTGGGTCGAACTCCTCTCTCATTTTTTGAGCAATTGACCCCAAATTCGGCATGTGTGACCGCTATCAAAGGTAGATGTGCAAGACACCTTTTTCATTAGTATCGCATAATGCGTTGCCATGGAAACGGCATATTTTTGTAAAAAATTGTGGATCGAACTACTCTCTCATTTTTTGAGCAATTATCCCCAAATTTAGCATGTGTGACTGCTATCAAAGGGAGATGTGCAAGACACCTTTTTTGTTAGTATTGCATAATGAGTTGCCATGGCAACGGCAAATTTTTAAAAAATCTAGCAAAATGTTGTGGATCGAACTCCTCTCTCATTTTTTGAGTAATTGACCCCAAATTTGGCATGTGTGACTGCTATCAAAGGTAGATGTGCAAGACACTTTTTTATTAGTATCGCATAATGCGTTGCCATGGCAACGGCATATTTTCATAAAAACTTGTGGATCGAACAACTTATTCATTTTTTGAGCAATCAACTTCAAATTTGGCATGTGTGACCGCTATCACAGGCAGATGTGCAATAGACCTTTTTTGTGAGTATTTCATAATGCGTTGCCATGGCAACAGAAGATTTTCATATAAATCTTATAAAATCTTGTGGATTGCTCTAATCTCTTAGTTTTGTAGCAATTCAGTTTGAATTAGGGATATGCGATCAATGTAATGTATATTTGTGCAAAACACATTTGATGTGTGTGGTGATGAATCTGTTGCCATGGCAACAGAATTTTTTTTTACCAATCATACAAAAATGTGTGGATTAGTCTAACTCCTTCAGTTTTCAAGCATTTGGCTTAAAAATTGGCACATGTGACCATTATTGTATGTAGATGTGCATACTTACTACTTCGTCATTTTCTATAAATGTGTTGCCATGGTAACAGCATAGTTTGAATGAAAGTCATATGAAAATATTGTGGATGAAGTTAACTCCCTTAGTCTTAGAGTATTTGACTTGAAATTTGGCACACATGACCACTATAGTATATAGATGTGCAAACTTAATCTTTTGTCAGTGATGAACAATGCGTTGCCATGGTAACAGCTTTTTTTTAACAAAAATATTGTGGATTCAGCTAACTTTCTTTAGTCTTCAAGCGTTTAGCTAGAAATTTGGCACACATTACCACTGTGGTACATAGATGTGCAAAGGTAATCTTTTGGCAGTGGTGATCAATGCGTTGCCATGGTAACGGCATATTTTGAATGAAAATCATACAAAAATATCGTGGATTCAGTTAAATCCCTCACTCTTTGAGCATTTGGCTTGAAATTTGGCACATGCAACCACTATAGCATATAGATGTGCAAACTAAATTTTTCGTCAGTGGTGAACAATGGGTTGCCATGGTAATAGCAGCTTTTCACTAAAGGGCAAGTCCAAGATAACACGCGCGTTACGTATGGGACATTCAGAGACTTTTATGACCTGAAAAATAGTGTTAATGGCCTTTGATCATATTGAAATTTATCATGGTGATTGATATCTAGGAGAAGTATAATCATGTAAAAAATTGAGAAAAATGACCTTGACAATTATATTCTAGAAGAGAAAATATGTGCCGTTACGTATGGGACCAGAAAAATTTTGTTTTTTTGAACATTTTTTTCAACCTCAAAACTCTCTGAAAGTATTTCATTCTACAACTTGTAACTCACTGTGATGAGAGTCACAACACTCAAGATTATCACAGGTAAGTTTCATGTCATTAGGCAAAAAGCTCTAATTACAGGTTCTAATTAAAGGCAGACATGACGTGTTACGTATGGGACAGTTACGTATGGGACACTTTGTCCCCCATTCATTTAGTGTGTGGAGAACCATGTTATTGGGTATTTTGCATAATTATTGAAGTGAAATCAGTTGAAACTACTCAAATATTGATCCAAATTGTCAAGGAAACAATGTTCCCCAAATATTCACCATCATAGTCATATTCAATCATATTTTTATATTTTTATGACCAACCTGAGTATGCATGCCCTTTGTCCCCCATTCGTTTAGTGTGTGGAGAACCATGTTTATGGGTATTTTGCAAAATAATTTTGCAAAATACCCATAAACAAATTTTTTGCATAATTATTGAGATGGAATCAGTTGAAATATACTCATATACATGTACTGATCCAGATTGTCAAGGGAACAATATCCCCCAAATATTTACCATCATTATCATATTCAATCATATTCTATATTTTTCATGACCAACCTGAGTATGTACATGTATGCCCTATTTTCATCAGGATAGTTACTACTAAAAAATTGAATAGTTTAAAGTGTTTACTTCCATTGATGAAGGGCAGTTTGCCATTTAGTTTCAATAAAAAAATAACTTGACACAAGAAATATTAATTTTAATAGATAAGCAATACCTGATGCGTGGAATTCTAATAATCGAGTAGATGTATGATGTCTCTCTAGCAGTCAGGTCATTGATTTGAGTCACACCTCAGTATGTATACCCATGAATTTTGTTGTGGCTACTATTGAAAACTGATAAGGACAATTTGTGTATCACTTGCAATAAAAATAAAATCATTTTACTTTTTTTTTTTTGGATATCTCAACCGTTTCAAATTGGATCTCCATCAAATTAACTTTGAATTCCTCTAGTCTTAGAATTGTATGCTCTTTAGTAATTCATATTATTGGTTTCCAGTCATCTCATAAAATGTTGAAAACTGAATCCCCATTTCTACAAAAACTATACCATCCCTTTAATGCTGATTTTCATAAGTGTATTTTGCTATCTTCCCTTCCCCCTTTCTGAAAATTGTTCATTCAAGTACATGTATTGTTTCAAGTGTCTATACCTCAAAAAGTAGCTACAAAGATGGGATGCTTTCTTCAGGATGATTGACCATTTGTGTACTGAGAGACCTTCCCAGCCAGCTACATGCATTTACATGCAATATATATGAGGATGTCCCATACGTAACACATTTGTCCCATACGTAACATTATTTCAATGCCTAATAAAAAATACTTCTTTTACTGTTTTTTTCTTTTTTCTATGGTATTTAATTTCTCTAAACAATAAATTAGAACTTTCCAAAAGGGCATTCAAATAACCTTAGCAATTTCAGAAAAAACCTAAAAAAATGACCTCATTTTGTTACGTATGGGACATCTCATGATAGGACACGAGCTAATTTGCATAATCATTTGCATAATCCCTAAATTTTCATACGAAGTTAAACTATTTGATGAACTTCTTATGTCCACATATTAATCAAATATCATTTGCTTTCCTTTGAATAAATATGAATTTTTATAAATGTCCCATACGTAACGCTGTGTTTTACATTTATGCAAATGAAGCCCTTGAAATTTGCATAAATTTACATAATATCATTTTTTCCTCCATGGAAATCAAAACTTCAACTCATAAGCTTCAAAATGATACTAAATATGTCAATATTGAGCAAAGATGAAATTTTGCCTTCTGAGGGGACCTTATCTTGGACTTGCCCTAAAATGCATACAAAAATATTGTGAATTCAGGTAACTACCTCAGTCTTTGAGCATTAAGCTTGAAATTTGGCACATGTGACCACTATAGTACGTAGATGAGCATACATAGTCTTTGGTCATTGTTGATCAATGTGTTGCCATGGTAACAGTATATTTTTAATGAAAATCATGCAAAAAAATTTTGGATTCAGTTAACTCCCTCAGTCTTTGAGCATTTGACTTGAAATTTGGCACAGGTGACCACTATAGCATATAGATGTTCAAACTTAATCTGTCATTATTGTTGAACAATGCGTTGCCATGGTAACAACACTTTTTCACCAAAAAGCATGGGGATTCCACCAACTCCCTCAGTCTTTGAGCATTTAGCTTGAAATTTGGCACACCTGACCACTATGGTATGTAGATGTGCAAACTTAACCTTTCGTCATTGTTGATCATTGTGTTGCCATGGTAACAGCATAGTTTGAATGAAAATCAATATAAAGATATTGTGGATTCAGGTAACTCCCTCAGTCTTTGAGCGTTTGGCTTGAAATTTGGCACATGCAACCATTGTAGTACAGAGATATGCAAACTTTGTATTTCATCATTGTTGAACAATATGTTGCCATGGTAACAGTGCATTTTGAATGAAAATCATACAAACATTTCGATTAGATCCTAACTCTTTATGTTTAGAGCATTTTGGCTTCATATTTGGCACATGTTACCTCTACATTACCTAGATGTGCAAAAACTCTTTTGTCAGTGTTGAAAATGTGTTGCCATGGTAACAGTATATTTTGAATGAAAATGATACACTAATATTGTGAATTCAACTAAGCCCCTCATCCTGTTAGCATTTGGCTTGAAATTTGGCACATGTGATGGCTATGATATATAGTTGTGCAAAACTTCATTTTTTTTTCTTATTATCCAACATTGTGTTGCGCCATGGTTATACAATTTTTAATAAAAACCATAGAAATCGTCAGTTTATTTATCTTGCTCACTCAGTTTTTGAGCACTTGACTTGAGATGTGGGACATTTGACTAACAGTGAGCAATACATTTATTTACTGTTGGACAGTGCATTGCCTTGGTAATTTTTTTTTTTCATTAAACAGTTTTAAAAATCCTGGTTCAGCTAATTTCCTCAGTTGTGGGTGGGGGTATATTAATCACAATGAGTGATAGTTCTAGTTCTTTATGGTGCCATTCTTATTGTGTCTGTACAAGAAGTATTGTGTGTATATGATGTAGCTGTAAATAACATGTTTCATTCATTTCAAAGTCATCCTGCTCATACACTACATCCATCTCACAGCCACCATTCCACAGTCAAGCTCCTTCTCAGTTCTCTAGCTTCTTTCTCTCGTTGAAGATCCACTGATCTTCCTACATGCCACATTCTGTTCCCACTTCCTTTTGCTCCCCCTGCCATCCGGTCTTCACCCCATCTCATATTGTATAGAAATGTAAACATTTGATGTACAGTGTAAATGCGTTGTAGTCTATTTGAGAACAATGAATAAAGAAAGATACTTGCATTCTGACTCCAAGATGAAGCAATCATGCCTCCATCATTCTCCGACTGGGTCTAAGCATCTGATACATGCTCAAACATAAAAATGCTCTTGTCTTATTCTTCCTCAGAATATTAGGATAGAGACAGTGTTCCCACCGGAGTACTTTGAAGTAATCAGGTCCAGCCAGAACGGATCCCACCACTATGTGAGGACAGTTCAGAGTGGAGTGACGGAGATTGATGCTGCTCTTGTTGCCATGGTGAAACCTGTAAGTGCATTCATTGAGGATTGTCATTATTACAGCTTTTGCTGGAAAGGAAAAGTGTCATTGACTTTCAAACAGTATATCAGAGCTTACCATGTTGTGGAAGAATAAGGTCCAAACTTCAATATGTATGTAAAAACGATTCCAAGATGCATGGTGACTATACACTTATATTGCCATTACCAATCTATTCTTATTTAGGTTTTCACCATATATTTAAATGTATTTTACCCGTTGAAGACGAGTCCAGAGTATACTCGGGCAAGTGTCTATGGGAAATGCGTGTTGTAGCAAAATCAAACCATCCCTGAAAAATTAAGTGACAGTGGTATGAATTTTGATAGAGAGGTATGTTTCACTTATTCTTCCATTATCATTTTCATTTGTGTAGGCTGTTGATTCAGTCGAGAGTAGAAAATAACCAAACCGTTCTCTGTTTGTCGCTCCCTGTTAGGATGGAGAGTTGGCCAAGTTTAAAGTGCCAATCAAAGAGACCCAGGAGGCGGAAATCTTTGACCCCATCGAGGTCAGACCAGAGTATGTAGCCTTTGCCTACCAGCCTGGCCAACCGGGATATCAGTTTCCTCTCAAGGTAGGTCAGAGGTCATACTTTATTCCCACAATTTTCAGACACACTAGATGCAAGAATGTTGACTGCTCTGCTCTTATAGCTTTTTGATTATTTTCCAATTGGACTGTATTCATTATTCATGTGAACAGAGCATTGTAAATCTCTTTGAAGGTATGTCTGTAACTCTTGCTGATGAAAAAGAAAAAAAAATGTTGATGCTTTGATTAAAAATTCCTCTCATTACCTATGTTCTTTCCAGTTTCAAATTTACAATGATTGATTGATTTTATGACTGAATGACACTTACTTATTTTTTAATTTGACATGTTTTATATGATTGATTCAAAGATGAAAGCAATGACAAGGACTTCTAATGAACTTGATCTTCCTTACCCTTTGAAAGGGACAGTCTCATTTATTCCCTACACCATAACTGGACTTCTCTCCTGTAAATAATTTTCAGGCCACTGGTGGCACCGGTAGCTATGTCTGGTCATCCTCCAAGCGTGCCACAGGGACGGTCAATGTCCATGGTCTGGTCACCACTGGGGATACTCCAGGAATGACCAATGTCACGGCAGCAGACAACCGTAACCCTTCACACTATGGACTGAGCAGAGTAAGTGACATGCAATGGAAGATTACTGTAATGCAGTGACTTGACACTGTCTCACGCTGATTTCAGTAAATGTTACCACATTCTATTCAGATTCCATGCTATTTTTTTTTTTTTTTTAAGTGGGATGAAAATTTCTATTGGTAATTGAAAACCAGCAGCAGATATTCCAAACAGATTTTAAAACCAGTTGTGTATATTTTCTTCTTATATTTGTCTTTTTTTTTCAGACTTTGATGAATCTTTAATGTAATTAACATTAAATTTAGCTGTCCTTCTTTGTCTTGTATACATTTACAGTTTGTAGTTCTCAGAGCAATTAAAATATGGGTGGAAGTAGGCCCTATATTTACAACAAATACCCCCCCCCCCCAACCAAGAAAGAAGAACATTTATTAAGTGGTGGAAGAGATACATGAGTTATTCAAGGACAAACTGACAACAGTGCATTGATTGCTTTTGCAGGTGTACCTACTGCCTCCCTCCAAGATGGTATTCCTGGACTCCCCCGTGGAGGCAGTGGTAGGATCCACTCTTCATCTTCCGCTGGGAATGGAAGCTTATGTTGATGGCAGTGAGTTCAATTGCTTCATATTTCTCATGCCATGTTGACAAAAGTAACCAAAATCATAGCACTTAACTTTACACCAAGGATGAAGGAACTACATGATGTGGGGATACTGTTTTGATTAACTGCTATGTCTACTTCTTCAAATAAATGTATACCAGTGATTGTATCGATATGCACTAATGAAATGCTTTGACAAAGAAACAGAATTCTGCAACCTTGGATGCCAAGGAAAATTACTGACTTGTAAAAGAGCAGACACGATAAAATTGATTCATGTCATGATTTTTTTTACAGATCATTGTTTTCCTTTCATTGACTTCATTCCAGATAGATATATAGCATGAAGTTTTCTTTATTAATGATGATAATTAGATGTTCTTCAACAACCAGATATTGACGAAACATATCGATTTGGACCTTCTGTTGAGAGAGGGGGCTTAAATGGGAACATCAGACTTCCAGTATTTGCTTATGGATGTATTTGTGTAAAAGTGGACTCATTGTTAAATGAATGTTCGTCAAATCTTGTTTCACAGGAAAAGAGAAAGTGATGTTGACTCACTGTGGTTCTCTTCCTCTGACCACTCTGGTGGCTGACCAAAGTATCTTTCAGAAAACTAATGGTAAGAAGGCGTCTTTATGTGAATCCAGATGTTATATTCAATAGGAAATATAGTGCCCTCTCATGTTCCAAGTTGTTTATGTATGAAATGTCAGTGATGCTTGTTTCAAACTATTCTCATGGTCGGACATCCGGGTATTTTGCGTGTCACGGGGTCATGGATAGCGTTGGAGTGAAAACAAACCACTCGCGTGAGCCTGGAGTGAACGCTGTACGTGTTTTCTGCCGGGGCGCCCCGCGAGCATAGCGCTAGCGCAAGCTGGTACTGTAGCTGTGCGGGCGGCAGGATTAGGCCCTAGGCCTACTCTAAATTAGGCCCTACCCTAAGTACTACAGTACTAACGTTAGACCTACCTGAAGTTTCTATGAGGTACTAAGTAAGCATAGATATCGGGGTAGGGCCTACTCAAAGAGGTTCTACTGCACATCTGGCCATTCTGTCGGGTCGTTGATCCAGAGTCCTGCCGCGATTTCATACGGGCACAGGTCCAGTCCGGCTGCCTTCAAGTTGGCAAAATACCGGGACCGATCGATCGACAGGATCCAGATTTTTAGAATATTGCTGACAAGACATGATGCATGTATCCCATGAATGATGGCACAAATGACAAAATGAATAATGAAAAACAGTCCCCATGTCTGCGCAGAGTTGCACATAAAGTGTACGCGTCGCACATGCACAGCATGCAGTATGCGCATTCATATATGCAGGCTTAGCGCTAGGCGCTTGCAAGCTGTTTGTTTTCACTCCAGTCAACCGGAAGTGACGTGTAGCCGACCGCAAGAATATGGTATTAAAAATATTGTCTGAAGGATTATGCGCATTTGATTGCGAAATACATCACATGCAGTATCTACATGCAGTGACAGGTAATGCGTCACTCTTGTCCCAAATAGGGCCACTTAACATCACTCTACCATAAACAAATACTTAATTTTCTCATGGACAAGCATGTATGGGTTGACTGCAATTTGTGAATCTGAAGTAGTAATCAAGTTTGATTATGTTATAGTTACAACTTTATGTGCTGATTTTTGTTACAGGAACAATGAAGAAATAACTGCAAATAATCTTCATGTGTTGCACTTAAAGAATGAGTTGATATATGTAATGCTTAATCAATTTCTATGTGAACATCAGAAGATGACGCATTTGAAGCAGTGGAGGGATCATGCACCACTCTCCATGTGAAGGCCTTAGCAGTAGGCCACACCCAGGTTACCGTGACGCTCCAGCAGGGAGGAGCTAAGCTACAGGCATCCGTCACCATTGCTGCCTTCGCACCCCTTGAGGTACGGCTGTTAGGCCACGGGTTTGTTACCCATGCTCTCAGCACATGTTGATACTACCATGTGTGTCATGAAATGAAGTGTGAATGAAATATTTTGCCCTGAAGTGTACAAGAAGAATTGCAGGCTTATTGTTTATTTAATTCTTAACTGGACACCATACAGGGAATGGCTTTACCCCCTCCTTAGGCAAAAAAAAAAAATGGTTTGTTTGCCCTTCGCGACCGACCGAAAATCACGGAAATTTCGGGTTGGGTTTTTTATTTATTTATTTATTTTTTGCTCTTTCAAGTTTATCTTTTTTCCACAAATTTCATCTTCTGCAAATTTGTGAACGGTTTTAAACCCAAAATTATCCATTTAAGCTAAAGAAAGAATTAAAAAAAGTCTAAAAATGTTTTTTCATTTCATTGACCCGTCGTAATCGCGTTCGGGCTGCGCGGGACCACAGGCTACGTTTTATAGCATGCATTGCATGCTAGCTACCTTTTTGGCTCACGTGCATAGGTAGTGGGCTAGCTAGCTACCGTACCGGCCGCGGCGCAGTGCAGCGCGACTGCCAAGATGGCTACTTTTGCAGCATCCGTTACCAGCTGTCATGGCACCGAAACTGTTTGGAGTTCATTTGCCAGTATCTCACTGGAAGGTACTTTTTTGGAGCTGTTTGCAAAATTTAACAAAGATGAACATTATAAGTGTTTGTCAGTGAGTGTTTCTGCCTTGCCTACCGGGCCCTGGCAAGACGTAAATTTGAATGAATCCCTTGGAGTTTTGAGTGCATTAAACTTGCGCCACATCCTGTACAAAGTTGAACTAGAACTCGAAGTATTGCCAGAAGGATGAGTGTATTACGAGATTCCCTGCCAGAATTACAAAATTGCATGGGTAAAAAGGGTATTAAAAAACAACAAAAAACGAAACGACCTACCGACCCTCCTGGGTTTTGACAATTAAGGGCAAACAAACAATTTTTTTTTTTTGGCCTTATCCCTCTCATGACCACCAGCTCAAAATGCTATTGGAATTCTGTATGCACCAGTTATGGGTGGGTAATGAAAGAGTTAATCTCCTTTGTGGAGTTTGGAATGTTGAGTCCTGTCATGTGGTACTGACTTACAATTAGCTTTTCATTGCATGCATCCACTATAAGATGAGATGAATTATTCCTCACTTTCTCAAAGAAGGTGTGGTTGAAGCATGGGCTAGATTTTAGAGAATTGCTTGTTTCATATAGAGAAACAATAATATAAGTGTGTCTTGTCCTGTTGAGATATTTTGACCTAATATATACAATGTACAACTCTGAATTGATAACAAAAGAAGAAGTTTCATGTGTTTAGCAGTCTGAAAATGATTTCTTACTTTTATTAATGACACTACTTTTATTTTCTTGGAACCATGGGGCAGTCCTTGGTATAGGAGTCCTGGAGAATTCAGGCCCCTATAAATGCAACCAGGTTCTGTTTAAGGTGTAAGACATGTGAGTGCCTTACCTCTCAGTATTCTGTCAATCTTCACACCAGCCCCTTGATCCTGAGAGCATTGCTGTGGTCAGTCTAGCTGCTTCCAAGACCCTGGTCTTATCAGGAGGACCCCAGCCGTGGGTCCTGGATCCGTCCCGTTACTACCAGGAGCTGACGGCAGAGGAACCAAGTTGGGTCAAGTCCCAGCACATCAAGGGATATGGAGCTACAAGTGAGTGCTTACTGCTACCAACTTTTCTTCGATATTCTTTTTTATATGGACAAGTAACAAAAGGCAAATGTTTTACATTCATAGCCTCTAATTGATTCCTGATTAAGAAGTTTCTAGAATTTCTTGTTTTACCTTTTGCTTATGTTCTTAGAACGGACTATTTAACATGCATTTAGCAGTAGACCTATACAGAAAGATCTCTTTGGTCTTGATAAAGTGCTGTCAATTTTGACTCTGCTAATGCTTATTATTGTAAACTTGTCTTCATGGTGGAAAGAGAATCAGACCGCTGGAGAAAGAAAGAGTTCTTGTCAGTGGCAATTTTCAAAATGTGAATATTTCATGATGGAGTAAGCTGAATCAATCCGAGGTGGCTCTGACAATATGAATGTCATTGGAATGCCTTCACACTCGTTGCTTCTTGTCTGCAGAGAATTATCACATCTTCCAGGTTTTATGCCGCCACCGTGGAGAGCAGACCCTGACAGTCAGTGTTGGCAACCACCCCACCACCCGCAACAAGTTTCCTGCCACGTCTTCTGCAACTGTCAAGTACGTTTCCTTGCTGAAGTCATGTCTCAAAAATAGCTGGGAAGACTTACTATGAAGTTCAAGTGAATTGAATGTACTTGTGTGTTCCATCTACTACCAGTCTTCCACTCTCCCCTAAATCATAATAACTCCCTAAGGATGACTACTGCCTTGTCTTTATAGACTTGCTTGTTATCTCTTTTTCCAATCTTTCTTGTACTCATTATGTCTCATTCCTTTTCAAATCATCACTTTTGACCTTGTGTTATTTAAAGAATGAGTAGGTCACTACAGCTATAGACCTCTATCAGACTCTATGCAATGTCATCTGATCAATATATCTGGCTCATAAAATCCTCAGAGAACATTGCTGGTCAGTGTTCCATTACTCGGCCCAGAGAGCCAGGGAACCAAAATACACATGTCTTGACCATAATGGGTATTCATCTCTGAGATGCCTTGTCTGGTGTCTTTTGTCAGGTATCTGTGCACTCAGCCAGTCAGTCTGCAACTGGTACCAGTTGTCCAGCAGCCAGACCTCGATGTTCCCTGTCCAATCGCACTGGACTCCAACAATCAGGTGAGAAAAAGGGTATTCAGTTGCCTGTATGAAGACACTTAACTTTTTGACACATCTTTTAGCCACTGTAATGGAAGAAGTGTTTGACCTCCAACTGGCCAGTGAGTAAAGTGGTGCGTTTATGGAATTCTGTTTTGACAGTTGGCATCATTTTCAAGACAGCATGATGCATGTTCATGAACAGTGACATCATAGGATGTAGGGATATTCTGATGAAACTGAAAATTAAAATCAGATGTGGCTTGTTGTTGGATATTTTGCATTTTTCAATGCATTATCTATTTATCAACAGCCATTGTGATAGTTTATTTATCATTTACCATATCTTTGTTTAAATCTATTGTTTTAGGTCAGTAATTTTGTGTTTGGATTTGAGATATGTTACTCTGTTAGTGTGAGTGTTCAGATGAGTTTTATCACCTTTTCCTAAACTGTTGCAGATCCCAGTCATGAATGGTCAAGATATGGACATTCTGGTCAGGGCAGTGGACAGTCATGGACACCTCTTCCACAACTTCTCCTCCCTGGTGGTCAGCTGGTCAACCTCTGACCACAACCTGGCATCTTTCTATCAGCCCTATACAGCCTACCATGACGAGGATGGCAGCTTCCCAGGATCAAGAATGCTTAGAGGTACAAGTCTTGGCAGTTTTCTTGTATTAACAACATCTCTATACAACATAGAATTCAGATTTATGCACTCTCTAATCAAGTGTAATTACTGGTAAGCCCCTCAAAAGAAACATCTTTTAGAATTGTCAGAGACAGATGATATTGGGGACACAGGATTACTACTGCTTTTAGAATGTGTAATCTTTTTGAGAGGTTGCTAGTGGTGACCAGTCACCTAATCAACTATGCATCATGTGATTAAGATTATGCAAGATTATGCATCCCATACTGCAAGGAGGCACCACAAAGCTATGCATCCTAAACCACAAAGAGGCACCATTACACAATGTATCCTATACCACAAGGAGGCACTATGAAACTTTGTATCCTAAACCACAAGAAGGCACCATGAAACCTAGCATCCTGTACCACAAGGAGGCACCACAAAGCTATGCATCCTAAGCCACAAGGAGGCACCATGAAACTATTCATCCTGTACCACAAGAAGGCACCATGCAACTTTGCATCATAAACCACAAGGAGGCACCATGAAACCTAGCATCCCATACCACAAGGAGACACCATGAAACTATGCATCCTAAACCACAAGTTGGCACCATGAAACTTTGCATCCTTTACCTCAAGGAGACACCATGAAACTGCATCCTATAGTAGTATACCACAAGGAGGCACCATGATACTTTGTATCCTATACCACAAGGAGGCACCATGAAACTGTTTTGTAATACATACTGTCATATCTGCAGTGGTCTCTGATTATTACAACAAACCCTCATCATACCATCAAAATAAGTTGCCCACAATCAAAACAGAATGCCATGTGATTGATCCATGTAGCAATTGTTTCTGACATCACCACAAATGGGGGATAAGATAGCAAGTTTTCACATCTCTGCTCCCAGCAGTTTGGGGTATCCTGCTGTGTCTCAGACAAGCCAGTCATTCTTATTTTACCATTTAGATCATATTCTATCTCTCTCACTTCAAGGGAGATTTTCAGCCCGTATACATCAAATATTTTAAATCTTGTGCCTCCCTCTGTTTTACGTCTGTAGCTGTTGAAGTGACCACATTGAAGCGAAAGCAAGGCTCCGTGACTCTGACAGCAACCACCACTGCCTACGACATGGGTCTCTTCAGAAGACATTCTGTAACTCTACCGGTGAGGACATTTCTCTTATTAATTTTTCCATCGGTATCACATTGCTATATTTTTAGCGAGTCTAATTTTTTTGTGAATCACGACTTCCGGACAATTTTACGAGTGGTTAAGTTTTGATCCTGGAGTACATGAATGAATGGAGAAATGTGCATGTCGCATTCATGTCAGGATCAGAGCTAGTATTTTCATGTATTGTTAAATTTGTGAATAGCATGTGACTTGTAAAATGCACGAAAATAATAACCCTGCAAAATATATATCTTATGCATTATGTAGCAATCCTGATGTGTGTGATTATGTGATAGTATGTTGTTGATATCAGATTTTTTTATTAACATGTGATATCCCAGTCTATGTTTTTGAGACACTTGTAACTATAATTCATTGAGTCTCTGTAATGTGCGACTTCTCCACAGAACCATACACCATCAGTGAGTGCATCCCTGGAGCTGGGTCTTGTGATGGAGGCACACATTGACCCAAACACGCTCCACCTCTTCAACCATCCCTCTAATAAGGTCAGTCATAATCATGTCTTCTCAGTCTTTACTAGTTCTTTAACATTGCCTGAGTTCCTGTCTTTAAAATGTCTGTTTCATGACTCAAATTCAATTACTATCTTATAATGGCATGTCATTAAATTGTCAAGATTATTGAAATATCCAAGTTTAACTGGCTCTTTGTGAAATTGGATGGAGTATTGTTATTTGTTTATTACCAGGAAAAACTAATGCAGTATATTCTTTTAATTTATTTGCAATGTAAACAAGTAAAGGTACAAATTCCTGAGCAGTGTTTGTTTTGAGGGTGAAATGTGTTTTCAGTAGTGAAACCAGTTTGGCTGCCGGTATGATTGTGTTGCCATGATATTTTATTTTGCTCCCATTTCTCTGTGTTTTCAGGCTTTGCTAAATCTTCATGGTGGGTCTGGACACTTCCTGGTCAGACCCAGTGTGGCTGGATTAGCAGACATCAGATACAACGAGAAGAGAAAGCAGATTGAGGTAAGATGTGGACTTATCACAACCATAGGGATATTCATGATCATAACCACAGAGATATTCATATTCACAAGATACATTTGGTCTAATAGAACTTAAGATGATTCCTGTGGTAGAAGCCTTATTTCCTGGGCCATTTTTATAATGACAAGTACGTCAACTATCTTGATCTGATTAAGCTCTGTGTTTGTATTGTGCCAGCTTATGCAGCCTTGTGAATGTGGCTTGTTTTTCTTGACTATGATATTTAGCATTTTATGGTCGATATTATGTAAGTTGTGTCAAATATGATATGCTTGAACTATGATTGATTATGACATGTTTGTGGTTTGTCTTATAGGTGACCCCACTACATGATGGCTCCTTGACCATCACAGCCTATGACCTTTGCATCGCCACTACCCAGCATGCATCAGCCCAGATCCACATGGCAGGGGTTCACACCATTGATCTCAAAGTTGTGGACAAGGTATGTGACCAATTGATTACACAATGATTGACTTTATGGCATCAATTTGAGGGTTTCATTTGAATAACATTGCACATCACTTTGCAGTTTGCTTGATGTTTTAGGCAAGTGGCTACACATAGAGAAAGTGTAGTGCACTTTTGTGAAAATTTCATCTGTTGAAATCCTATAACAAGTCAACTTGATAGTAGAATTCCTGTCCTGTTTTATGCTCTCTTCAGATTCAACTTAGTTTTCTGATATTTGTAATTAAAATGATTTAAAGTTTTATGATTATGATGGACTTTATCTGTCTTTGCTGAAGTTTCATGTAAAATTTTATGGTTGTCAAAACCCACTCAGTGATGCACAAAAGTGAACAGCCAAATGAGGAGGGCAAAGTGCTAAGTGATTGTAAAGTAGAATAGAGCTTGTCACCATCTGTACCTCCATACTGTGTAGGTCCAAGTTGAGCCTCACTATCTCTACCTCTATACTGTGTAGGTCCAAATGGAGCCTGATATCAGACCATGTCACTGTCTGTACCTTGATACTGTGTAGGTCCAAGTTGAGCCTGAGATCAGGCCTTGTCACTGTCTGTACCTCCATACTGTGTAGGTCCAAGTTGAGCCTGAGACCAGACCACGTCACTGTCTGTACCTCCATACTGTGTAGGTCCAAGTTGAACATGAGATCAGCTTGTCACTGTCTGTATCTCCATACTGCGTTGGTCCAAGTTGAGCCTGAGATCAGGGCTTGTCACTTTCTTTACCTCCATTGTTTGTAGGTCCAAGTTGAGCATGAGATCAGAGCTGCGGTCCAGGTCCTGGATGCCACCAACCAGCCTCTGTCTGTCTCCTACTTCCCTCTCATGGGACTGGAAGCAGTGCCTGGCTCTAACATCATCACACTCAGGTAAGACTAGAATCCAATGCATCAAGTATAAGTTAGATTATCTCTACATCAAAGTTAGGATGTAAGTAACCAATGGGTAATGTGTTCTGAATCCAATTATGTAATTTCCATGTTTTGTAGCCCAATGGTAATATTCAAAGTAAGGCAGGAGCCTGTAAATTTGTAGATTGTTTGTTTAATAGCAAAATGGAGGGCATACTTTCCTTACTATTGAGCAAAGACATTCTAATGTTTACCAGTTAGCAAAGAATACTGTAAATGCTTGAATTTTTATGGTGGTTATATTTTCAAGAATTTTGCAAACTAGCTCTTGATTGCAAAAGCAGCAATGTGCGCAGATATTGATAAAAATGGAAACAAAGATTTGTCCTGTATACTCTAGCATTAAAACATCAAGTGACTGCTAGATTTATTATTATAATTTTTTTTTCTGAGAGCTCATGTCAAGCAATCAATTGGTGCAATTTCTGATTTATCGTTCAATAAAGGTACATAATTAAATCAATTCAACTGGACTTCATGTCTGATCCTGGACACTTCATCAGCTCGTCTGATTTGAGCTAATGAAGCATCCAGGATCGGACGTGAAACCGTCCTCGCAATGAAAACAGTAAGTCCAGTTGAATTGATTTAATTTTGTACCTTTATCATGTCAAGCAATGTTTTAACAAAATGGTTTGTTTGAGAGGTTACTCTTTCTTTTAAGTGTTTGTGGTATTTTTTTTTTTTGGCCAATTATGAGAATGAGAAGACCACAAAGCACAAAGAGAACAACTCAGAGAAATACCTGATCAATTGCCATTCATGAAAATATCTGCACATGAAAGTATCTGCATTTACAGTACCTAATTTTCCAAATTCATTGTCATAATTCTGTCTGTATAACATAGATGTGTTTGCACACTAATGGCATATCTTATATAATCTGACTCGGTTTTGTGGGCATAGTATTTAGACAAATTAACCAACTGCTTTAAAACAACAACAACTAGCAAGGTATAGCTTAGCTGATGAGGAATAAATAGATAATTTTGTTTTGTTTTGTTTTGTTTTATTAACCTACAGGCCTGATGAAGATGTGATGAATAGAGATCAACACACTGCTTACTACACTGTGTATGGAGCCAATATTGGTTTCACCACCCTAGCCTTCGTAGCTATGTCCAAGACTGGCCATACAGTCTCCAGTAAACTTAAAGACATCCAGGTAAGAAGATGAGACTTCCTGTCAACTTAAAGGGGTCATATAGTTTTGGTTGAGACCTTACTCGAGGTTTCTAAAATTTTGGTATGAGATAATGAGAAACCTCCAGTGAAATTTGAAAGAGCATGCAATTCCTAGAGGAATTCAACGTTTGTTTGATGAAAGTTGGTTTTGAAATGGCTGAGATATCCAAAACAGAGCAATCATAATAAAAGGTGGGACCCACCTTTCATTGGGATTGCTTTGTTTTACTTTGTTTTTGGATGTCTCAGCCATTCCAAAACCAATTTTCATCTAATAAACTTTGAGTTCCTCTGAGAATGGTATGCTCTGTACCATTTCATAAGTGGTTTCTTGATATCTCGCAAAAAGTTAATAGCCCAATCCTCATTTCCACCAGTACTATACCATCCTTTAACCTGCTCAAGAAGAGCAGATATGAAATACAGATGCAAGTGATTTTGATGTTTTGTTCTGTGTTGTTTTTTCTTCTACACCACCTTGATTTTGATATAGTTTGTAACACTGACCAGACAGACGGACAGGTATACAGACAGACAGACAAATGCAGACAACAGAAACGTCTCGGACAAGTATCCTCTTTTTCAGAGTGGAGAATTATAACATATTGAAAACTGAAAAGAGGAAAAGTCTCCCCGCTTGAATTCTGTTGAAAGTTCTCTTTTCTTGGGTCAACTGGAGACTTATCAGACAAAAACTGCAATGAGTGGGGAACTGTCGTCCTTCTCTGAACTTATTGCCACTTTTATAACATGTTTGTAGCAAATCACATGTTTTTTTTTTCTTGTTTTGACCATCTCCAGGTTTTCCCACCTCTCAAACTGTCGCCACGAAACATCACACTTCTGGTCTCATCTTTGTTCCAAGTGAGTATACTTTGATTTTGTTGTTTGTAACTTGTAATGGAAAATATTTCATTTTTTATTCTTAAAGGGGGATCTTCATTCCTTCTTTTTATGAATTTAAACAGGAATAACAACATTTTCCATGAGACACGCAAGCTCTGATCGCCATTGACAGAGTAGATTTCTTCGAGATTGTAAATGTTCATGCACTGCTTTTGAGAATATCTTATATAGGCTTTAGTTTATCTTACGTACTATAAAGAAAAAAAGTAAAGTAAAGTGAAATAGAATAAAGTAAGTTTCTGGTTTGAATCGTCCCTTTTACTTAATAACATGGTGTTGACTTAATTGCAAATATGAATAGTGGTGCAAAGATAGTTTAGTGTACAGTAGTGCAGTAGTGATTATTCACGTGATCGGAACCATTTTGCATGTAAACACGTATGTGACATCCTTAAACTACGCTCATAGGTTGATGTGTATTAAGATCTTTGTTACTTTCCTACAGGTGAGGAGTAGCGGTGGTCCACAGCCCCAGAGCCAGATTGAGTACATCGTCCAGAGTGGCAACATCGCCAAGATAAACAGCAGCGGGATCCTCCATGCCCTCAACCTGGGTCATACCAGGGTCACAGGAAGGGCTGTGGGTTACGACCAGGAAGTTGGGTCAAATGTCATCTACTCAGAGGTCAGTTATGTCATCTAGATTGTATTAAAACTTGGTGGTTCATGCTGCAATTGTTCCATTGTATTTGTATTTCAGATTGGTCTTTATTTTGTTCTTCCTGTTTCAAGCTAGAGTCATGTATAGGATCAAAAGCTAGTTTTAGTCACTCCGACATAGCATCCATAATGTTTTGTCCTCTCATGCAGCATGTGAACAGATACAGTGTATACCCAAACCAGTGAAATCTTCCTAATCTCTTGACTCTTCATATTTCATTCTAATGTTGGTCAATGTGCATACAAATTTATCTCAAATAATGTACTGTAAAACAAGGAATGTTTGCGTGCGTTTTAATTTCACAAATTTCGTGAGAGCCAAGATTCATGAATTACGAAGAGACTACTGCACCATGGCCCTCAAATTACAAGTGTAGGACAAATTCTATGTTGCTGTATATCGGCTTGATGCAAGAGTTCAATTGTGTGCATTCCTGCAGAAATTTGAACCAGTATTGATTAGCCAGGGGATGTCCCTTTGTTATGTAATACAGGATGTGATTGATGTGTACGTCATCGAGCTGTTGGGAATCCGGATCCACGCCCCTCTGCACAGACTGGAGTCTAGTACAGTCATGCCTGTCTATGCCATGGGCTTGGGGGAAACGGAGACGCCGTTCACCTTTGGGGATGCAATCTATGGCCTCCAGTTTGACTGGAGTGTCAGTAACAGTGACATCATTGACGTCGAGCCTGTCTTTGCTGAGGTATTTTGTCTGAAATGTCGCTGAAATTCATTTAAAGCCAGGGCCTAAGTACCTTCTTTATTTCAAGTTGTCAAACATTTAGGTATGTAGATTCTTGGCATTCATTTTGATGCCATAAAAACAACAATTAAACTTATTGTTTAGCTCTTTTGTAATGACTTTTATCAAAGCTATGATATTTTTACATGTGGCAATATTATCACTGAGTTGATGTAGCTACTAAAAATTACTGATTTGTAAGTCTCCTTCTTCGGTGAATTGTTCCATGAAAAAAACTGAGGTTACAAACAGATCACAGTGTAATTTTTGAATTTGTTGACATTTCCTGTCATCATAATGAGACTGTCCATAGCTGTTACTCACTGGGCATCATCACGATTCTCATGTGTGTTGTGTGCTGTTGCCATGACAACAGGATGGAATCTACATGCGTGATGAGCACAACGTTGCCATGAGGGTGCGGACCAAGAATCCTGGTGAAGCCTCACTTCGGCTGCAAGTCTCCCCGCTCCACCCAGGCAAGAACCAGATCTACCGAGACCAGACCCTCATGGATGAAATTCAGATCCAGGTTGGTCAAACAATCTCTATTGATGTCAGTCAGACATAAGTGTGGATTTCATTATTTTAGTTTTTGCAAAAAAAGATGAACGTAAATTTTGTGTGATTAGTTTTCTTTGCAAGGTAGGCAGTCCTAAAAGTCAATTAAACCCAGAGTATGACTTAATGTTCAGAGTGTAGTGTATTCAAACTATCTTCAAAGTTTTTGTTAGTGCCTTCTGTTTAGCAAACAGTAGAGTAAAATGTTTTTTTTTAATGCTTTGAAAATGAATGAAAATGGCAAACAAAATATGTCATAATATACTTACATTGATATTTCTCTTGCGTAACTCATGCATCTTCATTTCCAAATCTGCCAAACCAAGGCCCTCGTAGCTATCAGAAGGTAGACATGTAGGCGGACACAAAGAAGCAACAATATTGCAAATTGATATCTTGTCTTCAAGTTTCTGATAGAGAGAGAAGTACAGTACATGTCGTGTATAGTGTGCCTCAAACATATAAACACTGCTGTCTTTGTGTGTCAGAAGTTAGTGTCAAATCAATAAGATGGCATAACTGGCATGAGTGTTTGAGATATACCAGACCAGGTGCCAGTAACTATTTAGTTGATATCTAGTTGGACACACAAATTGCCACATGACAAATTCTGCAATGAGGGTGTCTTTCAAATTGTATGTTCCGAGCAAAAAGCTCAAATGTAATATGCCCAACGCTTATGACTAAAACAATTTTCTGTGTATGTACACTGTAAATTACAAAGATTTTTGTCACATGGATGAGTTGTTTGTGTTTGATTCATGATGTAGGTGTTTGTGTTTGATTCATGGTATAGGTGTTTGTGTTTGATTCAATGGTGTAGGTGTTTGTGTTTGTGTCATAAGGTAGGTGTTTGTGTTTGTGTCATATAGTAGGTGTTTGTGTTTTTCCATGGTGTAGGTGTTTGAAAGGCTGGAGCTGATGCAACCCCCCTGTCCCTGTCACAGCAGACTCCTGATGACACCCAACACACAGGCACCAATCAGGACCAACAGGTGTGTTCTGTATTTTTGACACCAGCACTCCCTGTCTTGAGGAGACTCTGGCAGACATCCCAACCATTCTGAATTTGGAGGAAAGCATCTGAATTTTGACCTAATTTGCAGCTCCTGTTTTGAAAAAAAGTTTCCTATTTTTCTTGATAACTTTACTACACACTCGTATGGGAACTGCTCATTCTTTCCTACTTTTTAGCCAAATCATCCCTATTTTTCAGTCACAAAAGTTGGAAGGTTTGCACTTGACAAACTTTTAGGGGAATTCACTCCAAATATATAATGTGGAGTCAGTTAATACAATGATAATAGTCTAACACATCAATAAAGTTGCTGAAAAGTGGATTATCCTTCAAAAGTTATGAATCTTTAAAGTTTTGGATAACCATGTGCCATTCTTGCTGGACAAAATGCTGCAACAATTTGTGATGTCACAGTATAAAAATGATATGAGGAAAATACAAATATGATTTAACATTTTGTTGGTTTCTAGCATAATCAAAGAACTCCTGGCTTTCCTCCTTCAGTTGTATGGGGAATGGAATAGTATTACCCTCAACATAGTCTAACGAGTAAAAGGGTAATGTACTTTGTCATAAACATATCAGACTGACTTGCATTTTTGGTAAAGTCTGTCCTTTTTCAATTCAACCCGTTGAGGACGAGTCCTAAGTATACTCGGGCAAGTGTATATGGGAAATGTGTGTTATAGCAAAATTAGCCCAACCTCAATGGGCTAAGATGCACATCTTGCCAATAGTCCGTTTTGTTGTTACTACAGGAGAGTATTAATTTCTTGCCTTATTCAATAATAATTATTATTTTTATTTTTATTTTGGAGGCATTTCTAATCCTGGCAAGTGTGTACAATTTACATTCATAATACTGTTCACTCATTTTATCATAGCCTGTGACTAATTGTTCAGTCAATAGAAATTATATTGATGCTATACTATCCACCATGCTGTCTGTTTTGAAATGCAGAGACGGTTCCGCCAGAATGTCATATCGCATCCACACATCCGAGCTGGACCACTCACTGTCGGTCAGTGCCATGGGTGTGGTCACTGCTGGCCCTAAAGGTGGACATGCATCTGTGGAGGTCACAGCCTATGAGAGCTTTGGGGTCAACCAGACCACTGTTGTCCATGTAAAGGTCAGTGTCTAGAAATCAGTTCAAAATAGCTTGACCTGTGGGGACTGGGAATAAAAACTCCTCACATCACATCATTATCTTTGCAGTGTTAGGGCTGAGAATTTAGTTCAAAAGTGTTACCGGTAGTCACACTTATCATTTATTAGAATAAACTCTTGAATTTTTTCATATTACTTTTTGTTGTGCTTGTTTTTTTGATGATTATTATTGATCGTACTATCTTTGCATTACTTGTTAATTTATAGTTGAAGTTTGAATTTTCTTTAATTTGTCTCCCTCTAACAAATGAAATTTTTAAGATGGCAACTACTGATCTGTGGAGAGGGAGACAAATTGAAGAAAATTCAAACCTCAACCTTCACCCCTCTACTTAATATTCTCTTGCAATTTTATAGTTGTATGTATTTTGATGAACCATTCCAAAATCACTTGCCATGAATTTATTTTATTTGTTATCAATGATGTATCTTGGACAGGCATGAAAGTAGCAGTATCTGAAATGAGCCAATCTCATAACAGGAAAAATAAAAGACCAAACATTGATTAAAATGTAAAGCTAGTGAAAAACACACCTGCTTTCTTCATGTATGTTTTCTGTAGGTCAAGCCAGTGTCCTACATAGCTGTCCACTCCACCACCGGTCTGACCACTCAGGACAAAAGCCTTACAGTCTTCCCCGTTGGAGTCTCACCCTCGTTTGCTGTCCGTTTCTATGACAACATTGGTGAGCCGTTTGATGCAACCAATGTCAAGCTTGACTATAGACTGCACAGGTTAGTGTACTTTTTGCATTCCTCATGATTTTGTTATTTTTAAGCCTGCTCAAAGCTCTTATCTTTTATTCAAAGTAAGGACTATTTATTGTCACTGCTCTTTTGCTTCTGCAATAGTTCTAGTGTATATGAGTTTGTGTTTTTGTTTGCTGGTTTTTGCTTTTATCCATGCGTATGCTTCTGTGTGTTTGGGTCTCTGATAGCATAGGATTTTGTAATTATTCAAACCTGAAAATTGGAAGCACAGGCTTAGAAAGCTAATGAGCCATTTACAATAACATCCATCTGCATTCACAAACGTTCCAAGAAAGTACAAGTCTTTTTAGAGTCATGAAACAACTGACAGGGGATGCTGAGAGTGAAATGCCTTCAGCTTGATGAATAATTATAAAGTCATATTTGCTATCAGTCCAACTAGAAGTGTGTCCTTTACGTGGAATGTTCATAACTTTCTCCTCATTTGATTAGATTTGATCGTCTGCAGTTGCAATCGGGTTCAGACAACATGACACTGATTGGTCGGTCTGCCCACATGGGAACCACGCTCCTCAAGGTGAATAATGTTTCTGTATTACTCTTATGTCACTTTCCCTTCCAATCAAATCATGATTCTTCTCCAGTGAAGTATATCGGACTGGCAAAATTTTACCATTATGATACCACATATTTTACCACATTCAACTCTGTTAAAATATCAAGAACAGAAAAGATGATATTCATGATAGGATCAAACTACAAATGCAGAAATAGCATAGAGTACTGATACTGGACTTTTTCCATCAGTATTCCCTATAATTTATTGTCTTGTATCTGCGAACAAAGCCTTGCCAAAATTCACATACATTGTAACAAATTCCACAAAAAGCATGAGTGAAGGGGATTACTTTAGAATGTTTTTGATTGTGCCATACTAGTTAGACATCCTACAGTGTACCTTGCTACATACATGATGGTATAAACACATTTGATTTTTCGTAATTACGCAGTCATTCAGCACTAGTGTTGGAATTTGGATGTGTCCTATCAGGCAATAGATACATGTAGCTGAGGTTGACTTGAGCTCATCCATGTCACAGCAGAGATTGTTTGTGCCAACTGAAATGATGATGATGATGGTGATGATGATGATGATAATGACGATGGTGATGATGATGATGATGGTAATGATGGTGGTGATGGTGGTGATGGTGGTGATGGTGGTGATGGTGGTGATGATGGTGATGATGATGATGATGATGGTGATGATGGTGGTGATGGTGATGATGATGGTGATGATGGTGATGATGGTGATGATGGTGATGATGGTGATGGTGATGATGGTGATGGTGATAATGATGGTGATGATGGTGATGATGGTGATGATGGTGATGATGATGATGATGGTGGTGGTGGTGGTGGTATTGGAATGTATTCACATTTGAATTGAGTAGATCAGAGCAAAGTTCATGTAGTAGCATTTGAGCTGACAGTGTCTTGAATGATCCCATCTTGTGTTTTTATTGCCCTACCAGGTTTGGGATAGTGAGAATCCGTGGATTGATGACTATGTCAGTATTCCTGTTGGTAGTGTTATCAGGCCAGAGGAGGGGTTAGTGGTTGGAGATATCATCTGCCTGGGATCACCACTTCTCTCTCAAGAAGGTGGGTGCTGTTATTTTTCCCCCCCCTACTAAAATGACTACAGTTGAACCTCTCGTATCCGGACAAGTCGGGACCGGGGCTCATCCGGATAAGGGATTTGGCCGGATACGGGAGACTCAATGCTTTATACATGTACATATACATACACATGTACTGATGTAGCCCATTGTAGTACCACATGTAGTAATGTGTATACTGCAACCTTTTCATTGTTACATTTGGTGATGTTTTGGGATGTTGAAATGTCTGAAGGTAAGCAATTTGGAAGGAAATTTGATGCAATGTATGTTAATTATATTGGAAGTAATATGTAATTCATGTGTGTTTGGGTAGGAGTTCTCAAGGAGTTGGGAATCCCCCTTTCTTCCCGTAATTATTAAAAAAAATCACGGCGAGATTGCGTCCGGATAATAGAGAGATCCGGATAAAGGGAGGCCGGATAATAGAGGTTCAACTGTACTTGTCTCAGAGTGAATGAATGAACAGATGATTCATTCATTCATTTCATTTATTAAATCATTCTTTCATGCATTCATTCATTCATTTATTCATCCATTCATTCATTCATTCATTCATTCATTCATTCATTCATTCATTCATTCATTCATTCATTCATTCATTCATTCATTCATTCATTCATTCATTCATTCATTCATTCATTCATTCATCCATCCATCCATCCATCCATCCATCCATCCATCCATCCATCCATCCATCCATCCATCCATCCATCCATCCATCCATCCATCCATCCATCCATCCATCCATCCATCCATCCATCCATCCATCATCCATCCATCCATCCATCCATCCATCCATCCATCCATCCATCCATCCATCCATCCATCCATTCATTCATTCATTCATTCATTCATTCATTCAGTCATTCAGTCATCCATCCATCCATCCATCCATCCACTGATTACGTAAATGTGGACTCAGTGAATGCATGATTACAATTAGAAGTATTTGTACTCAAATATCTTTCTGATAGTAGTACTACTGAGAGTTTTTTTTTATACTCATCTTGTGACCCATATAGAGAGTAGCAACCAGAATCAATCTGAGTGAATGTGAAAACGTTATTTGTTTTTCTTAGATTCATTTTTGACAGTCCATATGAAGGAGAATGTTATTCTTGCCCTTCCTCTCACTGAGATTTTATACCTGTTGTCGAAAGTGATGCAGGTTTCTGATCGACATTATTAAATTACCAATCTCTCGTCAGATTGTCAGTGGGGATTCTCACGTCCATTAAACACATATTTTTGCATTTACAGCATTTTGAATGGTATGTCATATGTAAGTCTGAATGAATCTTATTCTTTTCTTAATCCCACACAGGTCAGCGAGGGTCATGGAGTTCGTCAGATAACAGCATCATTAAAGTTCAAAGGTTAAGTGGTGTGGCCATGGCACTGAGCCCTGGAACAGTCACCCTCACCCACCATGTAAATCTAGTGACATCAGCACAGGTTTGTAATCAGATTTTTTTTTTTTTTTTTTTTTTGCAAGTCAATCTGTTTCAATACTAAATAAGATATTTCACCTGTCACCTTGAATTCAAGTATTCTGCCAGTAATCTCAAATGCTACTGCAGTATCCTTAGCTGCAAGTAGATGTTCTATCACCCAACTGGTCAGTGAATGGAACAAAGAAAGGGCTACTTTAGACATCGTTTTGGAAAGAAAGATTTTAAGGTTTGCATGTACAATACATGGTAATGTCATTGCTTTAATATCATCCAGAAAAGATTTGTGAAAGAGTACTGTGTGTGCACTGTAAATATCATTTGTAATGAAAAATTAATGTCAATGCAATTTCAATGTTTTTTTCAGGTTTCCATTGGCACCATCGTCCGGATTAGCCTAGAGGCTAATGAGAACAGCTTCCTTTCTTCTGTTCCTAATGATGACACTATCTATGCTTCAGTGAAACTTAATGGTGTCTCAAGTGTGAAAGGTAAATACTTAGATAGAAATAGTGAACTCATTGTATGGTGCACCTTTTTAATGCTAAAAGAACTTAGCTGTTTCAGAGGTTTTAAAAATAATGGGCTAGTGCTTGCTGATTTCCAATTTTGCAGATGCTTTTGCCCAAATTCACAAAGGTTGTTAAAATGTAGAACATGAATCATGTATTTTTTTTTCTACATAGATGTGTATGACAGATTAAATGTCACACATATTGTCTTTCCCTTGTTTCATGCATGTGACCTGATTTCACAATTCCAAGGAACCTGTAGTGCTTCAGAGGAGCATGATATTCTTTATAGGGTTGCTGGAAAATGAAATCGTAGAACCCAATGATAGGACACAACGAGAAATTATGTAAATATTATGCAGAGAGTGATCTGATTTGGGATTTCAGCTTTCCATTTCATGATCGTCATTTCCAGTAAAACTTTTTTTGAAAACAATTGTTGGTGAATGTTTTGTTCAGGTGAGAATTGTGGTGCAGAGAGGCTGTCCCAGGAGTCGATCACACCCCCTTTCCAGTGTGAGCTCCAGTTTGCTGACAGGAGCAGTCCCGTGACCCCCAGTGAGCTCTTCCACGTTACTGCAGGATTCAACCCTGAACAAGGTGAGATGGGATGTATGCATTTTTCTAAAAAGACAATGAGATAAGAGTGTCAAAATTTGATTGCAAAACTTGGGCTGTTTCTTGAACATTCAGCAAAAAATATCAACATTGTGGTCTCATTGATTTTCAAAGGACTATCAGTATCAATTTGTAACTTGCTGATGTTTGCCCATTTAAATGCATTAAGCATGCAAATATCTCCTTATTCCTCTTAGGAGCCTTTATGATATTGATACGTGTATGTTGGATAACTTGACGTTTCTGATGTTATTTGATGTCACAGTCAAATGACCTGTAATGAAAATCGTTCAATGATTCGCCTGACACCACTCCAGTTTGCTCTGACCTTATGCTTGTATTTCACTGCACTTATATGAATAACTGCATTGAGTGTAATATCCTCCTGATTATTATTTTTGGGATGTTATGATGGTGATGATGTAAGTAACACTTCAATCTGCTCCATGACCTTTGAACCTTTTGATGACCTAGGTACTTACTACTGTAGTATCAGTCAGCTGAAGCTGAGACACACGCCCTCATTCCTCAGCACCATGGATACCTCTCTGATCCTCTCCGCCCGGCTACTCTCCATACCTGGCCAGCGCAGGATAGTCTCCGATCAAGTCGCCTTCACTTTCCTCCCTGCCTACACCGCTCAGCAGACATCTGCCACTCTAACCCTGTTTAGCAGACGAGAGGACATTGGTATTGAGGGTGTTCCTTCAGTACTGACAAATGTCCAGGTATGACTCTTGTGACGACTCATCGTGCAATGACTGACCTCACAAAAACTCCTTAAGTTATTTTCTATAATTGATATGTAGTTTTGAAAATAATGATTGATATATGCCATTACTCTAGCCGGACTAGGTAGAAGATTTTCATTGTTGTCTTTGTAGATTTTCTTCCATCCTATTGGACCAACTTATAACTAGACTGAAATTCCTCTCTAATGTTTTCTCATTTTCTGTAATCAAAGGCTTCAACCAATGATACGGAAGTGATAGCTCTTGGTAAGCCGTACCTCCAGGGCAAGACAAAGAAATTCCCTGTGGCTCTAGTGGACTCTTCCATTTCTCAGTATGGCCCTGCAATACTTCATGCCTCAGTGGAACTCTCCAATACAGTAACAGGGCAGCAAATAATTGTGCCCATCAAGATCAACTTAGTGCCTGTTGTGGGTGAGTACTGAATTTGCATTTCTTCATATTCAGAGCAGTTGACTAAACTAAATCATTGTTGTCGTTTTTATTGTGCATGAGCGTAATCATGCAACTTGGATGAAACCTTTGTCGTGGCAACTATTGCTAACTTGATTACAAGCAAATTATCTTTCAAGGCTCCTACTATGTTGGTGGCATCAGAGTCATTAATATTCTTCTGTAAAAATGGAATGACACTGACAGTGATGATTGTGTTGATGATGATGATGATGATGATGATGAATATAGTAGTGCTAGGAGTAGTAACCAAACAAAAACTAGTGTTGTAATTGTTGCTGTTTTATTTTACTTAGTTGCTATGAATTGCAAGGTCAGGATATAAAGATGTAGGGGGGATTCTATGTGATTAATCAAAGTAAGAACCATGGATAGGTTGATCTAAATTCACTTGACTGAATTTATGATGTACTTCTCTTGTCTGAACCAGCAACGGAGGATCCAGTGACAGGCTGGGCCAGTGTACTCCATCTCTTCCTCCAGCACTACCAGACGTGGCTCTTCTTCCTTATCTTCATCTTAGCTGTGGCTGCCATGGTGCTTATATGTAAGTCTACCTCACTCTCTTATCTCTCTCTCTCTCTCCTCCTTTCTTTCCTTGTACAGTAGCTTCATCCCCTTTTTATTCTACTATTGTGTTTTGTTTGTTTATTTCTGGTCAGTGGCCAAGGCTACTCTGTATGTCCTTGTGTTACATGTATGTGTGCTTATATATGTACTTCATTGTATTTGGAAGGTAGTATGATCAATGTATAGACCTGTCAAGGATATTTTCTGTGCAAAAATACACATTTTATGTTTAAGTGCAATAAATTCCAGGTATGGGCCAGAGATAAAAAAATCATTGAGACCAAGTTTACAAATGAGTGTAAAACAGTGTAAAGGATAAAATTCACAAAGTTCTGAATATTGTATGATGGGTGGTGTAAAGGTACCTCTTAGAGACTTAGCATGTGTTGCCATCCTGTCTGTAATCTGAATTAATGCTTGAATACAGGTTCTTCATCGCAGGAAAAATCAAATATTAGAATCAGAACTGTGAAAGAGGTACTTCCATTCTTTTACAATGCACTTCATTTGACTTACTTTACTTTACTTTTTCCAGAACGATGGTGTAGGTCAGAGCCTGTTCATCGATCAGGGTTATATCCTCAGCTGCTCTTGATTCAATATATAGCCTGGGCTAATCTCATTCAAATATGTATATTAAAGTGATATTCTAATAATCTATGGGACCTACACATGGCAGGAAGGAATGAAAACTGCTTGAGACCAAGGACTTAATGTAGTAGTTATGCGTAGTCAAATACATAATTCTTCTATGCTTGTCCAGCTTATTCTTAGAGGCATTCACAGATCACACGAAGACCATATCACCACCAACACATCTAATGTCTCCTGTTTCTCTCTTTCTAGGCTACCATGTCTTCCTGGCTCCACGTTACTATGTAGCAGGAGCTACATCAGGGGCTTTCCTCCATTCCCCCGCCCCTGGCTCACCAGTCTCTGCCCCACCCCCTTACTTCCAGCACTCGCCAGGTAAGACACATTCTGACTGAGGCAGTTATATCAAAAAGAACACATTATGCACAATACCAAGCTAATATGTTTTTTTTCCATACCTCTGCCACCAAAGGGTGCCAGAGGTATAATTATTTGGTTGCTTTGCACATGCAGGTCATATCTAAATCGTTATGTTCACATTGCCTTCCATTTCTGGTGAGTGTAAACTGTAGAGGACTTTTAAGTACATGAAAGTTTAGTTGTCATTGTGGTCAATTTGAGGACTAGATGGAATACCAAAGGAAGTGTCCTCTACCTTTTGCATCGTGGTGAAATTTACGTTAGAAAATTTTGGTTTGCCTATTAAATTCAGCTTTCCAATGTCATTACCAAATAAGGCTTTTTCATATCAGTTGTGTTGATTCAAGTGGGTTTAGTTTTTCTGCTTGATTTAAATGTTTTGAATGGGCCATTTAAGTTTAAAGATAATTGTAATTGTTATGATCTTTCTGCAAGAAATCCAAACAGTATTGGTCGACATTACACAGTGCATTCCAATGTAAATATTGCCACCACATGTCGACTTACAAAGGATTGGCCTCAAACCAGTTTGGCTCAAATCGTGTGCTACAGATTCAGTCATGAAGTTTCCTGTGATATTCTGAGGATAAACCAGTAATGAACATCTGGTGTTCGCAGCCAAAGTTTGCTCACCATGTAACAGCCTAGCCAAAAAGAACCTTAAAGTGTAACTGAATTTATCTTTATTTTATTCATCATGCCACTATCTTTTATTTTGCACATGTGCATGTCCTGAATTATTATGATTTTTTCTTTTGTCGTCTGTTGTGTCTTCTCCTTCTCTTCCTCCTGTGTTCTTCCCTTAGAGTATAATAACCCGTACAGACCCCATAAATCAGGGGCCACTCCTCAAATTGACAACTCGTCACCACCACACTGGAAGCAGTCAGGGAATAATTCAGCTCAAGGTCTTTTCTTTCTTCCATCAAGAAATACTGTTTGCTCCATTATCATTCTGATTGTTCAGAATTGCAAATGAGTTAACTTCCTGCATGTATTCACTCGCCTGCATTTCTGTCTTTACATGTTTTTTCACTATGCTCACCACCAAAGGAAAACAAGTATAATTATTTATATTTATTTATAGGCTGCATGTCTAATGATTTGAATCTTTATTTGAAAGCCAATTTTTCTATGTCTATTGCAAGTGTGTTAACCAGAAACAGCATGACATGGAAGACTGCCATATAAACATTAGATGTTCCTTTTTTATGCCTCCGCCACGAAGTGTCGCCGGAGGCATTATGTTTTCGGGTTGTCCGTCCTTCCGTCTGTCCGTCCGTCCGTCCGTAATAAAATGTTGTGGACAGCATAACTAAAAAACGGTTTGAGGTATCCTAATGAAACTTGGCATCAGGATGTATGTATGAGTGGGCGAAGTTTTGCCTATCAACTTTTGGGTGCACATGCTCAAGGTCAAAGGTCAAAAGGTCAAGGTCAAATGCTCTAAATCTTACTATTTCCCCCATATCTATGCAATGCCTGAAGGTATTTTCTTGAAACTTAGTGTATACATGAACTACCAAATAAAGATTCCCCAGAGAGAGTTTAAGGTCATGAGGTCAAAGGTCAAAAGTCAAGTAAAAATGTTAAAATTTTACTTTTTTCTTCATATCTCACAAATATACCAAGGTATCTCATGGAACTTAGTGCATGTACTAATTGGCAGTGATCATCTAGGGAATTTAGGGGTCGTGGGGTCAAAGGGGGGGGGGGGTGTCAAAGGTCAAGGTCAACTCATCAGAATGTCACTGTTTCCCTCTTATCTAGATGCAATGCCTGCAGGATTTTCTTGAAACTTTAGTGTTTGCATGTATTACCCAATAGAGATTCTCTTGGAAGTGTCTTGCCCAAAAGTCAAAGGTCAAGTGAAAGTGATCAATTTCATTTCTTCCTTACACTTATAAAAGGGCCAAAAGTCAGGTACAAATCCTCAAATCCCCAAATACCTGCACTCTTAGACAGTATAGCCATTCATCCAATTAAACCTAGCTCAAGGAAAGTAAACATTCATCACATTTGTGACAAACCTGTCATTTTAATATTTTGCCAATTATGTGAAATTGTCATCATGCATTGTCAAGACATTGTACTATAGACCTATTAGGAGAACCATGCATTATGGCGGAGGCATACCAGTCGCTATAGCGACATTTCTAGTTTTTTAAGCAAGATGGGTCTCAGGCTTTAACATGTATCTTTTCACTTTTCCTCAAAGCTTTCTTTGTTAATTGACTTGATGCTAATCTGCCTCATCGACTTTCTTCTTTCCCAGTTTTCCTTTGACATAACTCTCTTTCACATAACATGTGACATCATATGCTGTTTATCATTATCTTTAGAGAAAAAAACTTCATTCTTTTTCATTCCATCATCAGGAAGATCCTCGTAAATAAAGAGGAAAATGCCTCAAACTGTGTTGAAATTATTCACAATTTCTTGATTCACAATTTCTTGAGATTTATTCTGTATACATCTTGTGATATTGTTGTACGTACTTCTCATGGCATTGCTGAAACATTGTGCGCTAACATCAGCCATAGCTGCTTCCATAAATCTCTACAATGTTTACAACTTTATTCATCCTACTGTAGAAATACATTAGCCAATCAACTGCGCATCATTTCTGAACTGAAAGTAATTGAAGACCTGTCTGTATGTGTATGACTGGTTATCCCTGGAAATTATAGTTTATCCAACCAAAGGCTCTTATTTCTGTTCAAGGCATCATATTTTCGTGCTCGTAGATCAAAATCTGTTAGTGTGTGTGTGATAAGATTACAGAGAGTAAATGTTTCTCTCTGAAGTTACCTATTATTCCCGGTTGGCTTGATGCGTGGTAGATTAGAGTAGTATACTGTATACGCTATAATTTTCGCGTACATAAATTTTCGCAAATTGCCGCTGTCACACATTTTCGCGAGTGGTTAAATTCGCGATTGGGGGACCAGAGAAAATATGAAGTGGCAAAGAAAGTGTGAATTTTCAACTTACTAGCAAATAAGAATGATACTAGTTATACACTGCATGGAAAAGACTTGCCAAACTCTGCAAACTAGTAAGTTAGAATTCAACATTTTTGAAGTGGTTAAGTCCATCGCGCTAGATTTCTGACGAGTGGTCCCTAGATTTTCTGACGAGTGGTCCCCTTGCGATAATGGATTGGCTCTCTACAGTATTCGTAAGTAGACGTGGACGTGCGTAAACAAGCTTAGCCAGTATGGTCTGTTCGGTAAGCCGTGACATGGTATACTAGTACTGAAATGTTCGTATCATCAAGGCAAGGGATTCATTTTGGAAGGTAATATTTTCGCGTGTTGTTAATTTCGCGAATAGCTCCCGACTCGCGAAATTCGCGAAAATAAAACCCCCGCGAAATATATAGCGTATACAGTATACACCAGATGCTTGGTATTGAGTTTAAATTTGCTTTATACCTTCCCAACAGTTGATTGGAGCAATGTATGAGAAAACTGAAAGCAAGATCCACGCTCCATCATTTTTTAGAGGGCTTTATGACATATTTAGTATCCTGCATTTACCTGGAAGGGCAGTTAAGCACATGTAGAAACAAGAGTTAGTGTCACTTTGGACTGTTCACTAGAGACAAAGTAACCAGTCAAGTGACATTTTCTCTTCATTTGACAAGACTGGATAATGATATGATTAGATTATATATCTTAATGCTAAAAAGGAGTAGGGGTGAAACTACATTTCTAGGAGTCGGACATACAGTTCAGGTGTCATAATAACAGTAACCCATCACATGTCCATCAAACATGCGTATCAAACATCTGCTTGTTTGTTGTCTTTGCGCTTATTCCTTTAATCAATTCATTCCCATTGGTTATACACACTTTTAGTAATATATGTATGCAAGGTACACACACACACACATACACACAAACACAAAAAAAAAACCCACCTTTCCTGGTTGCTTAGATTTCACTGTGTAGGCACTGCAGAGCTTTTGTCTGCGTCAATTTAGCAAAGAATCACTATTTCTGCTTACATCTCGAAAAAGTGCATGCTACACGACTGTTTGTAGCAGCCTTTTATGTAGCTGTTGACCAAAGGTTGATATTAAACTTGTTATTTGCAGCACATGAGAATGTTGAGCATGTAAAATCCAATGTAGTTTAGAATTGCCTACATGAAATTTGAATTTACTGTAGATGTTTTGATGAAAGTTTTGAAATGCGTTTGTATTAACTCCTGACTAAATGGATGATGATAATTTTGGATGTCCATATTTTGTATGTTTGCTACTAAACATGTGCAGCATTTTTTTAATGCTTTTGGTATATGCTTAAACGAAGTTATGATTTCTGTTTTATTGCTCCTCTAGTATTTTCATTCTTAACCATGTGTATGATTACATTGCTATTAGGTTGTATATTTTGAGCTTTGTCCATATTGGAGTGAGTGTTGTCCAACAGAATGGAGACACTTGACTCAAATAAGTTTTATGCTCACTGAACTTAGCTAACATCTGCAATAATGGAAGCCTAACAGTGCAGAAAGTCTGAATTAAGCTGCCAACAGAAATGGCAAAGCCAAGATATTGGCTGTAGTAATAGTATCTATCAAAGCCTACTTCACCTTAAAGGGCCAGAGGGGCTCCAAGGCCCTCTTCTCAGGAATATCTTGTGCTGCCTTGCAATGGCTGTGACTTTTGCAGCAATCCGTCATGACTTATTATTTTTAGATGGCTTCTGCACATTTCATACAACATATGTAGAGAGCAGACATGCGGTTCAGGTGGCAGATTACAAAAACCAACTATATCTCCATCAAAACTTGGAAAATTGCTTGCGTGCTATCACATTGCAAAGCAGTGCTCATTTCTGTAAAGCAATACCATTCCCATTATTTACACTTTTATTAATTTGTATGTGACACATATTTTGGTAAGTGAAACAAATTAAAGAGTGGTTTAGATTAAACAAATAGAGAAAACAGTAGAAACTTGTAGAACATAAGGAAAACAGAAAAAGTAAGGATTGGAAATAAAGAAAGATATGTTTACAGTTTGCCAAAATGACTTTATCTATGAATAGAGTGCCGTTTATTGAGTGATGATAAATTGCAAGCCACTGCACTTTCAGATCATGAGAATAAAAATAAAAGATAATTGTGATGTTGAAACAAAGAATATTACATGATACAAGAAAAAAATGAAAGTAAAAGAGAAGAAATATTGTAAAAAATGCATCATAACCTTTCTCATATAATAATCCATACCCGCAAAGTATAACATGCTTGTAGGAAGTTATTTATGAGATCAATAGCCCTATGCTATCTCCCCCCCCCCCCCCTCCTCTATAATTTCTAGGTAGTCCGGCTCGGTACGTCACATTAAGTGTAGATGTGCTCATTAAATTTTGGGCAAAATCCCTCAAGGTCAAAGGTCACTAAACTCCAGTCTAAGTTGGCATCTTTCAGGTGTAACTTCATGGAGGAATATCCCATAGCTAGTATAGTTTGGTGAAAAAAAAAGAAGAAGAAAAATGTAGAAATTGATAGAAAATCATTTGCATGAAATTACACTGGTGAAATGTTAAAGGTCAAAAGTCACTCAGTATAGTGACACTGTACTTTTTGGCCAAAACTGTCATTTTCAGACATTGCTTGTGCATGGAATACTGTAAAACGAGGAATGTTCGCGTGCATTTCAATTTCGCGAATTTTGCGAGCGCCAAGATTCGTGAAATTAAAATGCACGCAAAATTTCTTGTCTACACTATATGCATTGAATGCCAGTGGCAATTCGCGAAATTTCATGCCACGAAAAAGGCCATCAGCTCTAATTCGCGAAAATTTTGTGCTGCGAATTTATCATGTTTTACAGTATCCTGTAGTGATATAAGTTGGTGAATGGGGTAGATGAAAATTGATAACTCTTTGCATGAACATGGGGATGGTGGTGATAGGTCAAAAGTTATGGTCAAAGGTTACTGCACTTTGGTTAAAATATAATTTTCCCATTGTAACTTTAGCAAGTAATGTCCACTAGTAATATTGTCTGTCTTATGTCAAAGGTCCATGTCAAAGGCTGCCAAAATTAAGTCCAAATGTCTTTTTCATGCCAGAAATTCTGCAAGAGAAATATATTAATCATGATAGTGTTATGGATTGAAATAGAAAAAGATTAGGAAATACTAGCTTTTTTGTAGAGAGGGTGTAAGGTTAATCCTTGGTCTGTGGTCAAGAACAATGATCTTCATCAAAACTTAAATGAACATTCATGTGCATGTCCAGTTCATGAAATGATTGTATGAGGGACAGAAGCATCCTAGTGGACAGGCTGGTAGTCAATGCCATGTTCTTTGCAGTTATGGAAGTACTGTAGAGCGAGATATGTTAGCGGAATGAAATTTTCTTTGATTGGAGACAACAGCCTTTTTTGCGGCGAGAAATTTTCATGAATTGCCACTGGCATTCACTGCATAGTGCAGACAAGAACTTTCATGAGCATTTTAATGTGCCTAGTGCGAAATTGGAATGCACGTGAGCAATTCTCATTTTACAGTAATCATCTCTACATAATAAGTGGAATGCATCATGACATGTGATATGATATCTGATCTCAATTCCTCCGCAGGATATACAGACTTCCAGCAAAGCCCCTATGCAAGTGATTCCATTCGGCGGCGGCGGGCAGGGAAATCCCCTACAAAACTATGGAGCACAGCCTACAGCCCTCAAGAGGGCGCTAGTCCTCATTACTGACACCTTGCCTTTCATCCAGATGTGACCGAACCTGCAGAATAGGGTGCTATGTGCTTGCTTACATGTGAGTTTCAGTAGATTGCTGAGACTTCAAATTGATGTATATTTGGGGTGTTGATACTCCTTTGGTTGGCAACTTTTTTCTAATGCTCACTTCCAGCTTTCTATTGTCTTGTGTGTAAACTGATTATGTGTGTGGTGGGATTAATTGACATGAAGCTTGTAAAATGGTCTGGAGTTAACATTGTATCACCCATTTCACACTGCACATGTACTGGATTCCAGATTGAAGCACATTGCACTATAGCTAGCCTTTTGAAGACCAGTCTTCAAATGTATTATTAAGTTACATCCATTGCTTTATTTTGGTTAAACTCATCACAAGTATTTGCCTAACATTTGTCCAATTCTGTATTTCAGGATTTCCATTAACAACACAGTATTGATAGTACTTGCTCTTTGTTTTTTGTTTTTGTTTTTGTTTTTGTTTATTTTTCCCTCAAATGAGCAAACTCTGTAATGAAATGTAAAAGTGACAAATAGAGACATGTCAAACTGTTAGTAGTCGTTGCTAACATTGTGCATAAATTTATGAAGGACATGTGCAATCCACATACCATTATGAATTGTATGAAGTACAAGTACAAAGAATTACATGTCATTATGTGTAATAATGTATGTTTTATTAAAGTTTTTCTAGGAATGAAAGATATGGGGCAGTTGTTCCATCCAGTAAAATACTTGTGCTATGTAGTCACATCATTGGATGATTCAGTATTGAATTGTTTCCAACAAAACCGAGACTCGTAACTTTCATGAAGATAAGATATTGTTCCTTTGGTCTTTCGTCATTTGTAATGTGTATTAAGTCTACAGTTCTAGCAGTGGATGCATGTGACTATGCAATGAAACAATTCGAAACCTTGATGGCATCACTGTCTGATTAATGTTTAGACTTGTGTGAAAATAATCTCTAGGTGGTGATAATCTTGTTATTATGCTGCTACTACTGGTCCTACATGTACGTGGTATTACATCTGAATAGATGATTTACATTTACAAAGTATGTAATGCGTAAACAAAGGCTTGCAAGTCTTTATGAGTAAGCTGTATAAGTGCAGTCATTATCATGTGAATCTTGTCCTCATTTCAAGAATTCCCTTTTATAAGGGAGACTGTGGGGCAACCTAAAATTTCATTGAAAGCAACATCATTGGGTGATTTCAAATTTAGGGCTTGGGCTGGTGTTGATGCTATTTCAACACTAGCACCAGTGACAGTCTCAAACTTGAAACCATTTGGCTTGTAAAGTAGGTCGATGTTAAATGTAAGACATGATTCTGGTAGCTAGTGTTGGACCAGGGGCCCATTGCATAAAAGTTACTATTATGGTAACTTCACCATCCAATGGTAACTTCCATGGAATTCTTGATTTTGATTGGCTGTTGAGTATTGTTGCCATGGTAGTTACCATTGGATGACAAAGTTACCATAATAGTAACTTTTATGCAACGGGCCCCAGGTGTTGAATTTTATCTACAGAATTGAATTGCACTATATGTACAGGCAATTTGTGTGCTTTTCCCCCATTGACTAACACCAGCCCCTGGGAAGTATCAAATTTGTTGTTTGCAGTTCGGTGTTGGTGTTAGCGTTATGATACGTTTGAGACCCACTATCCTTTCTGATAGGTGCGTGCCTTTTCCATCACCTAAATTACATTTATAACCTTTGCTAATGCATCAGACACCTATGGAAAATACACGAACACTTTTGAAGCAAACTTGGGATCGTGGTATTTTGGAGATGCTAACGAATTTGTGGCTCTTTAGTCCTTCCTCAACATTTGTCTGTAAGGGATAATTTATGGCTGTATCTTTTCTTATTTGACATGAACAGAACCCACTCGATTTCTTCATCATACAATTCCAGTGTGAACCCACAGACAAAGCAGTGGTGTGAAGGTAACACTAGTGTTGGGGGTCAATAGCTATGATTGATATTGCTTGTGCTAGAGTTACTGTCGGTGTTGGACCTCAATTTAAGAGTTGTTTTGGTGGTAACACTAGCACCAGCACTAGCACTGAACTTGAAATCACCCAAATGTTAGCAAATGTCAAAACATGCTATGCAAGGGGAGGCGAATTTTTTTTTTTTGTGGTTTTTGGTGATCTAGCATCAACAACTTTGCCTGCACGATATGATTTGAATGTGACAAGAAATGAGGCTCTGTTATCTTGGGTGCTGTTTAATGAGCTGCAACGTTTAACAATGAGGATTTCATTGCTTTTTGTTAAGGGAAATATTGTGTAGATCTACTGCATTTTAACACAGTGGACTCACATTTTAACAAAATCCTTGGGACCGGCAGTTTTCTTTCATTACTTGGTACATCAAAGTTTCGTTATAACCAAACTAATAATTAAAAAGCATAGAGATGATAATGCTAGGGACTGAATTTTTACTTCATTGTAACCAGAATTTCGTTATATCTGTGTTCGCTATAATGGGAGTGCACTGTACAGCGAATGTGCTGTTATCAGCTGCAGTAGTTATGATTGATTTGTTGTCGATGCAATAATGATATTTCTTTCCTCATGACCAGATTTGTCATTTTCCAGTCATCAGCTGACAGGGACCGATATGACTTAGAGACATTCCATAACCACCAAGAGTTAATATTCATGTGACAAGATTATGTATACATACAGTATGTCATATTTGATGTTCTTGTGAACTGAAACAGAGACAACTTAGGTTGAAGCAGGTGTGTCATATCCTGTGGCTTACCAGTGATGAATATACATGTATTCCTCGGTGAGAGATCGTGGCAGCAACTCATAAATGACAATTTCTTTGTACTTTGTTGTATCCTTGCTGTTAAAACATCATCTTTTCTTTTCCCAAGGAAGTTTCCGTGCAAAGATCGTTAAGACCTACAACAATTAACATTTACTGTTTCACAACTTGTACCAGAGGACATGAATATCAAAGATGTAATGCACATTTTATTTAGTATTTACATGGAATGTTTGCTATGATGATGCATCATATTGTCTGTTGAGAATGAGAAGGGCGTTAAGTTGTCTTAAACACTATGGCCCGAATTCACGAAGGTGGTACAAATGAAACCATGGTTTAAACCATGGACAAAAACCATGGAGCGCCAAGTGTCGCACGCAATATTTCGTCGACAAAATAACCGTTTCGTTAACGAAATTATCATTTCGTGAACGAAATGTTCATTTAGTTACAAAATGTTGTCATTTCATAACAAAATAATCATTTCATCGACGAAATGACTGATTTCGTAACGAAATATTCCATGCGATACTTGGCGCTTCATGGTTTTTGTCCATGGTTTAAACCATGGTTTCATTTGTACCACCTTCGTGAATTCGGGCCTATGGGTTTAGTGGCAACTTAACGGAAAACGCCCTTATCATTCTCAACCGATGATATCATTATAGTCTTTGTACAATTTTTTGATTTCCATGTAAGGTAGATGTAGAAAAGCTACCTCCTTCCAGTGATACTTACTTGAACAAATCATGTTATTTATTTCCAGTTGGACAAATCGTTTCAAGAATTCTGTGAAAAATGTGCTCTCGAACTTTGTACATGCCTATCGCTTTTCTTAGTGCGTAAGATACATCAGTTGCATCACTCCTTATCAGAAAATTTCCAGGACATGTTTATGTTTTGTTTATGTACCCAAGGTACTGCAGTTGTTACCTGTTTTCAAAATGTAATGGAAGTGTATTTTGGTACAAAAATGAAACAAATTTGTAAGAAAGCTTTCTGTTTAGTTTTATTGGTCATGTAAATAATTGTGTATATTTTTGAGTGGTGTAATAAAATGTGATGAAGTCATATGGCCTTATTTTGATAGACCAAGAAGATGACTTGTACAGTGTCACATTGTGGTGTCTTGAAATGTTATGTAATGTGAATTGTTGCTTGTATGCTGCGGTGTGTGTTTTGGGATTTATTGTTTCTCTTTCTCATTTTGATGGAGAACAGAATAGGAGTACTAAATAGTGCAAAAGAAATGTTTGAAGTTTATGTGAGATTTTGAAATGAAGATTTGCTGGATACTGTAAACCCTGACATTTTTGCATAGCATGAAACTTTTGAGAATTTGTGAGCAACAAAGATTCACAAGAGTAAAATGCATGCAAAAGATTTTTTTTTTTTATGCAGTGAATTGAATGCCAGTGGCAATTTGAGAAAGTTTCATTATGCCACACACAAAAAAAAGGCCTTTGCTACAATTAGCGAAAGTTTCATGCTGCGAATGTTTCTGGTTTTACAGTACTGTATATTGCTATAGGTAATCCATCATGTCTGTGCACAAGAGCTGCATGATTAGCCTACATGAGTGGTTTTATGTATAGAGACTGAAGGCAGAAATCAAAGAGAACTGCTTTGGACAAAGACTAATTATGCATGGTGTGCATGTAATCTGGAATGGTGCATTACATACATTGTAGTTGATTCTTTGCAAATACATCATCACATGACAAAAACATCTGTCAGCAGTGGTGGATCCAGGGGGAATGCACGGGGCGCACACCCCCTTTTATTTCTTGTTAAAACAAGAAATGAAAAGAAAAAAAAATGGGGGGAGGGGTGTGTGCACCCCCCTTTAATTTTGTAAAGGCTCCCCCTCTTTAAGGAATTCCTGGATCCGCCCCTGATCAGTGAGAGTGAATGGAAACCTTGCGCTGAATATTCTGGCAAGTCAGGCAATCATGTTCCATGTCTGTTTTCAGTTCAACTCAATTCTTAGTGTCAGACAAGCTTTTTGCAAAGTCTGTGATTCTTGGGAATAATCTTTATCTTTAGTCATAAAACTATGAATATAAGTATGATAACAAGGTATTCTGTCATAACATTTGTAAAAAGGAATAACTCTGGGACCATCAAGTTAAGTTTGGCAAAATGCCAGAAAGTGAGAAGAAAACTTTAAAAAGCATGGGACTTGGGGTTTCATACCTCGTGCAACCGCTCTTACTTAATCTTTTGAGATCTCAGGGGACCCACACGTTTCTTCACTGTCACTCCATTTTGCCCCCTGTTTTGTCTAAATACCATGTTCACGAATAATAGGCCTTCTGTTTCCTATGTCTTTAACAAGAAATAATAATGATACAAACAAGGTACAAATACTGATGTAGTAATAATAATAATGAACAATAGTGATTATACAAAATAAGGCAGACCCCAAACACTCGGCTCTTCAAAATGATAATACGGTCTAACGATAACACAGTGTAATAATAACAAAAGAACATGAACAGTAATGAAAACGAATAAAAACTACACCTGTATGAGTTTCTGATGCAATACCATTGACCCATCACCCACCCTCCTCTCACACTAAAAACTGTTTCACTACCCCTGCCATGTCTAAATTGAAGACAATTGAAAGTTTGCTTGTGAGAATATCGATTGGACACTTTCATGAATCAAAGAAAATGTAACAACTAAATTTTTGACTTAGGACTTGTTTGGCCTGATGGGGTAAACTTGGTTGGGTTCTGCTAGTACCGGTACCTTTTTAATTGCAGTGGAATGTATTTGCAAATACAAAGCATTTAAAGTACGGAAAAAAAATAAGAAAAGAAAAAAAATGATAATCAGAATGGGGGGTCAGAATGAAATAAAGAAGAGGGGGTGACACCCTCCCCTACCCCTACCCCGACCATCCCCCCCCCCCCCCCCCCCCCCCCCCCCCCCCCCCCAAGCCAATCGCTAACTGAGACCGATTCAGCTCCAACACAAACGCGCGAGTTTTGTATTTGGACCTCGAGCGCGCACGAATGCCACTGCACATCATACAAGTAGTATGCAGCATGCATTGCATTGCACGCATACGCACACGGCGCGGCACGGACGCATTATTCCAAGATCTAAGAGATCATTCAGGAAAGAAGAGTAAGCAACGATTGCCTAGAATTCACAGTTAGGTAAGTCGAGAACTGGTAGAAATTGCAAAGAAAAACTCAAATCGATTGTTTCCTTGTCCTATGTAAAATTTTTGTCTATTTTTATGAATTCAGTTTTAAGGAAAGGAAACACGTTTGGGCCTGCCGGGGGAATTGCCGGTGTTAATACCGCTACCGGTACTTGTGTGACTGTGATGAGCCCGAACGGGCTGTCACAGCACAGCGCACAGTGTTCGACTGTGGATCGACAGTGGATCGACTGCTAGCTGCTCTGTGTTCAGGTGTTTTGTCAATCAGGAATTTCAGGGCTTTGTGATTGTCTGTGAGTCATGTAGATTGTACCCCGGTATCTCTAAAAATCTTCTTGATCTCTAGACCAACTAGGAATGGGATTTAATCGTTAGATGTGACTATATAAGTATTGAGCCCATTCGATTCTGTTCAGCATGTGTGTTCATGTTCAGTAACGCCCCGGTAAATTTACACTTTTCTTTGCAGTTGACCGGAAGATCTGTCTAACGTTAGACTTTATACCGTAGTTATGGGTAAACTCGGCCTAGCTGGTAAAGTCAGCCCCCAGCGCGCGTATTACAAGTAGTTAAACTTGTACTGCGCGCTGGGGGCCGACTTTACCCGCTAGGCCGAGTTTACCCATAACTACGGTACACATCCAATGTTACTTTTTAGACTGGTCCGACCAGCCAGACGCCGTGCAAAGCACACTTGTGTACAGGACATCTTCTACCTAACTTGTAATTTAACGGTTAGAACTTCATGGATCTAGATGCTATTTTCCACAAAGACTAGCATATGGCTTTCGGCGTCGCAGAATTCTTCTCCAAGACTCAAGAAAACCGTCAAACTAAAAAAAAAATGTATAAAATTCCTCCGTAACAGATTTTTCTGCGTCTAACTTTGCGCTATCTACCGAGGTAATTTATCTCCCGCCCAGACACCGTGAGGAACATGGCTGCCTTATTTATACAGCGACTGAGCTGTGTACTATAGATCATCTAGTTAAGATGACTCCTGAATGACCAATTTGCATAAATAGGTCTAGGTGGCAGGGATGCCAAGTTCAAAAAGTTTTTATGAGTGAGATTCATGACTCTGCATCTCGGCGCGCGAATGTGCGTGCGAGCGAGGGTGTGGGAGGGGTTCCCCCACGGTAGGGAGCTTTTTCAATTTTTAGCTCTTAATGGTGCGATCAGGTGCATACTTAAGTGACTATTTTTTACTTATTTTGAAAGACAAAAGGGAAATATACCTTCAATTGCAACTATCACTTTAATCCTTTGAGCTATGCTCATTATTGTAGGCTCAAGTTGCAGACTTTGCCCGATGTGTGAGAAAAATGGGTGCCATGCGTGAGATCGTGAGACGGCCCCTAAATGCTTGAGTCTCACGCAGAATGCGTGAGACTTGGCAGCTCTGAGGTAGGACCTGTAAAATGTCCCCCCCCCCAAAAAAAAAAAAAAAAAAAAAAAATACAGATTGTTACAAAAGTGATAGGAAATGTGGCCATGGTTGAAAATACAGGATGGTAACTAGTTGGTTTAGACCGTCTATAGTATACACAACCCAGTCACTGTAGACACGCGACAGGGCTGTACCACGGCACTACCACTAGTATAGTACCACTACCAGGATGGTGCACAACAACAAAGCGAACACAAAACTATACAACATGTTGATCGCGTTCCCTGTTGAGTTTTGATACATGACATCATTTTTGTCACCTCAATCTCATTAAAGATAATCTTCATTAATTAGACTTCATGTTTATGTTATCGATATTGACATATTCATACACCATTCACAACTTACCGAAAACAAAAATTATATGCAGCGTGTGTGAATTGTACATCGGCTTTCACTGACAGCCGTTTTGAATAATCAGGAGTTTATGCGATCGGAGCTGCTCTTTTAAAGGTCACCAAGTTATCAATTTTGATTTTGTGCCTATTTTGATATTGTTGGGTTCATGAAAGTTCATATCCCATAGTTAGGCAAAAGTTGTATTCTGGACAACCATTTTTGGATTGGGACGCAATCTGGGGGTACACATTAAGATGACCCCATAGATGGGATAGACAAACTGTCTGGGGTTTGACAGAGTCCAGCCATAATAAATTGTCAAATGTGAACCATCAATCTGTAGCAAGGTGACTTAGTATAAATGGTATATCTCGGGAGATCCTATAACGAGGTGAAACCACTGGCTGGAGGTATGTTAATGGGGTGATACCTGAAGGATATATTTTTACTGGCATGGGGGTAAAAAGGCTGGACATGCTCCAAATCAGGGACTTGGAGTTCGACAGCCATCGAAGTGAGTTGGATTTTGGCGGCCATCTCGAAATCGGAGACCGGCATGCATCTTACAATAAAGTAACCATACAAACTATACTCCTGTTGTGTTCGGTGTCATCATTCAAACCAGTGGCCCGCTACCGTGGCAAATAGCACAATTTACAAACACAACAATATGTTTGTTTTTTTTCTCTTTGTGCTCCTTTTGTATTGTTGGTAACTTTTATGTTTATCATTTGGTATTTGAATGTTTAAATTGCAATATATGTGTGATTTGTTTTTTTTTAAGGGTACATTCTTTAAGGATCTAGTTTTCTCTGAACTGTACCTGTTATATTTTTTGAACATTTTATATCCAAACGATTTTTATTACTGAATAATGTGTGAATTGAATTGAATTGAACTCCCTCCCATCTTTTCTCTGTGAAATTGACAAACTGGATTATGTCAAAGCCTCACTCAAGACTCACATTTTTCACCAGACATTCAATTCACTCTCTTGGAGGAGTCTGCGCCTTTGAATGTTTCTACAACAGAAATATGGCACTATACAAATGCAGTGGATCGTCATCATCATCTCTCTACTGAAATTACTATTAGACTTTTAAATGTCAGGCCATTGTCTGCTAGGGTCATGACCTTACTATTTATGTAGCTATATCACATTTTTGTAACAGAGGCTCTTTTTACATTTTGACAAATTTTAGATGACATCAATTACAAAAGAGAAGCCATTGTAGCGCAGAGCATAGCATGACCATGTACTCTCAGTTATAAAGTCCTTGGTTAAAGTCCTCTAGCAGCAGCAGTTGTGCCCTTGGGCAAGGCACTTTATCCTCATTGCCTTTTCCTGTAGAGAGGACTTGAGTTGTTGGTCTTGTTGTAGTTTTTAGCGGTCATTTAAAGTAAATCCACACAACAACAGCATAAGAGGCAACAAGACCTTACAGTACAATGTAATGTTTATCTCTAATTGTACTTTCATGAGATTGTTCATAGGATACACCCTATGGCTCTCTTGATTCAAAGATAAAATGGAAAAAAATCTAGTATTGAGCAGTGATGTAAGGAGAATGACAACTCAGTATAAAGGAGCACATTATGTCAGTATCTAAAAGATTACCCAATTATATGGCAACTTGAAGTCACATTCATCAGTGACATATCTGCCATGTTCAGACATGTATTCAAATCAAATTGTTATAATGTGATGGCTATGATTTTGTCATGCTAGAAGAACTGTTTTTACCCCATATCCTAACTTTATCATAAATTTTAGTACCATGGCGAGACCAAAGTCAACCCCTGTTGAAGATGACTGGTATGATGATGATGAAGACATGAATGAGTTGTCTTTTTATGATGGACCTCCATGGCATCCACCAAAAGTGATCCAAGATCAGCTCAATGAATCTGGCATCAGGTTGGTAATATCAGTAATGCCCTTCTCTTGTGCTGTTTACCTGTGTTGCAAATTGTAGGCTGTACACTTTCAACTTGTGGCACACATGCATGCAAAATTTAATAGTGGCATTCAGGTTGCTTTATGCCATGCTTTTAGTACTATACCCAATGCAGATAATTGTGATCTACTCTGTGCTCACTTGCGAAAAGGTGACTTTGAAACTGACTATTGATGTTTGCTTTCATATAAATGCAAAGAATAGATCATCATTTTAAATTGCTGTATAAGCAAAGGCAATCTAGATACTCTTTATTTTTGTGTGGAGGATTTCCAAGTTTATTCTGAGTAAAATTGGGCTCACTTCCTGCTCCTTTACAAGTTGGTTTGTCTTAAAAAGAAAAAGAAAAAGAAAGAAAGAAAGGCGAGATAAATAAATACACGCCAGTCCTACATAAAATTATGTATAATGTTCAATTACTTTTATTTGCAGTTGTGTTATAGTCTTGCAACCCAAGATAATTCAGGATAAAAGAGATTAAAAGTCAAGGAACCGTTGAACAAATTCATATCTCTCTAATTCTTTATATTGCATTCTCGCAACTATGCTGCCACCCTGTATTGGCACCCTGTGTAGATAAGCTGCACTTATATTTGTTTCTGTGTTCTCTCTATCTTCATATCTTACCCATCACCATTGTCCGTGTGTGTTTCTTGATTCCAGGAGCAATAACTTGCCCCTGGAGCTTGGAGCAGTGGAGAATGTTGTAAAACTACTGGAGGATGAGTGTACGGTGCCCTTCATTGCTCGCTACAGGAAGGAGCTCACAATGAACATGGAACCCAAAGTCATCCAGGAGATTAAATCCTCCTTAGAGGAGCTCAGGTATGTCATCTTCCTAACTACACGCAGCCGCTGTCGCGAAGCTTCAGCGGCTGCACGTCTACCTTATTCGTATACGTTGTCATTTTCAGCGGTGGGTGTACGTTTCCTTCATGAATATCTTTATTGATAGTAGAAAACTAAAATATAAGGAATCCCCATAGTCTATGATATTCATTCAATAATCGGTATGCGATTTTTAAAAAAATTACATCAAAAACCCACCGAAATCCGTGATTTAAATCAGGTCTGTAAGCGTCCGTATTGCTTCACTCCTCATCTTCTGTGTGTTATTTGAATGGCAATCACTCTCGTATACTACAACGTAGCGAGTCGGAAAAGTTCATGACCTTGTCGGAGCGGAAGTGACCCATGAAAAGGTCAATTCATGAGAGCAGCACGCGCGGAAATACATGTACGTAGCAGACAACAAGCTTTACGTAACACACAAAACGCACAGGCGTAGGTAAAATGCTACCATGGTGCTTCCGGTTGAGCATTCGTGGTAGTTCGTTGATTTTGTAAATCATCGCACAATTTACTCCGAAAAATTCAACTATAAGGTCTGGATACCAACAAAACACCAAATTCAACTCAACCATCAGCTAAATACGATGTAGGTGAGTGGTAAAAATCATCTTATTGGTAAAATCAAACAAAATAAAAGACATTTTAATGTGATTTTGCCATCAAAAGCGACAGTCATATACAACGTAAAACACTAGTAGATGTCAGACTGCTTTGCTTCGCACAGCGGTCTGGTCAGGCTAGTCATCTTCCCTTCTACACTTATTGAGCTGTCTCTGATGTAAAGGTTATCAGATGTTACCGGGGTACTCATTAGTGAAATGGTTGTTTTGTCCTTGTTTTGTTTTGAGTGTTTGACTCAAGTAAAGATTTAAAGGAAGACAGTAAAATTCTTGTCTTTTGAATGTTTGTCAAAATACACTCAAGTTATCTTTGATCCATCAATGTTCAAATTTATTGTTTGTTTTTTTTCTTCAAGTGATTTAAAAAGTGCAATATGATGTCTTCTATCATTTTCCTTTTAATTCTCTGCAGAGATATAAATGTGAAGAACAATCTTCTTGATTTTAAGAGAGACAGATATTTTTTAAGCATTACATCTCTTGTGTCTCCATTTATTTGGTTTGATATTTATCTTGATTATTACATTGATTACTGCATTCATATAGTAATTGGCTTTCAAATGAGATGTTCCAAGTTACAGGTTCTTTTCTTACAGGTATATGGAACGGAATGTTAAACCAATCACTAGCTTATTTTCATGATTACAGCAGATGTGTTGCTATCTGTTCCTGTGTGGTTCCCTTTGCAGGGTTGTCCAGGGGAAGACGAAGTCTCACCTAGACCAATTGGCCCGACAGAAGAGGCTAACCTTGCAGCTGAGGGAGTCCTTCTGTGGTGCCCAGAGCCTGCTGGAGCTGGAACAACTGGTGAGTCCTACAGCGCAACAGACCATATGCACATTTTATCCAGGAGAAATCAATTTCTCTCTTTTATGAGGAGGAGGATGCTTGTAGCAGAAGACTCTGATTCTCATTGTGACAGGTGCCCCTAAGTGGCGTATGCACACAGCTCAAGTGAACCAAGTACATTTACAGAGAACACAACTGGAATACCAGAATAGTAGTACCAAGTGCCCAATACACAGATTCTCACAATGGTGTGGGTGATTCTTGAACCTATAATGAAATATCTATTTTGCAAGCACTGCAAAAGCTTGCTCTGATGATTGGTGGAGATGTGTTTGAATTTATCATAGGACAATTCAACAAGGTCAGCAACAATTTTAGTGCCGTATTAGTGGATTCATGCATATTTTCTTGACATATTCAGCAGATGAAGCAAGAAACCAGCTATAACCCACACATGACAGTATTTTGCATCTCACTGGGGAGGGTGGGGGGGGGGGGGTCCTTTTATCACAGTTATGAAAGAGCTTCCTCAGAAGCATTATGGATCTTGTGTCTTTTTAAACAGTTTGCTCCTTTTAAGACTGGAAGCAAGACTACGCTGGCGGAGCGAGCCAGACGGGCGGGGCTGGAACCAGCAGCAGAAGCCCTCCTGGACCCCACCCAGGTGTTTGATGTCCAGAATTACATTAAATCTGACGGAGAAGGTGACTGTCCTCGATTGGTTTGTGTGTTTGTATGTGTGTGTGTGTGTGTGTGTGTGTGTGTGTGTGTGTCCAATGTTTCATCAAATATCCATTGAAAATCATGAAGGTGATTCTATTCCTCATTTGCAACTCTATGCATTTAGTTGTATTGTAGATGCAGTATTTAAAGAATTTGCAGAGATATAACTATATTTTTCACGTATGATTACACAACAGGGCAATTCCGCGGTAACGGAATTACAAATCAGAGAATTTTGGCTCATATTCTTTCACCCTGTATACTGGATTGATTACTTTGCCTTCTCTTGATACATTTAAAAGATGCAGAGGTACTCACACTATCACCCCAAATACAAATTTGTTAAATGTTCTCACTTGGTTGGTTACAAAGGAGGTCTATGTCCGATGGTAACGGAATTACCAGAGAATTGAGTCACAACTTCAACTCTGACTTTGGGAGTTGTTTCTCTGAAATCTATAACACATACACTATATGTTGTAGTTTGATGTCATCTTTGATTGTGTCAACTTCAATTTAGTTGTATTGTTTTTCAAATATTTCATCACATTGTCACAGCAGCAGGCTTTTTCACTGGAAAGTCAGTGGCAACGGAATTACACAGATGGTAACGGAATTACGCCTTCTGAAATACATTGGAAAAAATACACATTCTTGGTACTCATGTATTCTGAAATGTCTTGATAAAGATTGTTTATGCCTTTAGCTATAATATAACCACTAAATAAGTATTCTCTAGCCTTTGACCTTGAACTGCTACAAGTGCATAGGTGACAAATTAGTTTTTATTGTCAAAAAATATAAAATTTTCATGCTAAAGACTGTGATTTGAAGTTGTAACTATGTCAATAAAGATCTTGTAACTTGTAAGGACCACATCCATCAAAATTTGTCTACTTTCAAGTTAAGAATTTCACACTCTGCAGGTAAATGACATCTAAGACACATGGTAACGGAATTACGCTAGAATAGCCCTACACAAGTACAATTCTATAAATCCAGTCAACAATACTCAAATTTTCTTGTATTTCTTTTGTTGATATCATGCAAGACAGATTTCTCTGTTTTCTTCTTCCTAAATATGCCAATAATTGATAATATGTGTTAATTTCTTACCAGTATTGACATAAACATTATGTGCACATGCAAAAGAAAATAATAAAAAACTGTCCGGATTGACACTGAATTTAAATCTAAATCATAAAGTGCCAATTTACAGTGCAAGATCACAGTGTGCAGCCCCATCATTGAACACAATGTTTAATACAAAGGATGCTTGAAACTTTTAATTTGCTAAGTGAAGAGATGCAATTATGGTTCAATAACAAATATAACAAATTACAATTCAATCATAAATTGAAAAGAAAATTTTCTTATAGGATTATGGTACTGCACCAGTGCTCAATCATTATTATTTATATGTTGTGGCTTATATTAATCACTAAAAACTTGTGACATTTTACTAATAGCTGAAGTTGCCCCCTGGTATATAATGTAGTGCATAATTTGATAATTCTTTTACAGTGTAAGTCCTACTTAAGATGAACTAAACTAAAATGAAATAGAATACAGCAAAATAACTTTAACAAACTACAACTTTTCGAACCATCATTGTGAGTCCACCAAATTCTGTTAATTCATAGAAAGGTAAGAGGGCCTCTTTTATCCATCTGCAGCTCACTGAGTTAGAGTCAGATTAATCAACCTGTGAATAATGTTAGTATTTACTTCTGACCACACAAAAAAAAAAAAACACCACAGTGATTTGATCATCGACTGTAATCATGACTTGGCCTATGAATTTCCTACAAGTTTCCTGTCTCTGTCTTTCTTCGTTGACTTTGTCTATTTTCTCATCCTGAGTATTGCCATTTAATCACAAGAAGTGTGCATCTTCTCTTTTGCAGTAAGTTGTATTTTGACTGCCTGACAGCAAATGATAAAATACACTGTAATGGCACTTGTATGAAAGGAAACTGGATTGTACAGCAAATGGTAACATGAAGGGTATTACAGGTAGAAGCAGAAGCCCATTGACTTTAATATTTAAAATCTTCTTAGGATGGGAAAGTATAGGCCTAAATGTTGTATTTTAGAGCTGTATCACAATTACTGACTGGGTAAATGTTCATCATAAATGGTGTTTTTGTCTTTATTCCTTTTAAAAAGAAAGGATTAAAGAACAAATTTCAAAGGGTAGCAGATGCTCTGTATCATATGGGCATGAAAATAAAAATACATTGGATAGTCTCTGTGGAGGAAAGATCTAAGAAACAGATGAAAGAAGGTCATAGTCATACACTTACCATTAACGATAAAGGACTTGAGGATGAAAACAGGACATGTTCAATAAAAGGTCAGACTATCGACTTGGTGATGATAAAGCCTTTGGCATACAAAAAGATCAAAGGTGTCACATTCAGTGGGCATCCCGTGTCAAATAATGACTTCTAATTGGTTCTATCACAATGTGTATGATCCTTCTCTTAAATTCTTGATCTTTCCTCACAAAATTATCCTGTTCATTTCTCCCTGTCAGTAGCACTAGCAGTGCTCTCTTTTCATTTTAAAGAAATTTTATGTCCTTCCTCTTCTCTCTAACCTTTGTTCAATTTATGCTGCATCACACCCATTCAATAGTCCCTCATCACTATACTTCGATTTTGTATGAAACCATGAGACTTTTTAGCAAGACAATATACATTGATATCTCAGAATTCAGTATGATTTTTAATATTTGAGAATGGGTATCTGTAGCAAACCTTATGAAGTTATCAGTTAGCACAGTCTCCATGTAGTTCTTGTACATATGAGAAGAGGTGAAAGAAGGGAGGAGACTTTCAGCACAAGAAGTCTTGTCAAGCGTGTACCCTGATGTCAGGACTCACTGTCAGAGGCATCCAGCTATGCTGAGTCATGTCAGTGTATCATCCCATACATATATTTCAACTTTCACTCCTTTACTGCCAATCACTAACACTGTTAAGCTCAATGATAATGCCCTGAAGCTATTTTATGAACAGTTCACGTACATATTGACACGAAAGTAGGTTATGTCATTCTCTTCCATGTTAGATGTGCGTGTAATTCCGTTACCATGTAATTCCGTTACCACAATTACAGAAGAACTGAAGGAGATATTTCACAAAATGTTTTGTGAGTTTTCAGGGAGTCACATGTAGAGAAAAAATTTACAAGGGGAGAAAAAAATCAGTGATTAGTTTGTTCAGGAGAAAACTTTTTTCATTTTTATGGTAACGGAATTACATTAATTTGTCAGTAGATTTTGAAAATTTCTCAAAAAAATATCATAATGAGAGCGACTGAATGCTTCATTGAATGTGATTGTTGAAGCATAGGAAGAAAGATGGGGAAGTATGGTTAAAGCAGAGAGATATTTAAGTTGTTTCATTTTGAATTTTCATGTAATATTGCAAAATTTTAGATGAATACAATAAATAGTCTCCCAACTTTAAAAGTGTGTACAACAAAAACGAGGAAAGTTATTGGAAAAGGGATTTTTGTTTCCGTAAATACAACAATCCAGCTGTACGGGAAACTTAAATTTCTGAGCATTTACTTAACTTTGAATTTTGCTGTTTTTGCCCTTCCCATACGGAATTGCCCAACATTGCATTACCCATTTATTTGAAATTTGCGTCTTTCAGATTTGTCTACAGTGATTGCAAACATAATGTTTAAAATGCATTAGACTAATTTTGTATACATGTTTGAATTTTTAAAGATTTTATAATTTTGCTTATCGCCAGGTTGGATGTTCTTGCTGCACAGTTTATGAACGGGGGCGGATCTGGGAATTCCGGAATGGGGAGGCGCCTTTACAAAGATTTTATTTTTCCTTTTCATTACTTTTGTTTTAACAAAAAAATAAAGAGGGGGCGCGCACCCGATGCGCCCCCCTCTGGATTTGCCATTGATGAAGAACTCATTACTGGTAGTTTTGTTTTAGTTATTGGAATTCAATCTTTTAATGTGACTCATATTTTATCAGGTTGCCAGTCAGCAGAAGAAGTAGAGAAAGGTGTGCAGCACGTCATAGCAGACATGGTAGCAAAGGATAAAGCCTGTATGGATCATCTCAGGGAAAGGTCAGAGGTCATTCAGTATGTTTGCACTATTTCCAAGCTCTCAGTTTTACAAAATCTAAGTATCCCAAGAGTATTCTGAATAGTATGAACTTCACATGAAGTGTACTCATCATCTCTATTTTGCAGACAGAAATATGCATGGATTGAATGGATTCTTTTCCCCTCTTTTGTCCTGTGCAAAGATACTGATAATTAGCTTTACAGTTCTCAAGGAGAAAGATTTTGCCTTGTGCCTTCACACATGAGAATGATGTGCTCTTAGCATTGAATAACATCAGTGTACCCATTGATTTAGAATGACTAAGATTAGTGCAGATGAAGGAAAATTGTGATAGTTGGCTTATAGGATATAGGTCACAAACTTTGTATATTTGAAGAGTGTCACTTTTTATGACACAGTAGCAATAATGATGTACAGTGTACGCTGTATATGTGATGACTTCTGTTGGACGACTCTTCCTGCATTAAATCTTCATTCTCATTGAAGGGATATTTTGCTTCAAAACAATCTTGTTATATAACTAGTTTCATGAAGGGAGTGAATCATATTCTTGAAGTACTCTTCGCCCTTTGACTAGATATCTGTGAACAATTTATCTTATGTACCTCTTACTCTCTGTTTGCAATCTTTTGGTAGAGCACATTATACAGCTTACCTTTAATGAGTACATTATAAATGCTGTGTTTCATTGTTAGGAACAAATTGTTAATTAGGTACTCAAAGTTTTGGTTTTCTTCAACCTTTCCATTTGTTTTTCATTCTGCTCTCTTGACCCCTTCATACAGTCAGTATTACTACTGATTGCGTGAACGTCTAGTAACAACATAAGAATTTGTTTTGTTTCTCCACAGTAAACAATTTGTCAGCAGGAAGATATACCTACTCATCGGTAAGGCAAGCCAGTCTCGCAAGAAGAATAAACCGACAAAGGTGGTGGACTATGACAAGTTCAAGATGTACATCACCAATCAGAAATTTTACATTGATAGCATCAAGCCTCATCAGGTGAGCAGAATCCAGTAACTTCTTAGTGTCTGGAAGCAACAGCTCCTGCTGTCAGTTTGGGTACAATTTTGAAATAGCTCTGTGATTGACAGATATAACTTAGTAATTAGTACTCTCTAATGAACAGTTTTAACTACTAACTACTCTGTGATTGACAGATATAGGATGCAACTCATAACTGCTTTATGATTAACAATTTCAACTAGATACTGCTCATTGATTGACAATAACAAATCTGCTACAAGTTTTAGTAGAATGTAGTCACACCCTGTGATTGAAACTGAAAACTGTATTTTGTTATTTTTAGTACTATTTTATGATTGATGAAAACGACTTTTATTCATTGCTACTCTTTTGACAAACTGAAAAACTCATATTTTCATAAAAGTAGATGATTTACAACAATGGGTGATCGCTATAATGTTGATTTATCTTAACAAATGCATAGATTTTGTGTTATCAGCATGTTAAAGGGAGACATCTGAATATATGGCCATATTGATGTCCAACCTCCTGTAATAGGTGCTTGCTATTAACCGTGGTGAGGAGCAGAGTGCGTTGACCGTCAAGGTCATCCTACCAGATGAGCTGACCACCCGCTTCCTCCACTGGTGTACTGCAAAGTGGTCCCGGGAAGCCACACCCGACTCCTACACCAAAAAGTGCATCAGACTGGCCGTGGAGGATGCCTACAACAGACTGATGCTTCCCATGCTTATCAGAGAAATTAGGTTGGTGCAAGAAGGTCATATTCTATCTATATATCTTCGTATACTTTGTATATCTAACTCCCATTTTAAAGACTAAATCCTCTGTCTATATATGTTGCTTTAATGTCATGCAAGGTTAGTGAGGGTAGTGGACATGTTAAACATGGAGGTGACAGAAATGAGATTTAGCTACCTTGTGAGGATTTGTTAGGACCAGCATTGTACACCATTACCGATTCTGCATAGATCAGTGCTTGATGCCGGTATTTATCAAATTGCCCGAGGTTTGTTTATCCACCCTTCATACACTTTGTATGAGCATTGAATATATGTTGTCTGATTTTATTAGAACTATCAGTGTTTTCATATGCCATGGAAAGTGGATTTAGCAGTCACGCTAAAATATCTATAGAAAGCTTTGATGGATGTATTGGCTTAGTTTCACATCACTATGTCCACTCCATTGGTTGGTGAAGGGGTTTTATTGGATATGCAAGATGTAGCTAAGGAGCTGTATTGATGTAGAAAATGGTCATCTTTGAGTCAAAGGATGAACAAAAAAATAGCTGAACAGCAACATTTCTGCAGGTCCAAGCTGAACAAGTGGGCAGTGAAAGCATCAGTGGAAGTCTTTGGCAAAAATCTCCACCGCCTCCTGCTGACCCCGCCCATCAAGAACTGCACCATCCTGGGATTGGATCCTGGCTACAAGAATGGCTGCAAGATGGCTGTTATCTCTCCCACAGGTCTGTTGGGTCTTTGATGAGGACTGGTGTACCTCGAGTCTGAGATGAATGCTTGAGAATAAAGAAACTTTAGACATATCAAAGTGGGAGCAGAGTAGGAGAAGTCTGCATGAAGTAGCTTTGAAATCATTTAAATTAGCCAAGTGCATTGTGGACACTTGACAATGAGGAAAAGTTTTGTTCTGGATATGTTCAATATTAACTGTCAATATCTTTTTCAGGCGTCATCAAAAAGTAGTAATGTAGAGGAATTTCACTATCAATGCATGTTTTCAATGATAGATATCTGCTTGATTTTCTGGATTCTTGCCAAACTTACAATTCTTGCAATTCTTTGATTTATCTCTTATTTTGATAATAAAATGTATTTTTTCATTAATTCTTGAGAATAAGTCTTTCTCTATCCCTTCTGTGTGGAACTAAGACAGGGAGGTCATTTTGACATGTTTTCCAGTACATGACAATGAAACATATTCCTATTACAGGGGACATCCTTCATACTGACATCAGCTATATGCACACTGGCAACAAGTTCAGGGAGAAGGAAAAACTGATTGATGTCATCAAGTCTCATGGGTAAGGCAAAGTTGATTTTGTGAGAGTAAATCTTATCCTGTAGATTCCTGTGATTAAAGATTTTAATGCAAATAACTGACTGATAGTTTGTTGAAATTTGTGTAAGATATTGAATTTTCTTGAGTTTCTGTTGATGTCCACACTAGAATAATTCATGTATTTTGGCAGCATATGGAAACAAGGCCAAACACTTGAAGTCAAGTTACATATCTAAACCTTAATAGAATGTTTCTTCATAGATTCATACATTAAAGCAGGTTATTTGCATGTCACTGGTGACTAATTGCAAGGTTCAAAGTTTAGGATTACTGGTATGTGTAAGTCATATTGAGTTGCTTTCAAAATTTGAAAATAATTCCACAGTCAGCAAATTTTTTTTTACATATCTGTTTCCCTTTTTTTAATAACAGGTGTAACACGGTTGCCATTGGCAACGGGACAGCATCTCGCGAGACGGAAGTTTTCATCTCAAACCTCATACTGAGCCAACCTCTCAGACACTATAACATCATGTACTGGTGAGAATACTTTGCTTTTTGAATGAAATGAGCTTCCCTCCCTTTGCCCACACAAAGTCTGGATATTTCAGAGCTAATTTCTGGTCCTTATGGTGACTTAACAATCTTGCACAGTCAAACCAAATTACAGTCTTTGAAGTGTCTAGTTTTCCCGGGGTCTGTTCTTATTAGAAATATCACCAACCTGTCTCTAACTCTTTGAGGCCAAGCCCCGAGTATACTTGGGCAAGTGTCTATGGGAAATAGCGTGTTGTAGCAAAATCAGGCCATCCTCAATGGGTTAAGAACACCTGAGGATGTTCATTACCATTGCTTTGATAACATGTTTGTGTTTAGAAGTAAATTACACTGAGTGACAATTTACTATAAAATTTGATATCACAGTGATGTTCAATTATGGAAAGTTTTGAATATATTTTCTGAACCAAATGTAAGTAATTTTTTAATCAGTATACTTGGCATTCATATATCACGTGCTGCAACACTTTAATCTCTGCTGGAAGCCTTTCAATCTTAATTGTTAGAATGGATAGTGTGCACACCCTTGATGTGTTTTGTAGTGTTCGGGATAATACCTGTTTTTCTGCCTTTTTTCCATATTGCTCTCCTAGCATTGTCAATGAAGATGGGTCTTCAATCTACAGTGTATCAGCTGAAGCAGAGAAAGAGATGCCCCACCTTGATCCAAATGTCCGAAGTGCTGGTTAGCATTAATTACAACCTTCTTACAATTTTCTTGTAACAAGATTGTATTTTACTACATCATTTTGGATTTGCTCATGAAGTGTTTATTAATGGATCTTAAGATATCCTTTCAAGTGATTCTATGTTACCAAATTCGTAGAATAACTTGATGCTTAATTCCACATCACTAAATCTGTGATATTTGTGTGTTCCATTATTGTACATTAATTCAACTTTAAAGTGTACTTATTAATTGATGTACATTATGTAATCTGTGAGATTTACTTTTCGCATCATTGGACCGAACCATACCTGTATATTTTCCCGTCACATATCAAGACTACATATAACCACCCATAGATTTTTATGATCTTGTAATATAATTCTACTAGACACAACTTCGTATCATCTTTCCTGTGCAGTGTCAATAGCCAGGAGACTACAAGACCCTCTGGCTGAGTTGGTGAAGATCGAACCCAAGCACATTGGAGTTGGGATGTACCAGGTAACATGCTAGCTCTTAACTTGATCTCATTTGATCATTTGTTATTAGAATGTGACAGTAAGTGCACACACACACACACTAAAATCCAGTGAAAATGATCCTCAAATTATGGAAGTCCATTAGGCCAAACTGTAGTCACAACATCACTTCTTTCTGATTAAGAAATATGATTGCATTATGTCCCGATTGAACGACCAAGTCTCTGTAAAGATCAAACTTCAGGAAGATCAGAAGAAGAATTAATCCGTGGACAAGTTTCCGCCATCATGAAAATTTGCAATACACTTCATAATTTGCTAGGTGAGAGCATTGTGTTCAAAGGCAAAAACAAAAGCTGTTCGTGCAGGCATCTATAGTGTATGCAGTAACCAAAATGACAGAGATGCCGTACTGTGTACACATATGTGTGATTACTAAGCTTTGTTTCCAGGCTGGTGCCTATTGAGAAACTTTTCTTTCCCGCCACGTTTTGCTGCAGCATGATGTACCAGAAAAACAGCTGAAAGAGGCTCTGGATGATGTGGTGGAGCTGTGTGTCAGCTTTGTTGGGGTAGACATCAATGTGTGCTCAGAAAGTCTCCTTAGGTGAGTGATTGGTCCTCTGTGTACAAAAGCCCTGTGAGCTGTCCTTGCCGATGTCAGGATACAGGGCAGGCTGACTATAGAGGGCGATATTGCTGATCATCCTGTCATTCACAGGATGTTAGTCTCTGTCATATATGTTGGAAAATGTGCTTTCTATATCTCTTTCTTTAAGCCCACTTGGTACTTAAGTTACGCTCTCCCTAGAAAAGAATGACATTGAACTTATTTACATTCTTTATTTTGGCTCTAAAGTCACATCCCTCTAGTCAGTTTGCTTTCTGAAAAGAATTGGGCAGACAAGTACCAAACAAGTGCCACATATTCCTTAATACTATATACTGCAAGGTTCTAGCTTGTGTTCATATAGTCAGGGACATTATACAGTCACAGACAAGACTTTGCTCCTGTGACATATAGAAGATCACAGTATCTCTGAGATGCTGCCTAGGAACTGTGTCAATAATGCTTTTATAAAATATAAATGCAATGTGCAGTTCAAATGTCTAACGCTTCTGATTTGCTGGAGAGGCACATGTCGTGCCTAGGCATGAAGCACTTTCTCTAGTGGTAGTAAAATGATTGGTCTATTTCTCTGCAGACGTGTCGCTGGCATCAGCGCTGCGATGGCGAAAAAGATAATTGCGCAGAGGAAGAAGATCGGACTGTTCACGAGTCGACAGCAGCTGCTGGAGATCAAGGGGCTGGGACCCAAGACCTTCAAGCAGTGTGCAGGATTCATCAGAATCCTCCAGTCTGTTCCTGGAGAAACAACCTCACAAGATGAAGTCACAGACAGGTTAGTCTTCTCTGGGATTGCATCAGGTTTCTTGTTTGAATGTCACTTGCTTCCTTTGTTGTGAAGAATGCAGACATGTTCATTTCAAAATGGCACACTGATGTAACTATTTTGTACAGACAGGTAACAGAAGCATAACTAGGTATTCATAAGATGTAATGTTCTCCAAGATGACCTAAATTGCAGCTGTTTGTGCTTTAGGTGGGACAAATATGTTTGCAGTATGCTTCTAAGCCTACGACATGCTAATATGTAAATGTTTGTCCATCTAAATTCTGTTTCAGTTGCAGATGTTTTTGTTGTCATTATTTCAAAGAGATTTAATTTTTTTATTTCATGGATATTGTGTCTGTTTTTAAGGTTTGGTTTTACTGTCACAAATTGACATTCACAACACTTCAAATGATGAGCGTGCATGTCTTTCGTCTTCATCATCACATTGTCCTCAACCTCCTAATGTATGCAGTCAGGACGAAGTGGAAGACAGCAAACCCTCCAAGAGAAAGAGAAACATGAAGACAGCATCTCGGCCAGCCAAGAGGAAGAAGACATCACCAGACACAACAGATGATGCAGATTTACTAGACTCCACGTGGATACACCCCGAGTCCTATGAAAGGGCAGGAGAGTAAGTTTCCTTCGCTGTCTTTTATTCACTTTAGTCAACTGTAGATACATACTTCGAACAATGTGGACTTACATTACCTTGAGTTGAGCTTTGTGGTAGCAACTGTTTTGTAAAATGACAGATGTTGTAACAGATGATTCCAGCATGTCAGAGTTGTTTAGGTTAGGTTGTATACTCAGTAGTTCCTCTTCCTCTAATGCAATACGTGTAGATAGATTGATTTTGTGACAGTGGTGCACAGAATTTGCATCTTATTAGTCTATGTGTATTTTGATGTTCTTTTTAAACCCCCAAGATATTTTGTGTAATGAAAAAGTATCGTAGATAAAAATGTTGTTGTTGTTGTTTTCCATTCCAGATTTTGATTGCCTGAAAAACCAGTAATTACATAGTACAAATAGTGTGTCTGGGATTCCACACACTAAATTTGAGACAGTCCAGGGCCCTATTTCATAAAAGATATTTGGGTAACAACTCCTTGCTGGAATGGCAACTTCCCATAGCAACAGCCTGATTCTCGTCATTACAGTGAGAATTGCCATTCCAGCAAGAGTTGCTATTGTATCAGCTTTGTATGAAATCAGACCCTGGTCATGGTTTGGATGTTCTTTTCACAGCCTGATGGAACTGGCATCAGCCTCAAGGAAAGAGATAGGGACAGGAACCATGAAGGAGAAACTTGACAACATGATACAGTCACATGGTAAGCACAATACAGTCACATGGTGAGCATGATACAGTCACATGGTAAGCATGTTACATTCATATAAGAAGTGTGATACAGTCATATTCTGAGCATGATACAGTCACATGATGAGCATGATACAGTCACATGGTAAGCATGATACAGTCACATGGTAAGGACAATGCATTCACATGGTGAGGACGATGCAGTCACATCGTAAGCATGGCACAGTCACATGGTAAGCATGATACAGTCACAAAGCACAGCATGAACATCTCTTTGGGTAGGCTCTCATCCCCAGATGGGTAATACATAGGTCATATTTTTTCTTCTTCTTCAGATAAGATATGAAATTGTGTTTTTGAGTAAAATATTGTTTTATCTGAAACTTTATTTATCTTGCTTAGTGTGAGCAGTTTTGTCATTCTTGAACCAAAATGTGATATTTGCTCTCAAAATGGGTTTTTATCTATATACATCAGTACAGTTTTTGATGTGGAGAGATTGGCAGTCCTGATGCTGTCCAGCCAGGACAGTTTCTGCAGGCTAACTGAAGACAGATGATAATAAAAGTGTAATGTTATTAACCTAGAGTAGCCTGTAGTGTTAGTACATTGTGTATTGTTCTTCTGCCCCTCCCTGCCATTGTTATATCCCGAGGGTTGCCAGGTAACCATAGATACATTTTGGTCATGAATGACAGGAGATGCAGCAACTTGCTGAAGGATGCATTCGGGGGAGGGGGGGGGGGGGGGGGGGGGGGGGGAATCAGCAAGGGGATCTTTTTTCATGAGTTAATACAGATGTTTCTTACCCCATTTTTCCTTTGTCATAGTTCCATGTATTATGAAAATTTCTCATTGGCATTAGTTCAGGCTTTCTTGTTCTTCCAAGTTAGTTAGTTTTTTTTTTTTTTTTTTTTGTCTGCTTATATAACCTGTTTTGAGTGTGAGAGAAAGTAATTGATTTTAAAAAGAATGCTTACGCATACGATGATAATCTTGAAAACGTGGGTTGGTAAAGACAGCTGCTCTCAGCTGTCATAGGTTGTCTGTACCTCTTGATATAAATAATCTTCTGTGTATTGGAGTCATGTATTCATTTCTATCTTTGTTTCATATTTTCTCTGCTGTGTGCTGCCATGTTAGGCAAGTCTTCACTAGCAAGAATGATTGGTGTCGGAGAGCCGACTTTACAACTCATCATAGATGGTTTGAGCCAACCTGCCAACAAGGATATCAGAGCAGGTAACTACAAAATAAAAATTCTCTACCCTTTTATTTTTGCTATTCTTTGTTATGTCTTCTTAAACATTCCCGAGATAACCAATGAATGTCAAATGTGGGACCAAATTCTAATTGATACGATTAAACCTTTGATTTCACAAAATTATTGTATATTGAGGATCTTACATTTTGTCTATTCTGAGAGAGTCACATCTTTATCCCTAATTATCATATTCTCACAGTCATATTTATATTTTGCTATTTTTTCTTGTGACCACTTCTATTCACAAAACATATTTATTTGACACAGTTATCGTGGAGTCATTGTTCTATTCATCAAATTCAGAAGTAATTCAGTCATAAATACATTTTCTTTAATGACAAGCATTCTGTCTTGATTCCAAGTTCAGTGGCTTTTCAATATTCTTTGTGACTTTGTGAAGTTTTGTGGATCTACAGCTTTCTTTTAATGTGCCACATAGAGTTAAAACTTTGTGGAGCAAAAGGCTGTGTACACTTGTGATTCTGCTTTCATGTGTGGACTGAAAAAACAAAAGGATTTCACCCACTACATATATGTGTGGGCTTTTGTCTAATTACCTTTAAAAAAAACAAACTAAATCCTGTATACCATAGTTGATCCTACCATTGACGTCAGTATTCTAAAAAAACTGCACCAACCAACTCTTTCCCATTCTCTTGGTACTAGAGTATGCAAAGCCTGTCTTCAAGAAGAGTGTGATGTCCATTGATGACATCAAGCCTGGAGTTCTGGTCACTGGGGTGGTCAAGAATGCGGTCCCCTTTGGTGTGTTTGTGGACATTGGTGTGGGCACTAACGGGCTGTGCCATAAAACAAAGATGAGTCATACTGTCCTCAATGGCCACACACTAGGGCCTGGAGACAAAGTGGACGTTGTTGTTCTTAGTAAGACTGATACTAGTGGAGGCAAGGTTAACATCAGTCTCAAACTTGTAAGTATCAAATTATGATACAGTGCCCCTCGGTAGGATTGAAGGGTATGTATTATTCTCTGATGTGTATGTGGAGGATTTGAACTATATTGACAAATATATATTCTAGTGTGTTCAAAAGTACGACCTCCAAATAATTTATGAAAATGATTGGTTGTGACAACACATAGGAAAATATATGCAGAAGGAAATTAATTAAATAATGAATTATGTTCTTTTATTACACTTTGAAAGTTAAATATTTGACTCTTCAATTAATTACTTATTGAACTATTGTTTGACTTCAATACAAAAAATTTGTAGGTTTATTATATGGAAACATAAATCTTACACACTTAGATGTTATTATCTCTGAGATACACTTGTCAAGTTACATAAAAAAGAAATATAATGACTAGGAACTCTACATGAAGTACGTAGATCTGTGGAGGATTTGAACTCCTATATTGACAATAATATGTTCTAGCATGTTCACAAGTATAAGCTCCAAAAACTGACTTTAATAAAGTGATTGGTTGTGATGACGCAAAGAAAAAAATATACACAGAAGGAAATTAATTGGATGATAAATGTTGTTGTAATCATGTCTTTATTGATAAGTAAAACAAAGGACATGTTGACATATATACCAGGTTCATGGTCCTATTCTCGACACATGGCAGGTAATGACACACTTACAAATACTTACAAAGTGAATGAATGATAATCTGTATTCGCAACAGATTTGTGAGGTTGACAACAATTCTCGCTATCGCCAATGACGTAAAAAGTACCCGGATGTGGCTTTTTCGTCAAGATTTAGTGCACTTGGTAGCAAGGGCACTTCCGGCGCGGGGCATAATTTGCACAACGCTAGCGTGCGCGTACGTGTACCTTACCTATAGCGCAGCGCCGACCACGGATACTAGTACTAGTACAGTAGGCCGCTGTATGTAGGGTGGAACATCCTATTACCGGACGCTTTTCTTTGTGGCTTTGAATTCCGTACTCATAGAATGAAATTTCGGCTAAAAACAACACCACTTATTCACAGACTCATGGAAATTACGAATTCAGCCAACTTACGTCATTTCTTCGTTCCAGTTTTTAGAAAATATGCTTCAAACATACCCCTCTAAAAATAGTGGTTTTTTGCGCCGTGCAAAATCGCATTGTATTACCGGACGCTATTTTCGTAATCGAATAATCGAGGTCTTTCTCACCTAATCCTTGCACCAGAATCACAATTCATCCCACAAATCACCGTACACATTCTCACCGAGCGGATGACACACAAAAAAATCTGCAAATGAAGCTCAAATTTCGTATTTTACAGTAAAATGTCTGTCTTGACCATTTCGAACAGTTCACGCAATAAAACCTTGTGAGAAATCGACAACTGGTTAGAGTATACGTGCTTTGTCTATGGGAGCTGCACGCGCGGGTGATGAGTTGCTTGCCCCTTAGCGCACAACTATTCCGCATCGTTCGCGTTTGAGGACGATAGCTACCAATTTTTCCGATATTGATCAGTGAACTTTTGGTTCTTATAGAATCTTCAGCATTTTTCCTGTATGTGGGTGGGATTTCATAGAATTTCAGTCGCGAAATGTGATTCAAACATGCATAAATATTAACTATAAACGAGGTGCGGGTCACTCAACTATAAATTTGAGGTAAAATGTGAATTTTTTCGTGTTTTTACATTTTTATGTGGCGTTTTTTGCGATTTCGGTCCACACAAAGTTCTGTGAGGCTAATCTACGAAGTCTCGCGCGTACAGAATGTCATTAGTACGCAAAAATGTGCGTGTCCGGTAATACCATGGTGTCCGGTGACACCATGCTTGCCCCTACCGCCCGAGCCAGCGAGTGGCATGCCAGGCCTGTCATACTCGTACACTGTAGTCCCCGCCGGCGGCCGGCCTTGCATTAGCATGCACCATAGACAGAAAGATCCGTCTGTCCGGAGGACTCTTTTATATTTTGCCATTAACGCTGTCCTCCGTAGACGGAGGGGATCGGTGAAGCCAGACGCAGTCTCCGCGGAACATTCCCCGACGGACAGATACAGACCGATCTTTCGGTCAACATGCACCACTGCACGCAGCGCATAAGCTAATTACATAACACATACCGGTACGGCGTACTGCTTGATCATGCGAGCGATGTGCACATCACAGATCAGTCATCTCTGCATACGCTGAAAATATGCTGGAAAATATTCACCCACCAGTATATCGTCATGGAACGCCCATCTTTTTTTTTTTTTATTTGTTCTCTGTCGAAATGTCACGAACACAATCGGGAACGAACAGTGATCTCGAACTTATCCTGTCTCCGAAGCAATTTCTTCCAAGTAAGTACGTACAATGTACGGCACTAGGCCTACTACCTAGTGCTACTACAGTTGTATAATACTACCACTACTAGTAAGTCGCGCGTGCACGTACTGCGCTGTGGAGTCACCCGCAAACTTCACCCACGCGGCCACGTCACGTCTCGCATGCCAGTAAGGGTCCTGTTCTGCAGATTTTTTTCATTTATTGTCGTGCGAACAACACATTGGCAGCTTCGCAGCAACAACCAATAGTCGTATTAACAGCAATTTCTTAAGAATGGAGAAATTTCAAATCATATTAAAGCTGTAATTCAAGTCGAGAAAACCGGAAGTACACGTAGAATACAGTCGGTTGTGTGTGTAAATAGCATTAGTCACGTATCACGCGCGTACGAACGGAAGTGACTTTGCTACCGGACTATCCCATAATGCACCGTAAATGACGCTTAAATCAACATCCGGGTACTTTTTACGTCATTGGCGATAGCGAGAATTACACAACATTAATTACACAAAATTAAATACATTTCCCAATGCAGTACACATGCACTGTAATACCAATGACCAATGTAATAATTCCACATAATGACTACATTATTACTTAGTGCCTTTCATTCTTACATGTTACTTTCTAAGTGATTTAAATCCCCCCAGTTCAGTTCTTTTCTTGCATAGAATATGGTGAATGGTGAAACTTTTGCATATCTGCTAATGTCTTGATAAAATGCAGTGGGACTTTGTATGGATTTATATGTTTTGAGTAGGCCTTTCAGTCGTTGTTTGTTCTCTAGTGTTAATGTATCTGCCCCCTTGCTCCGATCTCGATGGCAAGAAAGGAAGGCTTATAGCCTTTGCGTTTTAGTTCATTCAGCAATACTTTGTATTTCTCTACTTTTCTTTCATGAGCGACCTCAGTGTTAGGTTCGAAAGGTACTGTCAATTCAACAATTAGGATTCGTTTTACTCTTTCTAGCAAGACTGCCATGTCTGGTTGTTGATTAGTTGTAACTATGTGGGGTGTAATCATTCCGCCTGCCACTTTGCACCCATCTAGATCAGCATGTATGACATGGCCAGTTGGAAGGGACTCTTTGATCGTGCGGTAAATATATTGCAATATGTTATTGTGTCTTCATTCGTACCTTTCCAAAAATGCCGGGCAATTTGACAGAATATGGTGGAGAGTGCCGGTTGTATTAGGACAAAATATGCATTTGTTTGTTAACCTTTTCCCCCACCTATAAAGATTTGCATATGATGGTAAGGAGTCAATACATGCATTTGTTACAAAACTTAATAGTACCCTTTTCGGCAAGTTGTACATAATTGATTTCCAGGTGAGATTTTCGTCAGAAAGGGCCAGGAGCTTTACGAATTGACCTTGCACCAAAAGCAAGAGGCTCGATACGTTTATTCCAGTACTTGGTTATATTGTCTTCAAGTGCCCCCTTAATCGTTTTCTTCACAGAATTCTACTTGCTGTTATTGACATCAGTGGTGTCTTTGGCTTTTTGCAGACTTTCGTGACAGTGGGCCATCATTGACTGCTTATTTGACCATTGTAGTTCTCACCTGAGAGTACAATCAAGTGCGTGGTTCACTAAGTTGTCTTATTATTGACTGTGTGTATGCGAGGTATGACATTCACGATAGATGTCTGATAATTGTGGTATATTCATTCCGTTAGGTATATGTAACAGACCTACATTAGCTCCTCGGGAGGTGATACCCACCCATTTTTTGAGAAATTTTCTCTATAGAAAGTCAAGATCTTCCTAATGACATTTCTGGAGTGAGTGAACAGTTAACAGAAACCGGATGGAGGGTTGGAAGTATCAGGTGTATATGGCAGGCTTAAACTCTGGTCTTATCTCTGCCCCGTTGATTCTTTCAAGTTTAGACTCGATTTCGCTGTGGACATGTTTTAGAACATCTTTTGTTTTTCCAAAGAAACAAATCTGGGCCCCTAGAAACCGATGGGGTTTATCTTTCAGTGATCAGATTTTATCAGAACCAAGGGAAAAGCTGACCTCTCTCGGGGAACCACCACATATCAATAAGCTACAGCAATTTGATGGTTTGAGAGTTGCGGCGGATATTTTGCGAAATTTGCAGCGGTTATATGATACATTATACCTGTGCTTGCCGTTGGCGCCCTAAAGTGTCGACATAATCTCAGAATCCATGGTCTTCCCTGGACTGGTATTTATGATGTCACAATGAAGTTGGAAGCTGAAGCTTATCCAAGTGATGATGCTGTGGGGGTTGTTATAGGCGACAGGCGCAGTGAAGACAACAAGACAGATGCGTATATAGAGATGGTCCACACACAGATACCGGATGAATGTGGCTCACAGTTCAACAGAAAGAAATGAGTTGTTATAGGAGACAGGTGTAGGGGTTGGTACAGGAGACAGGCGCAGTGAAGACAACGGGAAGATCCATAAAATTGTCCACACAAGGATACCAGATATACAACTCCGCATCAAGCCAGTGGCGTCACAATGAACTCAGTTAATACTGTGTGCTTGTGCTGGTGACGCGCCGCAGGGTATTTCTCTCATACACTAAATTTGTTATGATTTTACGCGATAATTTTTGGCTATGACCAAAAATATGACGGAAAACTAAGCGTAAATCACGTAACTTACGAAAATTGGACAGGATACATTCACAGTCAATGGTTCCTTGTTGAAGAGGATCACTTCCACTTTCCAAAGATATAAGAATGACTGCACAGATCCAGTATATGGCGATAAAAAGATCATGAGTGTGCGAGCTCGACCTGCACACGTCCGCCCTCAACGATGGTCAGAGCAAATTTTATCATACTTCGAAAGGGAAATATTTGACTCTTCGGAGAATTACTTATTGAGATCTATTTGATTTGCCTTCAATGCTGAAAAGTTGAGGGTTTGATATATCAGAAACAGAAACTGTACACACTCTTACATGTTTATAGACAACTTTGAGATACACTCGCCAAGTTATATAAAAAGGAATAATTACTTGGAACTGTACATGAAGTATGTATACAGATCTGTATAATATTGTAGCGGGAAACTCCCAGTGGGGATAAAAAGATATCTACTAGAGACCACACAACCAGAGTTGGAAGTCTGGTACATTAGACAACTCTCTGTTGCTACGCGTGCCTGTATATGCGATCTATCGATGTAAGATCTCGATTGTTAGAGAAAATCCTGCCTCCACCCAATTAATTTTATATATGGAGATCTGGCACCCCGTACTAACCTTCTTTGAATCACATCCCACATCAGCTCAACAAGCACCAGCAATCACCATGGATCTCACAGGAGAGTTGTAAACTCACTGCAATCATTGTGTATTATTTTATCTTTTTTATTTTTTCAAAATCCCCTACCGAGCAGCATGTAAGGCGCAATGACTAGGCTTTGTTTGTTTGCTGTATACAAACTGCATAGCTGGCAAAGTTTCTGGATGCTGAGATGGAGGTGCGCGTGCCGGAACTGATCGCGCGTGAAATCTCGGCGACCGGCCCACCAACAGGACACCTGCAGTAGCAGCTCCTGCCAGACCTGATCTTCTGGTCTTCAATGGCACCACAGGCTCTGCTAGCTGTAATGTATCAGAGGCAAATAGGTAAACTCAAGATTAGTAATTAAAATTTCCTTTATAAACGAATGCAAATTTTCTTTTAAGAACCTTTCTGGCAGAAGTGTAATCTCTGAGACATATTTACCTTTCTGCAAGTGCAATAGGGCCCACTCCACTGGTTCCCTTTCAACCAACAGCTGGCGCGCGGCAGCCCTGGCCAGGGCCCTGACATCGGCGAGGTCCAGATCCCACCTTTTGGGCTGGAGATTTGATCCGCCAGAGAAATAAACGTCCAGAAAACCTTTAATGTAATATCAAATTTCTCAATAAATTTGTTTTTGGTTCAGTCTTTTATATCTACCTTTTGATGGTGGTATTCTACAAATAGAAGTACTTAGACCATGAATTGTCCACTGCCTGTACATCGTAATCATCTTGTGATGACACCTTTTTCCTATGAAATACTAAAACTACATTTACACCTAAGTGTAGTGTTAGTTATGTCCATTTATAGTTTAGTACCAACAAATATTATTGGGTGGTAGTTTTAAGGTAAATGATGTTCGTATGTCCATCCAGCCTATATAACAGCGTAACGCTCCTAAATCTTGGATGATATTAGGTCAACCCAGAGACACTGCCCTCAGCCCTCAGCCAGGTTCGCTTGTATACAATTGTATCAGCTCCCCAGTCACCTTGCCGGGATTTTCATGGCACCTAACCCCTTCCGCTTTCAACACTGGCTCACTCTGTCGGTTCAGTGTGCATCACCAAATAATTATACCAATTAACAACGCAGTTTCAAATTACTGAAAACTCCTGAACGTTGCCCAAATGCCTACCAAATTATAATCCTTGAAATCAGACGGTCACAAATTCCAAACAACATTTGCTATCTGTATCGGTAATACATGGTTAAAGACATTTTGGCTTCTAGACTGTTTAGCTATCAAATGTATGACTCTTAACCTCATCAGTCAGCTATCAATTTTACAACTTAACATTGATTCCGAATATTACAGACCATATCCAACAACTCATCGGATATATCTCACTTCTGTTATGTATTAAAATTGTAAGTAACAGAAGTAAGAAGCTTGTATCATAAATATGACACATACATTACATTGTCATAGATTGAAGTCATAGAAAATGGATAGCTACTGATTGGATTACTCCCTGTATACACTAGTGATTGGAATTATGTATTTACATAATACAAGTGCTCGCTCTCACATTGCTATGTACAATTGATGTTATAAACTTCTGAGGTACTGCACAGTGTAACACTACATCACTGCTTCTCGAAAGTAATCATTGTGCACTTGGAGTTGGTAACTGGACTGTAGTGAAGATGAAGGATGACTGTAAAGTTTTGCTGACTGCTAGGACCACAGATCAGCTAGACAATCAGGGATGCCGAGTTCAAAAAAATTTTGTGAGTTAGATTTTCATGACTCGGCATCTCAGCGAGCCAATGTGCGCGCAAGCGAGGGTGTGGGAGGGGTTGTCCCCCCCCCCCCTGTGGCCTCCCACGGTAAGGAGCTTTTTCAATTTTTAGCTCTTGGGTATGACGCTGATGTGTTCAATGTTGATGGGCACTTGCTTGGCTGGGGCTGGTGTGCCTCTTCTCTATCAGCAGGAAGGGCAGCGTCCTCACTTGCATTGGTGATGTCACCTCCCTCGAAGATTGCAGCTGGTCCAAGCTTCTCTGCCGGATATTTCTTTGAGAATGGGTAAATCCCGGTGACTCGGAACCCGTTGCGTGTAACCTCTGGCTTGCTTGACACCTCTTCCCAAGCAACTCGCGCAAACGTGAGCTTTCTTATGAACTCACCAGGGTGGTCCAAGCGATACTCCCTTTCAGCACGTGCCCATGCAGTCTTCAGGGGACGGAAGACGCTCAGATCGCACGGCTGGATCACGTGGCTACTGTGGGGGAGCAGGCATTACAAAATAATCTCACGCTCCTTGCAGAACTCTGCTACTTCGAGGGAGACATGGCTGGAATGCCCATCCACCAGGAGGAGAACTGGCCGCCGGATACCGTGGGAGGTCAGGAATGGCTCGAAACAATTCGAAATGAAGCAGAAGAAGACATCACTGTCCATCCAACCATTCGCTGACCCCCCAAGATAGGCATTGGCCGGTCCTCCTTCTATTGGATTCTGCCGGAATCGTTGCCCTGCAATAGACCATGGTGGGGGGCAGAAAGGCTCCTGCAGCCGAGATGGTCACCAAGACCATCATTTGCGTCTTGTCAGACGCGGTAAACGTGCTGACCGTTTTCGCTCCTCTGGCTGCGACGACCCTTTCCACTTTCCCTGCCAGCGGGAATCCGCTCTCGTCACAGTTGCATATTCGCGTGGCGTCAGTGAAGATATCCCATGCGTTTACTTCTTGAAGATATGACTCTAATTCACTGAACCACGCATCAACCTTATCCCGCGACAAGACGGCGCGTTCTCCCCCGAGCTGCTGTGACGTCCTTGTTGACAGCTCGGGGTGCCTTTTCATGAAGAGGGAAAACCATTTGTTGCCTGGTTCGTTGTTTCTAAAGGGAGTGCAGCGCCCATTGTCGTCGATTATTTTCTTGACCACCTGTATCACATTTTTAAAAACAAATAGACTCTAGACTGTTTATATTAAACATTAAAAAGCAGCAGATGACACATTTACAACCCCCCAAAAAAATATTCAAGCATACACAAAATTCTGTTGCATCTGTGCCACGGGGTAGTAAAGTGTTCTGTGAAGTAAAAGAGCATCTGAGCTTGTTATTCAAGTCACTTTGATTCAGGCTGTTTAAATTCCGCTACCCACATTTTCCTCTCTTTTCCTACTAGAACTTCATGAGCTGCACCCGCCTTCATATACATTGATAACGACTTTAACTGATAGCTGGAGCCTGACTGTCTATATCTATTATACTTGGACGTGATGCCCCAAACAGTCCCAATAATTCAACACGTTTATGCAAATTCAGAAGTTTAAATTCCGCTGAGACCACGTTTTCCCCCTTTTCCTAGTTCTAGCTGAGCAAGCCTTCATTCACATTGATAGTAAACTAACCTTTGCTAGCTGAAGCTCGTCTCTCTGTATATAATTGCACTTAATGCCAACTGATAATCCCAATAATTCAGCATGTTTATTCAGAAGCTTAACCCTAAAAAGACTGGGGTGTTTTGAAGGCTAGGAAAACTTTTTTTTTTTTTTCTTGGGGGGGGGGGGGGGGAGCGAGAGCCTAAAGGGCCCCTTCCCATAAGATCTTGGCTGTTGATTGTCTGATTGCAACTAAATTTGGTATACACACAGTGCATGCAGATGGTAAGGCCATCTTCAACATTTGTCACTCGCTGGAATCTTGATCAGGCCAATTAATGTCTTGTTGATGTACTGTTAAAATTCTTACCCTAACATAATGTGAACATGCTAAAACACCGTTTACAATGCCAGGATTTCCTCAAATCGGCTACCAAAGCTGAAATATGATTTTTGAATTTAACCTCTTACCAAAGTGTCATTGAAAGAAGTGGGCTTTTATATCGCCCATTTCAAGGTCACAAAACATACACTGTAAAAATTAGGGTGCTAAAATTCTTACACCAACATGGTGTGAACATATTTTAACACTGTTGACAACGCCAGCATTTACTCAATGTCAAAACATGATGTTTAACTAACACTGGTGTCCGATACTCTGGAGTGGATTTAAACCATAAAAGTGTTATTACTCTTAAACTTTGATTTCGATTTTGGATTTATTTTGCCTGGCCACTAAGAAAGCAAACTGCTTATGAGTAAGCCACCAGGGGACCGACGGGTTTAAGTCCTCTCCAAGGGACTAGGCAATGATTATAAAGTGATCGTGATTATATTCTACTTTCTCCAGTACGTCCTCTTCTAATACTGCACACTCTTTTGTCCCTCTATTGTCTGACAGTTCAAATAGCATTTTGATGTAGATGTCGGTGAAATACTTTTGTTTTCATTGAAGGTATATGTAGTTAGCCCATTCTCTAGTGCCCGCTGAAAAATGCTTATCATTTCAAGTTCATGATTTTTTGCGGGTTTGATTGATCTCACTGCATCCAGCAGTTTGCTTCTTGTGGGGGAGTTTGGGAATCGGGCGGAGATGGCTCGTTGGAGGACATCGACAGGATGGGGGGAAAACGTGAGTGGGGGTTGAGTTTCTGAGAGTTCATTCCCTCAGGTGTGCAAATCCTGTTGAGATAGATGGGTGAAGGGAAGGGATATCAGTAGAGCCTAGATGGAGCTGGGAAATGATCTCTTGAATGTCAAAAGGATGAAATGCAAAAAAAAAATTAAGTTAGGATGTTACATTTATATTTTGTCCAAACCACAAGAAAGTTTATAAATATATTACATATGCCATATAAGGTTAATCAGTATTTAAAAATATTTGTTTAATATTTTAATCTTCTACTGCTACAATTTTATATATATACAACAAAAATGTATACCTCCATTGTCCGTCATTGTTTGTATTTACATCTTTAAATAAACTTTCTGAACAAGGAATTTGACCATGTAGTCTAATCATTATCAATCATTTGGAAATATGCCGTATACCTGCCGGGATTCACAGATGTGCAGATTGTTTTTGTGATAGGATGGTATAACCATAGATCTCTTCTGACCATTGTGGTTATCACTTAAAAAGAACGTATGACATAAATGATCCATGCTAAGGAGTAAACAAGACAGAAATGGAAGAGAAAAGTGTATCTTCATCATTGCATCATCTTTATTATAATCAATGTGGAGGATTTGAACTACCTTTGTATTAACAAATCCGACAAACTTACTCTATGAAAGTAATCGATTGAGACAACACAAAGACAAATATAAACAAAAGGAAATTGATTAAATAATCAATTATGTTCTTTTATTATAGAATCTACTTTGACAGCTAACAATTAAACTCTTTGGGGAATTACATATCGAGAAGTGGACACTAGATATATTTGTTTTGAGTTCAATGCCAAAAAGTTGAGGGTTTGATATTTATATTGGAATCAGAAATAGATCTAACACACTCTTAGAATACTGACAACTCTGCGATACACTCGTCGAGATATATCTACATAAAAAGAAAGATAATAATTACTTTGAACTGTACAGGAAGTTCGTAGATTTATATTACAACAAAAATAAGGCAGTTGAATTAGGTCTTAATTAGAGATACATGTTGCTGTGCTATTAAGAAAATATACAGACAGTAAGAAGATGTATTTCAACAGTTTAGGGAGATGGTGCAATTAACTATGATGTTGTTGATGAGGATGTAGAAGGAGATGTCCTGGTAACGGTGAAGCAGGAAACCGAGGATGTGTAGAAACTGTGGAGGATTTTAACTACCAATATATTAATATAATATATTCTTGCGTGTATTACCTCCAAAAACTTACTTTATATAAGATCGGTTGAGACAACACGAAGAAAAATGTAAACAAAAGGAATTAATTAAATAATCAATTATTTAGCACAGCGCGCTTATGACATTATTTCCAAACAAAAGAACATGAATATTCATACCTTGTATGTACATTAGTATATCAATACATTAAAATACATCAACTGTGGCTAAGAAACAAACTTCTATATATACATGCCACAATGAGTACATGCTACAATACTGTCGTGTGAGCAGATATTGTTGGAGGCCATGGTAAATTGGTCTATGTTCTTTACGCTACCTGGTATGATTCCACTCAAAAGCTTGAAGCATTTTAAACGTCTAATTGCCCTTTCCACATGGATCCTTACATGGCAAGTCTGCGTGTTTCTGTAACTGCTTATTCAGGCACTTGCTTAAGACTTTTTGTTCATTTCTAATCAAAGAGTATTATAGGCTAGTTAATATCCACATTGCAGATAGATCTCTAACTGAAACGCGCATGCTTGCGCACGTGTCTTTATAAGTGGTTATCAGCTAATCCGTTTGTGCGATACAAATAACAAAGACCAGGGCATTTCATGAAGGAACTTGTCGAATAAAATGTCCGACAAGTCAATTATATCCGACAAGTTCAGAGAAATCAGCCAATCAGACTAGAGAATTTCTTAAAGCTTGTCGGATATAATTGACTTGTCAGATATTTTATCCGACAAGTTCCTTCATGAAATGCCCCCCTGGTCGGCATATTGTCTTTAAAGTGAAAAGATAGTTTCGCTAGGGTTTGAGAACCTGTCTGACACCATTTCATATTTGCTTGCAATACATCGAAAGAGTCTACCAAGAAACTTACCTGGCTGACGCAATTTGTCAGGATGATGAGTTGTTTTGGAGTATTTCGAGATCAAAAATAAGAGTCGGTATACCGACTTTTATTCCAGAAGGATCCAGACTAACTCGGTCTCAGGGAAAACTTGGCCCTATTTGTCTTTTGTTGGTGTTAGTTCAGTATCAGGTGTTTGGTATGGCTCTACCATTGCTGCCCTTCGGTCGCTTCTTCGGAGGTTTTTCTCTTTCAACTTTGGCGTCTCTGTCAGTTTTAGAAGATGTCAGTGTCGGTGGTGGTGGTGTCTGTTTCTTCTCCAGAGCCAACTTCTCCTGGTGCAAGGTCTTTAGTTGAAAGTGCCGCAACATAGACAATTTCACTGGCATGTACCTCTTCTTGGCCTGAAGATATGGGAGTTCAGGATTCTTCCATTTGATGTGTTGTTTTTTAAAAGACTGAAGGTCTTGATGTCTCTCATGGATATTATTAGTTACCCCCTGCTTTTTCAGGGAATACGGGCAAATATCTACGGTCTGGTGCCATATTCCATGAGGCCGGAGGCCGAATGGAATATTGCACCAGACCGTAGATATTTCTCGTATTTTGTAAGACCAAGCAAACGATTTTATCTTTTTAAGTGTAGATCTGGCCTTTGCTGTATTTTTGGGCGTTGTGCTAACCTTCTTCTCGCTGATTTCCTCTTGTGAATGATGTTGAAATCGCCTGCTGTCAGCCATGTTGACTTATGTCTCACGAGCTGATTACGCATACGTACACGCGCAACTCGCTGTGCAATATCATGACGTCATATCGCGGAATACAGAAAATATTCAGCGGCGGATTTAGCACATGCGCACAATATGACCTTATTCACGGAATACGGGAAATATTCAGTGGTTGGTCTGAGTAACACAGGTAATACAGGATTTTATCAATTACGTGATTGACCAATGAGATTACAAAATTCAAGATCACTAAAAGATGATATGTATTTATTGCAGATATCAATTTATAAAAATGAAATGAAAAATATGTGTCCATACCAAAGCGAAAGCAAGCAAAGAAGGAAATAAATCAGGCAGAACGCAATTTGCTATGTGTGGAACTGAAGAGCAGTAACTGTTGAAACATTCCTAAACTATTTATAATACACATTACTTTTATGTCTCTACCTAACAGTGGTGCTTTAGAAATCATATTCCCTCTGTGTCCTGTCTGTCGATTCTTAATCTTAAATTCAACACCATTACCTGCATGAGAACAGCTGTAGGGTTTATAAATGCAACTGTACATATTATGTATGTCTGAGTACTAAAATGCGAACTGATTAGGAACCATTTTATAAATGGTCAAGGTTTGTGTGGAGATCAAGGACAGGATCTTCATATCATTGATATGGAGAAAACTGAAGTAGACCTGTGTTGATTGTTATTTTTCAAGTACCAGTGGAAGGGACACATTTGACTACTTGCATGATAATTCATTGGTTTATTGCTATTTTCAAACAGTATTGTGTATGTAGGTGTTTTTGGTTGTTTTCTGTTCATTGTCACATTTGTATTTTTTCTTTGTAATACATGTTTACTAGGGTGAAAAACTACATTTGGATGATCAGTTAGATTTCAGGTACTGATTAAAAGTTCACAAATCAGTGGTGAAGGGAGAAAATGAGGAACCACCAGAATAGAGCATGTCAAACTTTATTTTGTTCTGTATGTATAAGACTTAGTTAAGCATTTACCGTTTAGCAAAACATATTTTGTTCTGTATGTGTAAAGACTTAGTTAAGCATTTACCGTTTAGCAAAACATAAAAATTTTGTCAAAACTTTAAACTCAGTGAAATATTGTGCAATCATAAGTTATTCAAATTTATGAATTCTTGTGTCAAGTTGTTTTTATTGAAACTAATTGATGAATTTATGTTGATGTCGCAGAGCAATTTGTCAATCAGTTGCAATCGTAAGTTACGCAAGGTTCACAGAGATGCTTGCAGAGTAAATCTAAAGGTTATGTTAAAGTTCATGGTCTTCTGAATGCGTAGGCCCTACTGATTATACCATGACTTGACACTACATTTAGTTCGGTGATACAGTACTTGACATTAACATAGTTTGAATCAAATGTTGTTGCAGTTGGTATTGTATAAAACCCCACACCTCAACTTATGGGCTTCAGCAAAAAAATAAAAATAAACAAATACATAACAGAAAATTGTGTTCTATGTAAGTGGGCCTCGAAGGGTTGAGAAACATTGGTGTAAACCACGAGGATTTCATGGTCAAATATGTTATGATATGATATGCAGAGACATTTAACTTAAATATGTTGCCCCTCCCAATCTCACACACATATAGATACACTGTGAGACAGATAGACAGACAGACCAAAAGACATACACACAGCACACACACACACACACGTACATCTGTATCTATGTCAGCATTATAAAGTTGCTTTCTGTGGCTCCATATCAGTGTTCGGACTTGCATCTGTCCACGTTTGTATACCTGTTACCTACATCATTATGTGTATCTCTAACATCCAAACAAGTCTGCTGCCCTCTCTCTGCCGACAACAGGATCACACCTTGCATCTATCCCTCGCTCCCTAATCACATCAAATTTGGGGTAATGTAATCAGTGTGGTTATGGAGGAGGTTTCCAAGACACCTTATCCTCCCACCTACATCAAAGTTGACACGGGATGGTGTCCCCTTTTTTTCACTATCTCTCTCCTTTTTTTTTTTTTCTTTTTTGGGTCCCATCATCTAGGCAGAGGTCCACCCCGAGGTGATGTGGCTACATTTTTACTGCCAGACTGAGGCAACACATCACATTTCCATCAAATTGAAAGTGTCATTTCCTGATCCCAAGTCATGTTCATGCACCACTCTTGCCTCCATGACTGGTGATAGTGTAAAGTTAGATGTACCGGTAAAACATTGATCTCACAGAAGCTTGCCATGTCTTCTTCTCTCTCAGTTTATTATATTGCCCCACATTCACAAAATGGCATCTTATGAAGGTCAAAAGGGGAAAAAATAGGCAGGCTACTGCAGCCCTACAATGACTATTCCTTGTTATGAACACTTTACACCTTTCAGTTTTAAGTACAAGAGAAACTTGCTTATGACAACTAGACCCCTCAATTGCAGATAATGAGAGGATGATGTAACTTGTATTTAGTGACTGATCAATACGAGATAATATAGAAGGTATGCTTTCTTTCCACACAAAAATCATGGCAGATTGAACCGAGAGTATCATGTGCTATGCTGATGTAATTGGTCAAGTTCCCATAAGACTTTGTGAACAGGAGAGTTTGAGTTGCAATATTTCCACCTTTGTGGAGGCCTTGCCTGCAGCTTTAATCCTTTGTGTACTTAAAAGGGATCATATAGTTTTGGCAGAGACCTAACTTCAGGTTTCTAGCATTTTTGGGTGAGATAATGAGAAAACTGAAAGATGAAAGAGCATGTAATTCCAAGAGGAATCCAACTTTTATTTGACGAAAATTGGTTTTGAAATGGCTGAGACATCCAAAACAGAGCGATCTGAATAAAAGGTGGGACCCACCTTTTATTACAATCGCTTTGTTCTACTTTGTTTTTGGATGTCTCAGCCATTCCAAAACCGATTTTCATTGAATAAACGTTGAATTCCTCTTAGAATGGTACGCCTATGCACTATTTAGTAAGTGGTTTCTTGGTATCTTGCAAAAAGGTAAAAGCCCAAATCTCATCTCCACCAATACTGTACCATCCCTTTAACCCTCTGCGTGCTACATTTATATCCTGTTTATACAGGTAGGTACATTGTTTGTGTGAGAAATTTGTTCACATTTGCCTCATTGCCACAGAAAGGGTTAAAAGAGAATGAAATCTAAATGTACATGTGAATTGTTGAAGTGAATACAATATTAGAATGCATTAACAAAGTGTGTGGAAAATCAGGCAATCCATTAAAAGTTGTGAATTTTAAAAATCTTGGTGCAGCCATCACTAGATGAAATACTACAATGCTTTGTGATGTCACATGTGGAAAACAGGGTAAAGAACATTTAAAGACAATTCAACAATTCATTTCTCTAGCATAATGAAAGAGCATTTGGCTTGCCTTTCAGAAAGAAGGGAGAACAATATTACCCTTAATATATGTCGGTTAGATGTCATGGGAATGTGCAATTTTCACAAAAACTGAAATTTTGAGGAACTCTCATTATATCGTTCTCCATACATGAGGTCATGACCTGTAGTAGTCTTCTCATCCTGCGATGGCTGTACTGAAAGTTAAAATGTGTTGTTTTTCCATACTCTACTTTTTTTAACCTATTGAGGACAGGCTGATTTTGCTACAACACGCATTTCCTGTAGACACCTGCCCGAATATACTCAGGCCTTGTCCTCAACGGGTTAAGGTAAATGTATCTTTATTACTATTAGTATGTGTGTGCTCTGCTCCCAGAAAAAAAAATGCTTTTTATTAAGTTTCATGTAGTAATGTTTGATTTGACAAATTAGGTATGAGATTGTAAATGTTCAGTGTTTCAGAGGATCAAATTGCTTCCACTGCATTTATGTGGAAGGGACATCCCCCTTCATTTGGTGTAATGAAAGTAATTTCAACTCAATATGTGACTGACATGTCTGTTGCAAGTGCAAGTAAATCCTTATTTCTTGCAGATCAAACATGATTTGGAGTGATTTTATGTGCTCTGACAAAGCTCTGACAAAGCATTGAGACATTACCAGATTTATTTTTGGCAATTGTACTGCATGAATAAAAATATATTTTGATGTACAAACAGATGTGTCATATTTGTTTATCTTTTATTTGTCTCTTCACCTCATTAAATAGTATAAAAATAATGAATGTTTATGAGTGCAATGGACAGAATATTTCATGAGACGAAAGATGAAATGATCACAGATTTCATCTTTCACCAAATGAAATATTCTGTTCATTGCACGAAAGAAAAAAATTATTGTTTTATATAATGCCTAAAATAGATCATTGTCTTCTGATTTTTTATTAGCTATTTTAGAAACTAGAGAAAATCTGAGATTGAGAGAGTGCTCACTGAGTGCTTTATGTTTAAAAAGCGCGCTGTCGCATACACACACTGCAAGCTCAAGCGTTTTACACGCGTATAGTGTGCCGGGCTTCAGCACGCGCGCAATGGAGCAAATCGTATGGATCCAAAATTGCATGGTAAATGGAGCCACAATTGCATGGATGATGATGTCATAGTGAAATGGGATGAATGATCAATGTCAAACAGCCAATCAAATGACAAGGATCTATTTAGGCGTTTTATTAAAAAATAATGATAATACGATACAAATACCAGGTGTGCAATTAGTCAAGTTTTATTACAAAAAATATCAACATATGATTCACATATCCAGCAATGTACAAGAAAGGCATACTGTAACAGAGTTGCTTGTGATCTGAGATCCAAACTAAGATCATAACATACACCTACCAAACTATATCAAGATGGTTGATAATAAATAATCCACTATATACAGTGCACTTTTAATTCCATTCAAAATGCCACAGATTCACAAATTAAAAGAAAACCATTTCATGTCAATATAAAAAAGACAATAATTTTATGTTTACCATATGCAGTCATAGTGATTTTTTTTTTCTTCAGCCATTTGAACAGTTGTAGATAACAAAGATATATATGAATATCTTATGTATGTGAATTTGTCAAGATTTCTTGTAGTGTCATTACTACCTACATGGTATTTATAATAGACAGTATCAGTAAGATGTCATATCTCCTTAGTAGTTGAAGTTGTAGATTCTAAGCAAGTGAGCTCAACTTTACACAAGTGCCACAGAACTATTGTCAATGCTTGTAACTATATATATATCAAAGATAGAAAAATTACAATGAAATAATACACCATGTGACTGTTTATGATTTTGTTCTTTTATCAATAGGCAGAGACAGACACTTGCCTAGTACATATACCAGTACAACAATACATTGTACTTGAAATTGCAAACAGCATACAAGTGCATCCTATAATACTTACTTTAGGTGATTACATGAATCAAACATGCAATGCTGTTCATGTACAGTTTAAACACTGAATGTAGTATTAAAAAAACACTCACTGGGATTCAACATTTTCATTTTCAGTGCACATAAATTTGAATAACTTATATTTGAAACAATATATAGATCAATCAAGATATTGAAATGTGTACATATAATGGCTAAAAAGATTTACAGTGTGAAGTAGAAAAAAAAAAGTTCATGATTATGGCATTACAAAACACAATTGTCCTTACTGTTCAAATTACCTGAAATGCAAGGTAACAAGGCAAGCACATAAATACCATATGTGTGTGTGAATATTGATGAATTTAGTAAACAATGCTATCCGTTAAAAAATGGCACTTCATAAAACCCAAGTCTACACAAATTACACATACGCTTATTGCATGTTTTCTATTGGCACAAGATACAATATAAGAGCTTGCAATCTAGCGATCACACAAATAAATACCTTTTGCTTACAAGATGTATACTTAAGAATTACGAGTGTAGTGAGCTGCATCTATGTGATAAATTACGTCTTCATTCGCTGACAGTATGTTTCCTCTATATACACGCGCTAATTGGAATGTCTTGTTTTACCACAACAGTTGTACATGTATTCAATGCACATGCAATAGATTTTGATCAATCCCTGGGTCATAGCAGAGATGAGGGAAGTTGAAGGAAAGACAGAGAAAGTTCCAGAGCTGATCCTACAACAGCACAGGATGATCCTAGACTTATTGACCCACCATCAGAAATGTGACACTTTCTTCTTCAGCCCACAGCAGCCAGAACATGAAGTGCTCAAGGTAAAACAGTCAAGAGTAGAGATAAATTGTAAATGAATTTTAAATGAATTTGTCTACACTTGGCTGTGTTCAACTTTCCATACAAAATGACGCCAGGGCATGGCATTGTTCAGATTCACATTTCTCTGGTATTTAAGACAAATTGACCACAAATAACATCAGTGTGCACACTTACAAAGCATATTTAAACATTTGCTTGTTATGAACCCAAACCTGTCTTGTCACAAAGACAAAGCCAATATGAGCCAAAAGGACTTTAACCCCAGACATCAATGGAGTTACGTCTATGCACATCTAGTCAAGGTACAACATTTTTTTTTTCCTAATTGTCATTCCACACATCTGGAGGACATTTTGGTATTTGATGTACAAAGAGTATGGATTACATTTGATGAGCCAACACTAACAATCCAAACACGATTAATGAAACTTCCATTTAGAGAAAAGTACATTGCAACTTTTGACATTACCTACCTACAGAGTGCATTATACATTGTAGTTAATGAATCAATACTGACTTTCATGCAAGCCTGGTCGGAATTGTAAGCATTACTTCAACATCAGCATCTTACAGTTTGGAAGCTCTGTAACATGTAGTACTTGTATCTTAAAGCTGCAGTACTTTCATATTTCATTTTTTTTTAATATGTCAAAGGATCAAACAGCTTTTGTGATAAAGAAATGCAATAGTCTAATGGGAAATAATATTTTTCTTATTTTTTTCTTCTCCACAGCAGCATAGCAAATAAAACACCAGTCAACACCCTTGTGTCATAATTTGAAAATCATGGAATTTAAATTATTTCTTTTTGCATAATGGCAAAATATAAGAGCTGCTTTTCATCAAGTATGACTAACTGACTTACACAATGATTATTATTATTATTATTATCATTTTTTGTGTCTAGGGTAACGTTTCACTGCACAATGAACTACTGTAAAAGTGGATATTTTCGCGTGACTAATTTTTTGCGCTTGGCCAGGTAAGAAGAGTTTCGCGTGTTTTTAATTCCGTGGAATCAGACATCAACTACTGGAACATATGGCACGCAAAAATATCCGTGTACTTATATTTTTGCGCTAGCTTCTGGTTGCGCGAAATGCGCGAAAATTTCAGCACCGCGAAAATTTTCACTTTTACTGTACCTCTTATAAATTGGCATTCACTTTTGTCATGATTGGGATATGAATCAAGAAAAAATCCACATGATATATAGGGAAAAACACGCACAAAAAGCATACCCATCTGCTTTCTAGCCTAGAAGGGGAACTAGCATAACTTTAGTTCAGTCATACAACAAATGGCAATGAGGTTACTACCAAAGTAAAAACAAATCATTGGCATATATAAACTATAGATATTGGCATATTTATAGTTTCTATATCTGGTTATAAACACAATTTTTTGTTTCATTTGAGGCTGGCAATTAGATAATAGCTGCAAACAAGAAAAAGTGCAGAGGGATTACTAAGACTGTCATCACCTTGGCAACCACACATCTTCCACCTGTGAGCTCCTGTTGGGAATGATGGCATCCTCTGGTTCCAGGATCTCATCACTGGGGGAGGGGAAGACTCTGGTGACAACCTGTGAACCTTCAAACACCACTTGGGTGGGCATTGGAGGTGGGGCAGACTTGGATGGAGAGAGGGGAGGTTTCCTGGCTTGGCTTGGGGTTTTTACCACCTGAGAGAATCCGTTGCTCGCTCTCTGGGGTGTGGGGTGCGTTTTGTGGAAGGTACAGGTACCAGTCCTGACTGGACTGTAGGGAGAACGTCCACCAAGGTTAGCGTGTGGTTCCCGTCGGGGACTAAAGTCTGGTCTGACAAATGATGAGCCACGGTTTGTACTCATGTGTGAGCAATATCCTGACTCAATGCCTGTGGAGCTGTTCTCTGAGATGACCCCATTCAGGGGTTCCAGTTCATGCGACTCGCCACTCTGTAGAGTTGAGGAGTGAAACGACATGCTGACCTCCGACTCCTCCCCAGCGTGGTGACAGGAGCTGGAGTATCTGAAGTGTGTCCTGAAGCAGCAGCAACAGCTACAGCAGCAGCAACAACACACACGCTCCAAACAGTGGCACAGGCAAGAAGGCACAGGCAGCTGACCAACGTTTCCCTCCGGGCCAATGACGCGACACATGGACTGGAAAAAGAGGGTGGAGTAGAGCCAGCTGATGGTCATGATGAGCATCAAGAAGGTGCCCATCTGGGTGTAGGAGAGGATACTAGCTGGCATCATCAGTGCTCCTGCTACAAAGGTGGTTAGTGCTGCCATGGTGATCGCTGACCCCATGTGGGCCAGCGAGTAGACCACCCGGGACTCACGGTCTGGTTCTGGCGCAAGACGGTATGCCACTCCGTAGTGAACTGTGAAGTCTATTGAAAGCCCGACAGAGACAGAGAGGATGACCGATTCTAGGATGTTGAGTTGCCAGCCCAGAAGGACAAGAGCACCGATAGTGACACAGATGGTACCCGATATGGACAGGATGGCAAAGAGACTGATGACAAAGTTACGTGTGGTCAAGAACATGACTACCATAGCAATGATGATGGATAGACCAAGTGATAGAGGGGTGCCTCGAGCAAGGTTGTCCTGAAGGTTGTAGAAGTCAAGGTAGCTGATGAACCAGCCCTCCCCTAACGTCTGGGGTGCTGTCTTCAGAACAGGCTTCAGCCAGCTCTCAAGTTTGGTCCAGAACTGCTTCATTTCTTCATAGGAGTGGGAGAAAGCGTACGAACTGTCAAATTCAATGATGACAGCTTTAACGGCACTATTGTTGCCACCAAACCTTGGCCCCGGTTTCCACTTGTCGAAATACGATGGAGAGTACTGATATAATTCTGCTACTGCTTGTGTTAGGCACTGATTGAATGTTCCTCTTGAGTATGGAAAGCGAGATCCTCTGCAGCATGGAGTATTACTCAACCCTGTGTTCACATCGCTACAACTTCTGCTCTCCATCCATCCCTTGAATGTCTCTATAAAGCAATTTTCAATTCTCAAACTTGGTGTTTGGGAGAAAAAAGTTTGGTTCCTCAACAACTGGCAGAACCTCAGAAGCCAGCGTTGTGATTTGGGCGATGCCATATCAAAGTCTGGATTCAAGACCAATTCTCCAACGTCATTTGGATCCAGAGGGTTTCCACTATCAACAGCTTCTACTCCCCACACAACAGTGATTGGTAAATGGGCATAGAGGGAGCCATGGTTCACCTTCTCAAACCAAAAGAGGTCTTTGTATACAAAGTCATAGCGTTCAAATGGATGCATGGATCTGAAGAGTTGAAATTCTGGAAGCGTTGGTAGCTGAAGGCGGGGATCCAAGAAAATAAGGCAGAACCCACCAAGCATTACAATACCTAGCAACAGTAGCCATAGCAACCGTGGTTTGATAACAATACATGGAAGGATCTTTTGGAAAAATATGCGTGACCAATCACTGATCCATTCCGTGCATCTGTTCCAGATATCTGCTAAATGGCTGCAGAAGCCTTTCTGGGATTTATATTTCTTGTCATGCTTCTGAGAACTACAGTCCTTTAAATCTTTAAAGTATTTGTCCTCTATGATGACCGCTGCTGGCAGCCATGTTATTGTCAGCACAAAGTTTAACAAGATGGCGGTTCCGGCAAAGAGTCCGAAGCACTTAATGGCCGTGATGTTGCTGATGGTGTTGGCATAGAATGCCGAGGCCGTGGTCAGACTGGTGACAAACATGGACATAGCAGCGTGCCGGAGTGTCTCCATGACAATAATGACGCGGGGAGCATTGGGGCGATCCTGTCTCGATTGCTTCCAGATATCGCAAAAGACAAATGCATCGTCTGCTCCAATTCCCACAAGCAGGATGACGCTGGTGAGGTTCATGAAAGGGAAGAAGGGGATTCTAAAAACAGCCATGTAGACAAAATAGGCAGAGATGAGAGACATCGCCATACTGAGCACAGTCATGATGGTGACGAACAGCGAGCCGATGTACATCCACATCAAGAGGACCACAAACACTACTCCAAGGCAGGGATAGATAGCATCCGTTGTCAGGTACTCGCTGAATAAATCTTGCTTAATCCCAAAGTACAATCCTGAAATTTTTGTCGTTTCATCGCGAATGTCACCTGCCTTGAATTCATCATCGTAAATAGCTCTGATGTCATTGCCTGCATAGATAGGGAGGACTGTGAGGGCGTAGGTGACACGTTCATTGTTTGGGCTCTCCACACACATGAAGTCCACGTCCACAAGGTAGTGGAGTATGTGGTATACCGCATCAAATTTCGTACAGCGCTTGGGCACATTGGCACAGCTGCTACTGAGGGACAGGCCAGGGTTTGAGCAGTCGTGCCTCAGCTCTCGAGTCCGGTAGAAGTGTGAACAATCCCTCAACAAGTGCAGGGTTGCCTCTACGTCTTTCCTGGTGATGTTCAGACAGCTGCTTCTGTTGTTGAGGAGGGCCACATAATTGGGCAGCGACCAGCTGGGACAGCAGGCATGGGTCACGTTGCTGGTGTAGCACGCCCTCAGGAACTGAATATGAGATCGGACTGTCTGCTGCTCCAAACGACACATGGAGTGCAGGGCCTCGGTGGACAGGAGGTTGTTGTCGTGGGTTGAAGCAAAAACCATGCGGGCATAGATTTTATCTGGAAAGACAATTGGAATAAAGAATATCACTTATATCATGCAATTTAAACCAAAGTCCTGTTTGATACATAAAATCACTCTGTAGGTAGAGAGCAAAATTGTCGATGCTGCCACAAGATTCAATATGAATCACAACTATTACATACTATTGAAATGCTCTAATAATGATTTCATATCAACATCATACAGTAATGACTGAATTAAAAATCAATAAAATCTTATGTTATCAGTGTATGAATGTTTAAATGTGCATTGTATAGTTCTTGGAGTGATAACTTTGCATAATCTAAAGAATAGAGAGAGAGAGAGGAAAGAAAATCTGGAATTTTCAGGCTCTCCTATCGTAAATTTTTGTCTGTATGCATTAGTTAAGATTATATATAATTTATAAAAATGAAAAAAAATTGTTGACAAAAACCAGTACCTAACAAAGAGGATTATTGAAGTACTACCTCGATCCAAAATAAAAATAAATACACAGGCAACCTTAACAGCAGTTCAAAGTTGGGCCTACACAGCAGATACATATCATCCATAGAGAATGATGTTCTCATTTAATAAATTGAGCTCAGCCCTAAACTGGATTAGACATGCCTCGCAGCTTATCAGGTCAAACAGTTGACTAGCTGCTCAGAACTTGTGATAAACATGGCTTTAATGAGATTATCAATTGCAAGGGTTGTCATGAATGTGGATGCCTTTGCCATTGGCATTGGCATATCTTTATTTCTGTGCTCCCCACTCCCTTATTCTGTGCAAACCACAAATTAAGATGATACCCAAAGAGGGAGGAGAGCCACTATCTGTTGTCATGGCAACATGCTTGCTGCCAGGGAATTTGACCCAGTTTCAGGTGATTCTGACCTACATCAACATCACATGGAAAGAATGGCATAGATGTTTTTTTATCATATACAGTATGAAGATAAATCTCCATGTTTAGTAGCTATCAAATTCTGCCATATCAGCAATATGAATACAAATCATATGTGTATGATATATAAGAATAACATCTCAATTTACAAAAAACAACTACAGTACCTACAATACAAACAAATGCATGCTCTTCTAGAGAAAATACATGTAACACGGTTACTGATTTTATCTTGGCATATTACAGGTATTAATCATGTAATTAATCATATCAAACAACTGAGGCAGCATAATGTACCAGGGTATTCAGACTTCATAAAATAATTACATGTGAAGGCAGCTAAGACTTATTCTAAAGATGAATTATATTTCCTAGCATACATAGTATACACATCACTGCAATTTTCTTCTAACCCTGACCTTTCAGTGCAAACATAATCATAGGAGACAAAAAATTCTGCAATTTCAAAAAAAGTCTTCTGGGCTCATGTATCCTTTTTATACAGCAATAGATTGTGCAAAGGATTCCGCCAATATGACCATCGAGGTACCCAATGAACCTGTAATAATCCTGCCTTAAAGTTGCACACAATACAAAACAAATGTGCCATTTTCTTTTTGTTTTTGTCTTGGCCAATATGAATCATTTCATTTTGGAAATTAAACAAAAAAGATGGGATGCTTCAAGAAGACAACAAAATGAAATGTCCATTGCCAGAAAATTCTCATCTTCTGGCAAATAAACCAAAAATGACTGCATTCAGACAGACAGAAAAATGTTTGCTACAGGAGTTGATAACAATAAAATTCATACATTTCCTGTTAAATAAAATAAAATATGACCAATGATTTCATCTTCACTTCAGTACTGTTTGCAAAGTACCTGTTCTTATTCAGGAAGGAATCTTTTGAGAATGTTCTTGCTTATCAGCTCTTTTAAATACAGAATATAAGGCTAAACCATCTTCTAATTCCAGTCCTTTAAGTCATCAATGTGTAAGATTATATCTCATCAATAATCTAAACAAATGCCTCCCATGTGACTGAATTTTGCCGTAACCCAAAGTGAAAAGAGTTTGTGTGCATATGTGGGTGAAGAGTGACATATGATGGAATAATGACCTCGATTTGAAGATGTGCCAAGCAAGAGGTGGCCAATCTTGCCTCCAAATTTAAAGACATATCCAGGAGCGGCAAAAAGTTGAGAAGTCTCATCTCTCAGTAAGCCTATAAGTGAATTTGGTCAAATTGAACATGAAAAAGAGTGCCAACCAGTCAACATAGCAATCATTAATATACCTACGGGATAACATCAGCTTAATTTGCTCTAAGCATGGCACACGATTCTAGATCCCTCTATATTTCTGCCATTTTTTTCCCTTTATTGCATGCCTAGTCACTGTACTAATGGGAAAATGGTGACTGCACTCAAATGTGTGATTAAAAATCAAATGCTAATTTGCTCATCATCTTGCAAATGCTGCCGAATTATAAGTCTATTCCCTTGTTCGAATATAGGCAAATGTTTGAATTAATCTGCTGAAAAAAACGCTATGTAAAAAAAAAAGTCCATACGATGTTAATTTCCATTGGTGTGCATGCACACATTTTTTGGTACCCCACATGACAACAAATGAGTTTGGAGAAATTACTTCAGCACTTCTTTCAGTTTTTTGAGATACATACTTTTGACTTTTCCAACTTTCAAGACAAAGGAAGATTGTTTGAATGTGCTCTCATTCTACATGTCCATGAGAAGAGAACTAAACTATCCAGAACACAGAGAGGGGAAGACAAACATGGTGCAGGGGGGAAAGGTTAAAAAAAAGTAGAATACAAGAAAAGAAAATACGAGAGAGATGTTGAGGGGGGAAAAAGGAGATAGCAGATGCTGAAGGAAAAGAAAAAAACAAACAAAAAGAAGAAAAGTGGTAGACTGTATTTGGTAATGAGGAGGAGACCTCACAAGTGTAATGGATCCATGTCACTCCCTGTGGGAATAGAACTTGAGCCCTTTCTGTATTCATCTCCTTTGGCAACTTACTTTGGGTGAGAAGTTGTGTTGGTAAATATGCCAGAGAAAATTGGCCGCAAATATCGGGTGCAGAGGCTCACAGGAGAAGACTTGTGATGCAACCTGCCCTTCCCAGAGAGCAACAGCACTCACGTTCCCAGATAATCAGAATTTCAATTTCATTGTGCCCACTACAGCAAGACATCAGACACCAGTTGCCCAGTCCGTGGTGTAGACTCTTGTGACACTCTATCAGCATTTTACACTTTTGCCCTGAATACGCCTTTAAGTTTACTATGTTCCTTCTTATCTGGGGGGGGGGGGGGGGGTGCTCTCTCTCCTGCTCTCAATAAAGTCTTATAAGTTTGATGGGGGCAGGAGATATCTCCATGGAAACCAAAGATAGTAGAATTAGACACCCCCACACACCTCCACTCCCACAAGGGGAGCCCACAGCACCAGGAGGCAAGCTTGAGATGGACCAAACAACCAGGGGTGAATCGATTCAAAGCCCTCCGCTGAGAATGAGGCCTCCCTGCCCGTCTGTCTCTAGTCTGCTTGCTATGCAGCCACCAAATATCCAGCAATAGCTTTGCTTCTAGCAATACAGTAATTTATTTCTTATTTGTGTCTGTCACCTTATGTATTTTTTACTCATTATTATCATAACAGAATGTTACTTCTCATACATTTTTACTGACATTAGTATCAAGAAAATTTAATTTAGTCTGTGAACACATTACCAGGCCACAACTGTGTGTTAGAATGCAAGATTCCTATTACTGCACAATGCATGCTACGAAAATGTTAATCCAACTTTTGGGAAAGTAATAGCGCATTTTATGTTTATCAGTGTTTGTACACAGTACATCACAATATCCACGATAAGGCATGATACATTTTGAATCTATGTGTAGAAAGGTGAGTGAGGACTAGGCCAGAGTACAATTAGGTAGCATGTTGCCATGACAACAAAACTTACCAGGAGGTCCACAGAGTGGTCCAAGAGTTGCTGTGGATGCTGGTCTGATGCTTTCATCATATCTTGGCACTTCTTGCTCTTCATCCTCATCCTCATCGTCCACCTCGGAAGAAGACGTGTTCTGTTCATTGGTGTGAGATATGATAGGTGAGGCTGTCTGGGATACTATTGGTTGTTGACTGCCAACCCAAAGGGCGCCCCCATCTTCCCGTACCGGGTGGGTGGAAAGGGGAAGACCTGCTCCCGTTGCGTTCATCATGTTACTCCAAGATATTGACCTTTGGCTGATAGTAGTACCTCGAGGTTCAAAGCCCTGTAGAGATTAAGCAAACAAACACCTTGCTAGCAATGTTTATTTAACCTACAAGTGCAGTTTTGGGGAGAATCTTATTTGAACATGATAATCAAATTTGCATCTGAGCAACGTGGAAATCCTCTTGTTTCTTGAATGGAGTTTGGGTAATGAGATCAGCAAATTTTATTTCATTGACTTTTTAGGACAGAAATCTCTTTCTACCCACTTTATACCTCTGTCAAAGTAAGATTTTAACCTGTTGAGGATGGATTGATTTAGCTATAACACGCATTTTCCATAAACACCTGCCCGAGTATTCTCAGGACTCGTCTTCAACAGATTAAAAAAGACATCGATGTTGCTCTAATAAACCTTTTTTTTTAAAATGTTTCAAAATGAGATGAATTTCATACCTTCACCATCCTACATCAATGAAAGTGGCATGGCATTACAAATCCATATCATTATCATCAACATCATCAATTAAAGGACAAGTTCACCTTCATAAACATAAGGATTGAGAGAATGTAGCAATATTAGTAGAACACATCATTGAAAGTTTGAGGAAAATCAGACAATCCGTTCAAAAGTTATGAATTTTTGAAGTTTTTGTGCAGTACCCGCTGGATGAGAAGACTACTGCAGTGTATGAATAACTTAGATGTCACATGCGTACAACAATATAAGGAAAATATAAAGAGATTTTCACAAAATTCCATCTTTTGAAAGAAGTACACTTTCCCCTGACTCGTTACCGACAAATGTTATGGGTAATATTATTCCCCCTGCCTTTAGAAAGAGGCAAGTCAAGTGCTCTTTTATTATGCGAAAAAAGTGAAAATATGTTGAATTTTCTTTTACATTTTCTTTATACTGTTGTACGCATATGACTCACCAGCTGTAGTAGTCTCCTCATCCAGCGGTTCCAACACAAAAATTTTAAAAATTCATAACTTTTGCATCGATTGTCCAATTTTCCTCAAACTTTCACTGATGTGTTCTACTATTATTGTTGCATTCTCTCAATCTTTATGTTTATGAAGGTGAACTTGTCCTTTAAGTTTGAACTTTGGTGAATATGCTCCTGCTGGGCACCAAAACACAAGCAAGAAACTAATGCCATATACCACCATTACCTTGTGGCTTAGAAGTGATCATTTTGAGCAAAGCTTTCTAGCCAAATGAAATGCCAGGAGAAAATCATCTTCATAGAATTTGCCACAACACTAGGGGAATTAAGAATGAGATGACGACTGAGGGGGCTGGGTTAGACATGATCAAAACAACATCCTATGAAGCCCGTGAGTTACCCATCTACTGTTATGGATTGCGAAAGAAGGCCAGCGAGTCAGAATCTCCTGACCTGTTTGTGCTAACTAAAGAAAAAAAAATGTAATTGACTCTTCTTCTTATGTGCGTGGGTGGAGTCAGAGTTGGGATGTTTTTCCATTTCGTACAACAGGCGAGGCATCAGGGTACTTCACTTCTTGGACAATACATTTACTTCGTTTCCCGTTGCTGTATCCTCTTACAGGAGTCTGATCATACCAAATGATGTAAGTGTTGGCAGAACTAGATAGAAATAGGGGGGGGGGGGGCAGGAGAGGGAGGGAGGGATCATGTCCACAGCTCCTGAGTTGATGGCTGTATACTTCACAGAAATGGCTGGAACGTGGAGATGTCATTTTTCTTGATGAGCTGTGGGTTGATGTTTTTGTTTTTTAATTATTTCACTTGAGTGTCCACATTTGCCCTGAATATTGAATAAGCTGATACACATAAAGAATCAGTCTTGGTGTAAACAAGTACCTGCTGCAGCATCATCAAGCTCAGGAGTTCACAAACAAAAGGCTACATGCGAAAAACAGACCAAGGAGATGTTTCATAAACAACAGTTTCCCTGAATGTGCTATGAGCTGCTCCCTCCCTGAGATATGAGCATCCTACCTCAAAACACGAGATGACAGTAAATGCAGACTTCTCCTACTAACTAGCATGATAATGAGGACAGGATAAAAACAGATATTCCATATATTTGCCGTGAAAGCAAACATAAGTGTGGAAACAAAGCACGTTCCGCACATGGACAGGTAACTAGGAAAACAACCTTGGTTCAGAGAAACTGTCTAAGATGTCCTTTCATTAGACAGGTAGGAGGGCGTTCCCATGGCAACCTAGATCTTACTGTTAGCCGTTAGCCATCCAAGGCAAACATTTCACATTTCTAGTTCTTGAATCACCAGTAAGGGACATTTCTGATGACAAACAGGTATAGTCTGATACAATGAACGTGACTCCAGATGTGATGACTGTATTGATACTGTGTTGTCGATCGAGTGGCAGGCACTGCCAATTTTATGTATGAGATGAGTGTGATGTGTGGTATCCAAGGTTTCCTCATAGATATCTCACTGATATCCGCTGGCCAGAAAACTGACCAGTGCTGGCCGGGAATAAAAGCTAACAAAATATCAGCGCCAGATAAGAACACACAAATATCCTCTGACCTTTACATATTTCCACCAGAGCTAGTGCATGTGTGTGACTCTGTGTGTCTGCAGGCCCTATCTGCTCGCTGTGAGATGGAAATTACTAGTCCGAAATCTGCTCCATAAGAAATTTTGTAAAGAAAAAAGAAAAAAAGAAAAAAAAAAGAAAAGAAATGCAGAAATATTTCTCACAAGCTCACAAAGTCTGTCAAAAAGCTTGTCAAACTGACTTCACTTTCTACCATTCACAAGGTAGAGTTAGTAAGTCATGTTACTGATATGAAATGGGCATAACTTTTTGTCATGCTTGACGCATTCACCGTTTCTCATTATAAGGAACAAAACAATAGAAAGATATCATTGTGCTAGATACATGCTTCAGACTCGTATCATATCACAAAAATATAAGACACAGGAACATTTCCTAAATATATTTCATGAATTGGATGGGTATGAGATGACCGATCTTCTTAGATTTATAAGACATCACAACTGAGAAAATTGTATAGGTTCATATATATGAACTTACTATATTCTCTACACAGTGGACTCCATTATAACAAAGTCCTCGGCAGTTTTCTTTCATTAATATGAAATCTCGTTATAACCAAACAAACAAACAATAAAAAAACATAGAGCGGGTAATGTTGTGGCCTGAATTTTTATTTTGTTGTAACCAGAATTTCATAATAACTGTGTTCGTTATAAAAGGAGTGCACTGCAGTGTTGTTTAAAGGATTTCTGATTTGTGGTAAATGTTTGTAATACAAATGACAATTTTAAATGGAACTAACACTGAAAGGTCTGTGGTAGCTTTGCTGTAATGTACCTAAGACCTAAATAAGTCTGGAACTTGAGAGAGGGAGAGAGAGTGATAGAAAGAGAGAGAGAAAAAAAAATGAATGCAATTAACCAATTTAATCTTTACCTCACATTTTGTGACACATTACTTCTGGAACACATACTAGCGTAGTAGCACCCAATTAGCTCCCTCATTTGATCTGGTCCTCTAATTCATCAGGATTGCATCAAAGATTAATGAGTAATTTCCCCCACTTTCCTTCTAATACCACTGGCCATCTCCACTTGGGTGATAGGGAAGCTAAAGAGGTACTTTGGGTCACAACTAATTGGGAGTTTTCATTCCATGAATATAGCAGGCTCATCATCACACCATACTAAGACGAGATATCTCATCGCTATATCATGTTCTTTGTTGTTGTGTTTCCTTAGCAACATTGCTTGAGTTATCTGGTGTGCTGTGGGTCTAATCTATACCTTTATCTCTGAATTACGAAGAATTCATCTCAAATACAAATTTGTTCAAAATGGTAGCAGTGATATACAACCACAAATTAAAAGAAATAAAAGTGAAGTTACACGCAGTAACTGGAAAGTAATGCTGAATTTCTCATCACATCAGTAACAAATTAAGGGAATTTGGCAAATAGGAGCAATATCATGGTAATTTGAATTACATTTCAAAGATAGTCAGTCGATTGGCAGAGCAAGCAAAGTACAGCTTCTGCTCTTTCTTTTGGAAAGCACCATTTTGATGTCAATTCTCAGCAAAACTAAGCAATACAAAACTGACAAAAGTAGGCAATATCTGTGAACACAAACCATTATAGGCCTTGATGTCAATGTTCCTCTAACACTCATTTATATTTCCATTGTAACACAAACACTCAATGAGGTTGCAAAGCATGCAAAATAGAATGCCTCTTAAATACCAGTGCATGAATGATAAAAGTCAGTGTGTTGTTGTTGTTTGCCTGTTTCATAGGAAAAGTGCAAAGCGATATTGTATTCCATGCTGTGTACAATGCTTGTCAACCAGATGAAAAGGACAAAGAGTTGCAATGGCCTAAAATGGGAAACATCGACTATTAAGACATGACGTGTGAAAAATGACATAAAATAACAACAAATATATACATCCACAATAGACAGAGGCCATTTGTGTGAGGGAATTCTGTGACATCTGTAGCAAGCTGACCTGCAGATGACCCTAGATGGATCAGTGTACTGGTTCAGATGTCAGAATGCTCTGTCTATCTCTATTTGCATTGACAGCTGTCAAGTTTATATCCGACATTGAAATAGGTTTACTGGTACAAATTAGGAAGCATACAGTTTGATGTGTGGAGGCAATACTTCAAATGACCGGCATATTTTTTTTTTTTGCCCAGACTTTTTCTGCCTGTATGTGTGTGTGTCATGTGAATAACAATATTATTCAATCAGCAAATGCAGTTTTTCACTTCATTTCACATGTACATCTGTAGATTATAAATTTTGATTGATTGTTCATTTGTGTTTTTTTGTGATATAACTCGGCTACCATCTGTGACACACAGGAAAAGAAAAACAATGAATTGATGTGTATTCAGCCTGTGTACAAAAGTTTGATATATTTCTTAATGGACAAGATATGTGAGGCGCCAGAAAATTAGAAAAAGGAACAAATATAAAAATAATAGGAATTAGAAGCATGCCAAAGTGAGAGTGCAATAATGTGAGAAGTATCATATGAATAGACAATCGTATTCAGCCTACCAGCAAACTTTCCGTATTTCCATTATGCTGAGCAGTTACAATGCAACAGTTACAAAAAAGACAATACAGTTTGCAAGGCCTTTAGAGGGTTTAAAGTGCATAAATGCCATTCAGCTGAAATCAGCAGCCACAGTATTATATGAAAATCACCCATTCATCTTCATCAATTGCTGGCTGAATAAAGCAACACTAAACTTATTTGAATTGTAAAGAATGTCCATTAAAATGCCACAATGGTCACTGGAGTCCTTCAATGGACACCTAAATTAAAAATGGCATGGCTGAGAGAGGGCTTTGAGCCGATATGAATTATGGATGTAATTTTCTCCAGAATGGTATTCACAAAGGGAGATAAACTACATGAAAATTCTGTCGCGGGATTAAATTTCACAGCTGGGAGAGGATGCATTGTGGCGAGGAATGATGCTTGAATTACTTCAGCCGCCGTCATCATTGAGGAAAAGGCTAATGGAAATTTTGCAAGACTTTTAATACTAGCTGCTTTAAAAAAAGTTTATTGAATATAGTCAGGCCATTTTCTTCTGTACAATCGTAGGTGGATGAGATGATGGTAATGTTGTGTTCATTTAGATGATTACATTGGATACATAGTGCCAGGACATTATTTTGATAAGCTCACATTAATCTCATTCAGTCATCAGCCTTGAGTAGGTGATGGCAGTCAAAAGATATCTGATTGTAACAATGACAATCAAACATTTCAACTCTATGCTGAAATTGTCTCCACCTATAACTTTTGGCAAAGGCAGCCTTTTGAAATTGAACTTTCCATTTGATTTATTGTTTGACATGTCGTCCACTTATAACTTTTGGCAAAGACAGCCTTTTGTATCAATGCATGCTATTTTCTGCCACTGTACTGCAAGCAAACTTAATATACATTAACATCAACACAGAGCTAAAATGGCTGTCTTTAGTGAGGCAACAAGAAATAAGATGGTGTCAAATGCAATCACAAAGTACTGTAAAACACGATATATTTGCGGCACAAAAATTTCGTGAATTACAGTCAACGACCTTTCTCACGGAATTGCCACTGACGTCCGATGCATAATGTGCAGGCAAGAATTTTCGCATGCATTTTAATTTCGCGAATGTTGGCACTTGCGAAATTAAAATGCACGCGAACATTCCTTGTTTTACAGTACCTCCAAGAGCCCTGGTGTCAACACACCTAGGATAAATTGGAAATTCACTATGAGGAATTTGTCAGACTTCATATCATGTATGATGATGACCATTTGCAAAGTAGCATTTCTTTTACCCCTCAACTTGCAAGCAAGCATACTTTGTACTTTCAATCCTTCAGTTTTATCAAGCTGCATTATTCAGGGGAAAAGACTTTGCATATAAATCTCTAAACACACCAAAATAATATTCACTAAATATTTAAAGGGTAATACACATCATGTTCAAGTTGATTCCAATAGAGAAACTCTGACAAATAAAATGTTGAGTGTCTCATCAAAATTGGACCTACAGTAAGAGAGTCATGGAATTTTGATGTTTTCCATGTTTTCACAAATCAGTGATCAGTTGTAACCATAAATTTGACCTGGCAGAAGTGATGACATCATCTCTTCTAAAGTCCCTAATCACAGTTGCGCACAAATCTGGACAAAATGCTCTCTATTTTTTTTTTTTTTGCCATGAAATCAAGAAGAACAGTATGTATCAACAGCATCAAACTATTGTGACTGAACAAACTGAACAAAGATGACTTAGAGAGAAAGAACCCCCCCAAAAAAAAAAAGAAAAAAAAGAGAAAAACATGACATCAGAAATATTAAAGTGCACACACCAAAGGGAAAGTTGTAAAGTGGTGACATCGGCACTTCTTCCAATATGGTATTTTCATAGGGTGGCAATTTCTGTGCATTTTGTATAGCATAAAGCTGGTGTGAAAAAAAAAAGTGTGTGAATTTTTTGCTTGATTTATGTAATACTATTTCATGTCCTTGATTTCAAGGTAGGATATAACTGCCAGGCCATTTTTAGTTTTTCCATGTTTGCTAGTTCTGTATCAAGAGTAAATTTGCTATTGCAACGCCAACCAGTTACCTTTTACCCCTTAGCCGTTGTAGCAGCGGTGAAGGGTTTGAAGTGCTTGCTTAATTGTTGAGACTGTTCATGAAATTGAAAAGACATAAAATTCATCTCTCTTTGCAGACTAAAAATACTTGCACAAAAATTCGCACTGTTATAGCATCCATGTATTCAGTGAAAACACATAAATCTTTAAAATTCCACTGACAGTTTTCTTGTTTCAAGAGAGATTTTGATAGCACTTCTATCATTTTGTCTGACTGAGGTTACTCTATTTATCAAGGTCAACATCAACATGGTGGGTGATTGTACTTTAAGTACTGTGAAATTATTAGTTGCCCTGGAAACATCTCTTAAAACTTTCTATGCGATGTCACTCTCGCAGGAAAACTAAAACCATCAAGGACCTGGGTGAGGAATGGTTTGGACACAATATGGCTGGTAAAACGATCCTCATGGACCTAATGTGTGTCACATATCACCCAGATGTCCCGCCAGCTAATGTTAATTGACGGCCAAAGGCACCATATCCAGCAAGGGCGGTCTGCGCACCACTGATAATTACATTTCCCTCCATCACTTATACTTAATTATTCATTATGCCTCTGAGCGTGAGATAATGACTGAAAAGTGCAAATTGAACTTTCCATTTGATTTATTGCTTGACGTGTTGTCCACGCTTGCTTTGCAGTCGGTTATCTATCATGGCATGAAATTCAAAAAGTAGGACAGAGGAATGGTCTTTGGGGAGAAATGTTAAACAAAAAGGAATTGGTGGTATGATAAAATAAACCATGACAGAATGGCTGGCTGACACCTTGCTCATCTGGTACCCATCAAAAAATGAGACAAATTATGTAATGGTATTGACTCATTCATTTAATGCCTCGCAGCCTAGAAAACTTCTCATCACTCAAAACGGCAGGGATGCTTCGTACTCAGCGGCAAATAAAATTACAGGCATACATCATCCGGTACCACACCTGTGTGGTGAGCAGCTGCAATGGCGTGGGAGACTGATATTCTCAGAACGTGTCGATCCAGGGCAATTTGTCTTCACTAGAATTTCATCAATACTCCACAATATTCCGCATTTTCCCTCTAGAGTCATAACAACATCCCTACACTCATTTCATATCTACAGAAGTCGTCACAGATCACTCATTCTCATTTCAAAGTTCACTTACCTTACGAGAAATGTCTTCAAATAAAACGACAGCATTCAGAGGATCAGAATTGCACCTTGCTGTCCGAGTGATGGATCAACAAATTTTCCAGAAGTACTCCAAATTAGCTCCAGTGTTAACAACCAATGCCAAAATGGAGTCATACAGGTGGCACTTCACAATAACACTGTGACATCACAAAGAGATCTCACACACAGACAAACACACAGACACACACACACACACACACACATACACACACATTCTCGTAAGATGCTTCAACTGGTTTCTCAAGGTTCAAGGTAACTGGGGATATTCCATTATTTGTTTCTTAATTTCTTTTTTTTTAAAATTGAAAACCATGAAAAAGTAATACTTAATTCAATTTAATAAGTAGACAATCAGGCATCATGTAGTCTATAGGTGCAAACACAACAATCGAGGAAACATGTCAAATTTTCAAATTTACCCACTTAATAGTGTGAAAACTATTCACCTACATAAAGGTCCTAAATATGCAGAATGGGCAGGTGCATTATATACCCCTAAAGTACCCCTAGTGCCCTAAGAAGGCACTTTTTCATTTGCTTTAAGTACTCTGTCATAAAAGGGCATATGCCCGGTGTGAAATGTATCCCCGGTTGCTTGGAGTGAAGCACTACAACATCCTTGATTGAAGCCGTTTATGACCACACACAGACAGACAGACACACACACGCACAAACACCACAGTGATGTAAGGACCAGAGTCTTGCATCTCAAAATGTAGTTATTGGTCTTTCCTCCCACATCTTGTGATGTTGACATTTTGAGGCATCCATCAGGGTGAGATGGCCTTTCCTCTATATTTCATAACAAAGTGCCAAGAGCGTTTCACTAGCTTTTCAAAGCTTTTTCATCTTACGCTGAACTTCAGTCTTGTGATATGACTTTCAGTGTACTTTGCAGTTTGTAGTCTAGGAGATTTGTCCCACGCTACATTGAATATCCTGTGGAAATCTTAGAAAATAAGCTTTAAAACCATGTATGGGCATTGTTGAGAGTGAAGTGTAAGGTAGATAGAAAGCCAGGCAGACAATGAAATGTAAATGGATCATCCATGCTTTACTTCTTCCTGCAGGCAGCTGCTTACACTTGCACAGGATTACCATATTTATGCAGGGGCAACCGAGGCTCTTGAGCACAGGGCTTGTGATAATGTACATAATATCAGAAAGATGGATGCAGTCACAGCTACGGCCTGGAAGTGAGTTACTCTCATTTGAATAATACTGCACACGTCTCCAGAGCTAACTACTTCTCTTTTTTTTTCCTTCTAAGCAGAAACCAAGTACACACTTATTAAAGATACAATACAAACATTGAGAAAAATCATATCTTCTGAGCAAAATATATTAAATGCAAAATTAGACAATTTTATTTGCTGCATGGCTACACTGAGCTGCAAAAAACAGTTTTTGTTGTCACTACAGACTAAACTAACATGGGCGGATAGGTATACTTAGACATTTTAATAGCTATCATCACAGAAACAGCCACATGGGGACGTTTTCTTGGTTTGACAGATTTATACCTAGTCTGGGAACAACATAACGGCGCAATGTCCATAACAAAGTACAGGGAATATATCTATAACAAAATATCATCCAATATGACTGAAAGTAACTATAGCACCACCAACACTTTACATTCTGGCTTTTTGTCCACAAAGTACACACAAATTCTGTGATGTATTCTATTTAAAAAAGAAAAAATGAGTTCACTGATCCATGCCCTGCTGGGTGCACAACTTGATTTAAGATCTACTTTAACATCATACCATGAAGATCCTCAGCAATGAATGCTTCATCTCTTCAAGTTTGGCATATCGGATGTACCTGAAAGGCAGTACAAATTTATTCAGTATAATGGATATGAGAAGAACATTGACCCACTTATAAACATGTCAACAATCCCCACCAAAAATAACAAAGGATAACAATACAATCATGATATTTACTCTTAATAGGATGGGCTAATATCGACCCCATCAAGGAGGTGAGGGTATATATATCTAAACTTGTCTCACACTTATGCCAGCAAATCCATTCACATATTCTCTGAAACACACAGCACAAGTGTTTGGCTTAACTGTGCTGGTGTTTCAAAAGTGAAACTATTTTTTTTTCTAGAAGTCAATTTTGTTATCTTTCTTGTTCAAAGAATTTATAACAGGCAATGGCTATGAATCATTGAGGTATTCCTGGAAACTGATACTATAAAGCTGAAATGACTAGAATTGATTGCTAATTTCAAGATAAACGAACTTTGAAGGCTGTTTTCCGGCCTAAGCGGCATCCTGAAAGCCAGTCTTGGGGTTTCGTTTTCAGCAGTACGCTCGCCTCAACAACCCGTCAAATCCTCCATGAAAATTGCCCCCACATCAAGTATGCCAAATATGCATGATGAGGGTATATTTGGCTGCTTGAGTTCTGTTGTGATGATAAACGCGTGTTCAGCGAGTGGCAACTGATGAGTCAATGCACTGAGAAATGAGAGCATCAAACATTCGTGGACAGGAAACATTACTTTACACTGTAGCTTGCCTATCAAATGAAGAACTTTATGCTGCTACAAGGGTAAAAAGGGAACCACAAACCTTTATATCCAGCTATGTCATGACACTGTAAAGTTAGGGCTATTCCAATAAATCTTGAGCTTTGAGCAGAAGCCTCCGCCCTGTGACAGATGTTTATGCTGCTCCATGAGTGAGTTCTGGACCTGAATATGTGTGATTTATACTTTCAAATGAGATTGAGACCAATTCTGACTAGAAGCATGAAGAACCAGCTTCTTTCTTTCTCTCTCTCTCTCTCTCTCTCTCTCTCTCTTTCACCTTCTGTATCATTCCCTCTCAATGTATCCATAACATCCTATCAGTTCTGATACTCAACTCTCTAAAATTCTTGGAGCTATTTTAACAATCCAATTTGCCTGAAATCACATCAACGTGCAAAGTCATAGATTGCACAGATGTTCTGGGGCCCTTTGGCTTTCCTTGGACTCAATCCTATCACATGGAATTTATTTCATGCTCCAAAATGGCCCTGTCCACTGACAAGAACAAAAACAAAGACATGGCATGGACAGAAAAGCAAACAAACACACAAACTGTAGAAATGTCGAACATCTTTTCAGCACCTCAAATAAACATAAATGCTTAATGTCTTCCCAGGGCTTGAATTTGGTTTTCAAACAACATCCCATCCCCAGGGCATAACAAGAAAAGCAAAAATGCATTTGTGATCCCACTCCTGTCATACCTATTTGTACAGTTGCAAAACCACCTATATGGAAATGTAGTTTTAGATACACGTATATCTCACTCAATGTTAACACTACTATTGCTGATATGACCTTATTTTTGTAACATTACAGGTCCTTCAATTTATGTGCATGATGATCAAGGAAGAATACATTCCTCTTCTCAGCTATCTAAGCAGATAACTGGTTGCCAAGCCATGTTATTGGCTTGGGGTATAAAAAACAAAACAAACAAAAACAAAAACACCAAAAAAAAGACCTCTCTGAGATAAAGCTGTGGTGAATGCATTTTAAGTAAAGATGCAAACACTCTTAGGGTGATAGAACTTAGGAAGTAACACTGTGATAATACTGGGACAGTTTCCATCACTCGATGTCTTAAAAAACAAAATCCTAAAGCAAAATAGAACACTTTGGATACATCCTTTTTCCTCTTTTTTTTTTCCCTTCTCAAAAGAGATGATTCATTGAGCTGTCCTAAGATGAGAGACTGTGTTAATAAACACAAACACACAAGCTGTAAGACACAAGTTTGTACTGGTAACATTTGATTGGAAGAAAACAAACCATTGGCCACCAGAGCCATCTCTCCTCGTCTGACACTTTGGCCCCTCTAAGAGAAGGTGGCTAAAGATAACACCGGACAGTGCCAAACAAACAAATCATTTTCTTCCCATCCCAAAACTGACATGGCATGCAAGACTTTCCATCCTTGGACCCACTGGTGAGAGATGATGCAAACTGATGACAAAAGTCTCGGGGGAAACATCCTCCGGAGAGCCTCCTCGTCTCTTTACTTCCGGTTCCAGCCTGCATACCCACCTGGCTCGGTGAGAAAGGTTAGTGATACATCAATCCACTTCCAACCCACATCACCAAATACCCTGCCATCAATCCCGAGGGGCTTGGGTGCTGTCTACTCCAAGCATGAAAACACAAACTGAGGCAGGTCTTACTGCTTGCCTAGAGAGAAGAAAGCCAAGGGGTACACAATTATGAGTCACTTTTGGGAGTTTCTCCCAAATTTCATCAGACCTCCATGCTTCATTGAAAGGGGATGGGAAAAAGGAAACTACGTGATATGTACATCTGCAAAACATCATCATGATGTACTTTTGGGAATAATGCCAACTGTCTGAACTATCTAGGGATTAACATAATTGTATGGCATGAACTTGCACACTACAACCTTTCGAGTTTGCACTCTGTTAAGAATGATGAATTGATGTCACCAATAAGGATGAAAAAAAAAACAACTAACTTAGTCTTGAGAGTTTTCTATGCAATTTTGTTTTGATGACAACAGAAATGTGGGACAATCACCTCATGTGTAAATATGCAGTTGTGTTTTCCCATTTGCTGGAGAGACGATGTTCACCACAGTTTGTTAGAGGATGATAAGGATCTTTTTGAGGATCTTAAAACTCCATGGTATGCCCATATCAAGGCTACCTCTATCCGGTAACACATCTGGCCTTGCAGGGTGAAGCCAAATCCTACGTCATGAGCTGAGACAATGTTTGGCAATGGTTCCTGGGCGCTAGGTGTCATTGTACATGCCGAGAAGGACAATCATAAAATTACTGACCAGACTGCAGGCAGCAATGATTACCTTTTCCTCCTTCTAACACAACTAAGACAGAATTAATGGTCAGCAAGCTGGCCTTATAGCTGGTGAAGTGTCATAAATCAAAAGTTGACCATCACTTTATCTGTGTGCTCTCGGTATAATGAGAGGGGTACTGCTGGATGTATCAAACAGGAGACCTTTACTCACATACCAGTAGGCCCCTATTCTATTTCTAAGATGCTTTCAACATCACATCTGTAGAACTTTTTTTTTTCTTTTCTTCATCAACCCATCATTACTACATGATTACTGACACTAATAGACACGTTGAACGACTAAAGTTCAAATTTGACATATGAAAACTTAAACAATTTGAGCATTGAAGAAAATTTCAATATGTTTTCATTCAAATTTGTCTTGTTTTTTTTTTCTCGCCAATGAAGATATCAAATCTTGTTGAATTTGTTGGTATGTACCTTGGATTAATTAATTTCAGTAATCTGTGGCAAAGCAGATGTAATGGTTGGTGGAAGTTAATCTGCAAATATCTTCACTGACAAGAACTTACCAATGTTATTGAAGAAATGGTTTAACCCTTTTTGTGCCAGGGACTTTCGGTAATGTGTAAAGCGCTGTAAGGTTTACTGTGTCAATCTGGACTCAGAGCTCACAAAGGATTAGAATAAAATTGTTTCAAGTGCAATTCCTCACCACATTCAGGTTGAATTTAATAAAAACAGAAAAATCAGATGAACAGAATGACACTATTTTCATCAAAATCAGGTATAACACAAGCAGGGTACAGACATTTACACTTCTACATTCTTACCGCATTATGTTGCCTACAAACAAATTGGACACAGATACTCTCTAATTCGTTTGAACACGGAATATTCTTGCATTCATGCTTTTGGTTAATAATTTAGCAACCAGCCGCTTTCTCCCTAACAATCGTTGTTGCTAGGTTATCGCAAGGTTGTACTAAGAATTGAAATTGAAGGAAATATCTCATTCTTATTGATTTTATGTCAAGTCTGAAATTTAGTGAAGATTTGTGTAGAGTTCAGTGGGAGACTGGTGAACTGGTGACATTGTCACACCTCTGCTTGTTCGAGTATGATATGACAAATATCACAATTAGTGAAAACATTGGAAACATTGAAGCTTCACATTGTTAGTCTATCTGATTACAAAATGTTTACCGCTTTCATCTATATTTACTCATTAAAGCTACTTGAAACATGAAATGTGGAAATGCACCATAAGTGTAATCAATACACATCTAATCAAGATATGAAGGTATCTGATATCAAGCAGTAATTTCTCCATCCATTGTGAATATGTGGGTGAAACAGTGTCTTTACCAATTCATTGATTTCTACTGCTCGTCCTGGAAACGAGATATCCCGAGTCTGACAGGAAATGAAGAAGGCTACGTCCCTATAAATGTCACGTTTCATGAAAGCCGAAAAACCTCGCAATCACCCTACCGTCAACAGGTTGGCAAGTCAGATAGAATGGTCGCTGAGGTTGTCAGGACAACACAAAGGATTTGCAGGGAAAATTACCCTCTACAATTCAAAGTCCTACTCAGAGAGGTGCAATATCTCTGTCAGTGTGTGCATTCTGTGTGGCTCTCTGATTCCATTTTTCCTGTTTTCTTCCAACCTGTCAGGGACAGGAGAAATGGTAGATTGAGAATAACCTTAGGCATTCATTAGAAATGTGAATATAGATGAACTTATTACCAGAGTCAAGTAAGGTATCCCCTTTAGTTGTGTGCTAATGTAATCATGGCCAAACAGTGTTTATGACAACACCATCATGATTTATAGCAAGATAGACACAACAACCATCAATAAATATGCAGCCTTTCAGAATGGTGGAAAATATGATACTACCCAAGTCAAAGCCTGAATGGCATAGAAAAAGTTTTCACTACTCAAATTACATGCTCTGCCCACATCTCTGTGATGGGGGAAAAATCAAACAGAAGTCAATTAAGAAAGACATTCACTGGACAACAAGAAAAAGAGGTTCTTCCTTTTAGATCCTATGGATTAAATTTCACTATACATTGATGCTCTCTGCTGCTAGGGAACTTAAATTCCAATGTCCTTGCTGCTCATAACCTTGCGGTTGTTTTATAGCAAAACAGGATCATGTGATCAGAGGAGTGGAATTTATGTGACTGTGGGCCTCTCAGGATAAATTCTGATGCTTTTCTGACATTGTGAGATTAATGCAACTTAATGTACCACAAACCAGTTGGGAATGGTATCACGTTCAACAGTAATGCATGTTAGTTAGTCATTAACAATAGCACAGCAGCACTTGGTGCAGACAAGCTATCTACATCCACATCAAATTCAGACATGCGTAGATAACATTACTTTGTATGATTTTAAGACCTACACAGTTGTGGCTTCTTTATTCTGAAGTTGAAGTTGTTTTGAGCAAAATCCATGCTGTTGTTTTTATATTACATTTACATTTTTGTGTTATCTGTTTGTTTGTTGATGAAATCATTTTTATCTTGACAACCCCTAAACTGGCAATGCAGGGATGTAAAATGGAAATAAGATAATCATTTATCAATGACAAATATGTCTTTTACTCCCCCCCCCCCCCCAGTTCTCAACGGCTGAAAAATTGGTTGAAAAATTTATGACAGAATGAATTTGCAGGAACTGGACATTAACTTTAATCATATTTGTCACAAACTATTACCTTCATCATAAATAAAAACTTCTGGTGTATCAGTTGGCACATTGAGATTGAAAAGACAAAATGACTGATGGTCAGTCATTTAATTCCTTCTTCTTTACAAGGAACTTACATATATTACCAATGAGGGCCTTGAAAAACAGTTTCTATCTGAATAAAAAACAAACCTACACTCTGACTAAATATTGTTCAACTCTTATAGTGTCTTGCAAATTACAGGTTTAAAGTACAATGAAAATGACACATGTAAATATTTTGAAATGTATGATACTGATTTCTAGTATGTCTCATGATTTCACATCTACAGTAGAAAGACAAAAGGAACTTCAATGATACCTTGATACCTTGATTTTTCCATCAAAATAAATTGAAAATAATTCTTTTAAAGTTCATTCTCAAAATACATAATATTCACTGCATGGACAAAGTCCTCAAAATGTTGTGATTGCTTCAGACATTTTTTTTTTCACACATTTTAATTAGAGCAAGAAATATTCATGACCAAAAAAAAAAAAAAAATGCATCTCTCTTGGAGCCTCATCTCGCAAATTTCATTAGGAATGAATATCCTGAGGGGGATTTCTACTCCCTGCAGCAAGAGGCAACCAAGTTGAAGAGACGAGCAGCGTCTCCTTGCCAACAAACTTATCAGCCATCAGTACGTACAGACATCCGGCCCACAGCGGTCTCATTTTTGCATGATCCCTTTAAGGGCCCAATGGTATCTTGATGGTGATGCTCCCAAATCAGAGTCGGCGACATCACAGCTGGCCCTGCCCACACACGGCCAGACAATAGTCCGCGGAGTCCCATCACGCTCATACTGGGTTCTGATTGACGTCAGCATAGAGGCCTTGCGCCATAATCAGTTTAGGGCTTGGGCTAGATTGATCCTACATCTCATTAGGTGTAATAAGAAGAGATAATCTTGGCCTCTTTCAAAGACTACCTCCCAAAGTTATCCGGCTACATCCAGTGGGCGGGGGATTGATGGAGGAGGGAGAGGGATGAGGTGCAAGGGTGTCTCGCTATGGCAACACTAGATTCATCCTGGGAGTGGGAGGGATGTACGGATACAGAGAATGATGATGGACAGCAGAGGAATGTTACCAACTCATATGAGATAAAGGAATTATATTATGTTCATATTGGAAGATAATGTCTTCATCTTGCTATGAATAGTCAATTACACAAAAGACTGTGTATTCTTGGGAGAATGGACAAATAAAATACAGTTCAACATTAAAAGAACTCACAGAAATCTACATGTCCTGCATGTTATACCTACACACTATTCCTTCCACCCCCAGTATTGTAAAGCATAAGACTGTATAATTTTGCAATCATGAATGATGTATATTCTTGTTACTGTTTGCGAAAAAAGAGACTTGTTTACCATTTTACTACAATAATAAGATATCTATTATATGATATTTCAATTGAATACAGATCAATGAGGAAACACTATGTTTTACAATGGATCAAGTGAGAATAATTGAAAACTTCAGAGACAATAAACTACATGTATTGCACTTTACCATGCATGACATATAGCATGCCTGTGTGAGTTTGACTGCTGACAAGGTGTTTTCCTTCCGTCCAACCCAACCATCAAACTTATCTAATGCTTTCTGATGACCCCTGCAGTCAAGTTTTGCCATAAATTGAATGGAACAAGAGAGAAAATCCATCTTTTTATGTGATTATATTTATCATACCAAATGCTGTGCCAAGTTAAGAGACCTTAAAGATATTCCCGAATGACTTATGAGATGTTTGCAACATGCCTAATTATAAACTCTACAATAAACTGCAAATTAATGTTGAGCAGGATCTTTACCCCCATGCAAAGCATGTACGAGTGGACAGAGATATTTGATTTTGGTTACAGGGTTGATTAAAGTACTGATGATAGCAATACCAGCAACAATGTGCAGCAAAATACTTAATTGTCTATCTAGGGGTGATCTCATACAAACCATATATTGTGTGTGTGCTTGTCTGTGAATGGTTGATGACAGGAAAAGACAGGAAATTCACTATATTGAATATATTATGCCATATATTTAGCAAGTCTAATATTTCATGAATCAGGACTTCCAAACAAATTTGAGAGTGGCTAAATTTGCAATCATGGAATATAACAGTCATAAATGGAGAAATGTACACATACATGTTGCATTCATGTCAGAACCAAAGCCAATAATTTTGCATGCTGTTAAATTCATGAATAGCACCCGACTTACAAAATTTGTGAAAATAAAAATCCCGCGAAATATATGCCCTATATAGTAAAAAAAAAAGAGACAACAAATCAAAGAAAGGACAGGAGAGAAGTATGAGTGTCTTGGAGTGAGATCCTCAGAAATGATGTGGGCGTCGACTGATTAGTTAAGGGATAGAAGTGGTCAAACTGAAATACTCTCAAAGGTCTGAGAGGCATGTAGAGGATTGAAAGATAATTCCAATGGTAAAATCTTAGGAAACAGAACCGATATCATTTTACTAGAGTCTTGAAGCAAGCTCAAGTGTTCTTTTCCTAATAGATGCAGCCAAGGGCCATATTGAGTGACCTTCTTCATATCAGAGGAAAACATCTTGATGTTAAAGTTTCAGCAGTAAGCAAATGGGTTTGATGACGGTCAATCTAGGATGCATGATAAAGAAAGGAAAGTCACAATTAAGCACATAGTGCAGTATTAGTGATCTCTCCTCATCTCTTCACTCTTTCTCTCTCTATAAATCTATCTCTCTATCTATTTTTTCTATCTGCCTCTTTCTTCACGGTCCTACTCTCTACTTCTCAACTCCTCCCACTTCATATCAGAGAAATTCTGCCTTCATTCACTTGTCACATTGATAAGTAATTAAATATTCCTGTTAAATAATATAATAATGCACGGTCTATCAATTCAAATGAAACTTCTGAAATATATCATGTCAACTGGTTGCCTGAGTATGGCTTAAATAGATACCTGGCTGCAGGGCTACCTGTAAGAGTGAAGTTTCAAAGGGCTACTTGCCCTACATTTTGCATGGGATGATATTCATTGAGCTATACTTCCAATAATCTTTTCTTCTGCCTCAATAGAGGATTACTTGTGTTATCTAGACAATCACCTTTATATGAATTATCAATCATCATTGGTATACAACCATTTATCTTAGATTTTTTGTGAGCAATACATTGTACTTTTACTCCAGTAGATACCTATACTTTTACTCCAGTAGATACCTATACTGATATGAGAACCTGTAACAGAGGGACCTGATTTCTTGAGAAATTCAAGAAATGTGCCATTCTTTGTTGGTTTGTGTTTTTGAAAAACCACACAACAACAACAATAACTAATACAGTTGAACCTCTCGTATCCGGACAAGTCGGGACCGGGGCTCATCCGGATAAGGGATTTGGCCGGATACGGGAGACTCAATGCTTTGTACATGTACATACATACACATGTACTGATGTAGCCTATTGTAGTACCACATGTAGTAATGTGTATACTGCAACCTTTTCATTGTTACATTTGGGGATGTTTGGGGATGTTAAAATGTCTGAAGGTAAGCAATTTGGAAGGAAATTTGATGTAATGTATGTTAATCATGTTGGAAGTAATATGTAATTCATGTGTGTTTGTATAGGAGTTCTCAAGGAGTTGGGAATCCCCCTTTCCTCCCGTAATTATTTAAAAAGAAATCGCGGCAAGATTGCATCCGTATAATAGAGAGATCCGGATAAAGGAGGCCGGATAAGAGAGGCTCAACTGTACAATACATGTATTACAATAAAAAGAAGTAAGAATTATGTGATGAAGAAGCTGCAGTGAGATCTCCATTCAAAATCACTTACGGTGACTTATCAATACACACATACAAACAAACAAACAAACACAAACACATTCATGTCATACATCTAAGTGCATTTCCACACATTTCCAAGAGATAATTATAGATCATTAATTAAGAATATCTTTTTCATGTAGGTAATGGTCACAACAGAACACAAAGCTCTAAAGAGTAATATAGCAATAAGTCACGGATCCTATAAACTACGTCCATATAATTATTCACTTTGTACTTGGCTCAACTCTAAATGCTTGTGTAGCACCACACACAAGCAATCTTACAAGAGTTCATAATGAAAGTACAGTCTGCTGCAAAATAGTATTTGAGAAACGTTTCACAAATGAATGATGACAATTAATAGTGATGCCTTCCCATTTTGTCTTTCTCCATAAAGATGCGACATCACATTGTATTTGGTTTGACATGATTGATGAATCTATGTCTACAAGGTAAAAACAAAGCAAACACGCAAACTGCAATGCAGCAAAATCAGTGACATGTAGATCTATACAGGGATTGCAACTCGTACATGTCGGGATCTGGTTCATAATTTTGCTCCAACTTGATTCAAGGATGAAACGATTTCTCTGCTAATACATCTCTGATACCAGTCCATCAGCTCACGATGTAATCCTCGGCTATGGCGGCCCACCATGTGATACTGGGCTTCCGGTGAGACCGGTGCATGGGCGGGGATGGTGTAGCCAACCTAGCAGGAGGCCAATTTGGAATCAGATGCCCCAAATACCTCCCTCCAAATCAGCTCCTTCTATCGTATTTCAGATTCAGTCGGGCAATTGAGTCTGAAATTCAAATCCATAGATTTATTGGTTGCACTCACAGATTAATTAGCATTGAAGGAACAACCTTCCATAGGTTTGCAAATTCAGGGCTCAAAGTAACAAGATACATGATATCTGGATACAGCTAGTTTCTTGGAAATACAGTATAGTCCACACACAACGTAAATTCTTGAAGCATAGTTTGCTTGGACTGCACGTGGTGTAATGAGATTTTGTTAATCAAAATGTCTCAAAATATCGTTGAACAAAAAGAGGTTAAACAATAAGCCTAATGAATCAAATAGCATTACTCAGGCAGAGGGTTAAACGAGAGTTCAGATGTTAAAACATGCATGACCTGCTTCAAAGTTTGTATTTCATTTCCAAACAGGCATCCTGATCATGTGTTGAATCCCAAAGTGTGATGTTTCTAGAACTGTAACATATGTTCCTATGAAACATTCACTTCAATTTCAAAGAAGCATACACCTGAATTGAATTATTATGAACGATACTGGCAAATTTATGAGACTCTTGATCACGATTTTATTGCTATTTCAGCATTCCTCCAAACAAGTGACAAATTCTTCTTACTCAATAACTCATGCTCTGAATCGATTGCCAATATTTTCATGACAGCTGATATAACAGAATCACACAGGTCAAAGAAATGACTTGGAAAGAAGTTAACCCTGTTCCTTTGGCTTCAGAACTCACATGCAAACTAAAATATCTGAATACATCAACCTGGATTTAGGCCACTATGTCGGATGTGCCAATGCATCAAGCTACTATAGCTACTTCCTCTCCACCCCCACCCCTTCACCCGCCATTTCACCTTCTCTCTCTCTATGGTTGTTTTTTTTTTTCCTTCCTTCCCCTACTCTTCTAGCTGGATTTTTCTTCTTCCTTTACGTTCTTTTTACTACCTATCTATGTCTCTCCTTATTGCACAACCAATGCAATGGTGCTACTGCACGGTGAAAATATGATACTGTAAAATGGGGAATGTTTATGTGCATTTTAACTTTGCGAATTTCGGGAGAGCCAAGATTCGCGAAATCAAAATGCACATGAAAGTTCTTGTCTACACTATACGCATTGAATGTTAAGAGGCAACTCGCGAAAATTTCATGCCGCGAAATAGGCCGTTGGCTCCAATTCGCGAAAACTTCATGCTGCAAAATGTTGTGTTTTATAGTAATCCATCTAACTTTGCTAGTGGCTTTATCTCATCCCAGGACTGTCAAGACCATTCAATCATACTTTTCACTGTGCAATGTAGCTTTGATGGTTTCTCTTTTTTTTTTGTCTTGATCTTGGACATAGGCCAATCAATGTCTTGCAGATAGGCCTAGCTGCACTTTACCTGGTATATTATACACACCATATGGATTGCTATTCTGTGTAAGTTGTAGCAAGGGAGGAATGAAATTAGATTAAATGAGAAAGGTCAATGTCAGACGCTGGACAGACCTGTGAATGGGCAGTTCATTGGAGTATATTTGATGTCTTGATTTAAGTGCGGCTAACAGATCTCGCATGCGACCATCAGGCCTTCACATGAAATGTGAGAGAAAACACGGAGTGTCCACTCCTCTGCATTCCTCTGACCTGGAACAAACAGGTCTATGGAGTGGACATCGAGAGTGTAGTTCACTTAATGAGGAAGGGAGCGGAAATGAAGACAGACAGATTATGAAATAGAGAGGGAACCAATCAGATGGACAGAGTGAGAAGGAAGGAAGGAAGGAAGGAAGGAAGGAAGGAAAGAAAGAAAGAAGGAAGGAAATCTCAGCTGGTCATTTTCCCTTGGGAGGACAGCGTCACTGTTTTGATTTATCATTTTGCTGTAGACTTAATTCTTGATTTATTAGCATTCATTGTTCTTCAAATTGGGGATATCTTGTGCGCATGGTGTACAAATATTCAGAGAGACACGTATGAGTAAAGATGGTAGTGTGTGCAGGTGATGGGGCTGAACACATATTTTTGATGTATGTAAAATAAAATTACATGTGTACTTTTCAGTGAATTAACACTGAAAGCTAATCTGACACATGACCCAGATACATTGCAACATTCACTATCACCTCATCAGCTGATATTACCACTGCATACATGTCACATTTCACCAAGGTAATACATATTCATGCCAGACTGATCTTATACTATTTTGCATAATTGACATGAGAATTCCCATGTGATAAACTACATATGGATTAACTCTGATGATAATAGTCTACTGAATGTATTTTACAGTCTTATGTACTGGCTTTAAAATGTCATCATTTGAAGATAGATTAATCTTATTCCTAACATCCAGCACTCTATGCACAAATCTAATAAGTTTGTTGTTCTGTCTCGTCCCATCATTGTATCACCATGTATCATGTTATCAGAACAATGTATACTTCATGCTTCATCTGAACAATGTAAGTTTGAAATGTAATCTGACCTGTGACCCTGAATTTCGGTACATTTCTCTCAGAATCTTGTAAGATACTATCCTTCCTTACTACTGTAAAAACGAGGAATGTTCGCGTGCATTTTAATTTCTCAAATTTCGCGAGAGCAAAGATTCGCGAAATTAAAATGCACAAGAAAGTTCTTTTCTATACTGTATGCATTAGTGGCGATATTCGCGAAAATTTTGTGCTGCAAAAAATGCCATCCGCTCCAATTCGCAAAAATTATATGCCGTGAATATATAATGTTTTACAGTGTATCACAACACAGAGCTTTGATGATCTAACAATTGTATGAAGTAATGACAGCATGAGCAAGTATGCACAGTAAAACATGGTGCTACTGTGAAAAATAAGCAACAGATACTGAAACTGAATTACTGAGAAAATCTTAGATAATATCACTCTTAAAAGAAAGGGATTCCCCCCCCCCCCCCCTTTAAGGTTGGATGTTCAGGTGAACAGAAATTTGAAATTCATCATCAGAGGAAGGATATGAAAATTACACTGAAGTGAAATAAAAGTAAGAGAATTGGTTGAGTCTGAATGTGGAGATGGAAAATCCATCTGAGCATGGCCTGAAGTTAGAAAGAGATTGATTTCCATGCAGTGGCATCTAGGCTGCACACATACAATGAGCAGGTGATTTCTAGCGTTGACCTGACAGGTTAATCAACTGTGGAACATCCAGGACACCTCCAGCCATTGCCCTGGCAGTGGTGCCTGGCTACTGACCTCTAAGGCAGTCAGCTGGTCAAGCGGTCACTCGGGAAAGATACTGCATGTCAAGTTTGCCACTGACTTTTCACGCATCTGTGCAATTGAGACTCCATCTTTGATTATGCTGCGATAAACGCCAGGCCATGATTCAGCTTGGAGGGAGAGAAGACAAGCGAGTGTGTCCCTTCACTGTCACTAACACAGTTTCTGATAGCAAATGATACCTTTCTATGGCACATCTCCATCCATATGCAATGAAATTCCTACCCAGGAACTGGTTAAATACACTGATGTTACTGTACAACATTTGGTTCTTTTATTTTTCTTTGATTTTCCATTTTTATTCACTTTTACTTTTTTTTCCCTTCACACAATCAGCTCTCCCTGCAAGTAGATAACATTGCAAAAGTGCATGTAAGTAAGACAGTTTGGGTTTAAATATTGAGTGTAGGTGGGAGGGTGTGTGTGTGTGTGTGTGTGTGTGTGTGTGTGTGTGTGTGTGTGTGTTTCACAGCCAATACACTTAAAAGATCAAGCTAGGCTCCTTGCTGAAAGCAAGACAAAATCCCAGCAACAGTCAAAGATAACCACACATGTTGAGGAAAAACAGGTGAGAAATTCTAACTTCTCAATATTCAATCAAAACAGATAGCACGTGATTGCTACTAGTATCAACCAGGCTCTAAGTGAAGAAAAAAAAGAAGAATAAGAATAAAGAAATAGAGACAGCAAAAAAAAAGTAACTGAAAGCTTCTATAGATGCTACCACATCTGTTTCCCTGTCTTTTTTTGAGATTGCACTATCCATTTCAATTCCCAACAATGCGGAGCTCAGCGTATGTGCTAATATGTTTGCCTGAATGCAACATGCCATGTTTGTTGGGCAAACATCCTGCTAGTGGGAATGTGCCTCTCTGCTATGTGTCGGCTCTGCATAAACAATTCAGCAGCAAGCTTCCTTAACAAGAACTGTGACACATTTTGTATGCCAATGAACCTGTTCTACATAGAATGCAGACTGGTGTACAATCACACTAACATACTGCCTTCCACACTTTGGGATGAGCTGAACAACTTCAAATCTTCACAAGATAGCAGAGAGTGGTGCCACAGTCTGTGACATCTCATGTTCAGTGTATCACTTGCTTTGGATAATACTGAGCATTTTCAGGGCATTTTGTGAAAAGGGATAAAAAGTTCTAAAAGCACATTCATGTAAAGACATTAACTTCACTGGTCTAATTGAATTAATATCAGTTGACTCAGAGGGCTACAATCTCACATTAAAACTCACCTGAAGCAACCTAACCTCATTCTTGGGCAAATAAAACAAATGGGTACTTGTCAATTAAATGCACAGCACTTTTGACCCATTGCCCATTTGGGAAGTTAGAAAATATTTTCCGAACACCTCAGAACTGGTGCCTAGAGAATGATTTATGGTGGTTTGCTGCCTTCTTAGTTACATGACCTATAAAATGTCTGTTGAAACTTTACGGTTGGGTGGTGTCTCAATAAACACGATACAGGCAGTGAAATCTTTATCACCTAAAAATGTAGGACATGTGTTGTTAACCACAGTGCTTGCACAGGCACATACTTCAATCTGTTACATTTTCACTGTAAACAAGACATGATGTGTCCCGTAATAACTGAATCCTCACCGACAATAAATCTCATGAGAGGCCGTACAAGCGCCCTTTTTGCACTCCACTATCCTGCCCATGACGGGTGTGTACAGGAACCATCAGAATTCAAACTATGGTAAACACTGCCCCAGCTCTGGGGCCCCCAACACACTTACCAAGGTAAGAGAGATGAGAGAGGGGAAAAAAAAGGATCTGACTCTCGCTTATCAACCCCAAATGTTAAGAAAATACCTGCAATTAGAAATGCAAACGGGAACCTTGGTATTTAATCAGAATAATTTCAGGCATGCCAGGATTAATAAACAGTGTCACACGCTATGCTGTGTACAAATTTCATTGTACAATAGTGACATCTCACCCTGAGTGACGAAGAATGACCAACAAGATGGCCAGAGAATCTGGGCCAATGTAAGATACATGTACCAAGGGCTGTTTCCTTCAAACCTAATTCACTGTTCCACTACAAACTGCAAATAAGTAGAGCTCATAGAGAATTTAATCAAATACTAATAAAGAAGTACACATAGATACAGACAGACTGACTTTCTCTTACTTCCTATCTATGGCAATCTAGGGCACTTTGATATCTGCAGATATTTGAACAGATAAAACTTGTGATGTGGCTAGAAGTTTCGAAGAAAGTAGTATGTTTTTACATGAATCAAAGTTCGTAAAAAAAAAAAAAAGGGTATCTGTTTCTTCAACGGTGAAACATAGTTTCCACATGCTTGAAGAAACTGTCAAATTTGCTCTAAAATGCACACATATGCATAAGATGCATGAAATAATGCTGTGCTAATGCAGTTTCAGTTGGGTTATGACGAAAATGTGAAACATTAGCTAAAAAAGGTATGGCAACAGTATTGTAATCTGAGAGTAAATTATTCATAGTTGCTGGGCAGTTTTTTTTTTTTTTTTTTTTAAATAATCGTTTACAAATTGGGCCACAACAGTAGCCATAGATCTCATGCAGCGAAATTGAACTGCTTGCAGCTTACAGGGAAGTACTACTGCTAAGGCATGATCGGTCATCACATAACATTTCATCTACCCATTACCTGAACAGGGAGAGTGCTTCAGGAATAAGAGTTGTGTATTATGATCACAATTATTTTACACTCTTGATCTCAAAATACGCTACTCCAAAACAACTCATTATCCTGGTAAATCATGTCATCCAGACAAGTTTCTTGGTAGACCCCTGAAATCAGACTACTTACCACAAACCTGTAAATACTGCTTTTGACTATCTGAAGACTATTGCTCCCATATTTGTAAGATTTTACGCCCATGAGGCACAACATCACATCATTGCACTTTACATGCATCTGTTTTTAGCTGACAGGTTCATTCTGTCTAACCCATTTCCCTAAAGTGAGCATCAAACGTGCCTGGAACTCGGTGAGAAAACTTCTAATGAATAACCTTACGACATTAACCCTGACTGACACCCCTCACCCTACGCACACGCCCCCTTCAACCGGCATCTCTCAGAAGCTCTGATGGAGGTGGACTTACTGTTGACATCTTTTAGAGCACTTTAGTTCGCTGACTCTAAAGATGGAGGGTCATGCCTGGAGGGCATCCCCACTTGTTTTCCATCATGATGCAGAAAGAGTGAGACAGAGGAGTATTACTCCGGTATTAAATTCCTGGCAGAGAGAGAGAGGGTCCTAGTGATCAATAACCATCTCCTCCGTACCCTACCCACCTCCTAATGCGACATTCTCTCTTTCCGACAGCCGATGCCGCTACACTTACTGGGCTCTTGATGGATTTTCATTTCCTGACAAGGATTTCTTTTCCCTGACACAAAGCTGACATTTGATAGCATTTTTTTTTTCTGGCTAATTTTTTCTCTCTATAGGTAGAAATGAAGCTCTCAAGGCTAGGTATTTGCAATGCATTTTTTGGCTACCAACCAGGTGTACCTGCTGTGACAAATAGCAGGCATCCTACTGTAAAACAGCAGCTTCATCAACTCAGCATGTGATGTGAACAGAATATGAATCTAGTCGAGCTAAGATTTACAACAATCTGAAGCAGACCAAATCAAAGTGTCATGGTAACCAGGGATTCTATCTCAGACGTGTGGTCCATTTTTTTCATCTCTTGAAGTCAGATGCTGTCACATGACCTCTCAAATAAAATGAATTGTGATTTTTTTTTCATGTCAAGAGCCAACAGACAGTTTATTTAAGTTTGAAATGTAAAATATTGATTAAACATGTTACATTATTCAGTCTAAATGCACAAAATAACATTTTTCATCATTTGCTTACACTAGTTTAACATATTAGGATTTATCCAAGAAATCCTAAAAGAAAAAAAAAATGAATTCAGGGAGGAAGATGCTTGAAATACAACAACAAAAAAGTCAAAAAGTCTTTCAAATCTTCTTTCAGATCTAATTCCCTAAACCCCAACACGTCATCAAAATACCGGTGGATAGAGCAGGATTTAAACATTCAAAGGATAATGATTCAGCTCCATGATTCAGGTTTCCTTGGAAAAGAGGAATCACATCACCAGAAAGTCTTGAGTGACCTGTCTACATCTACAAAACTCTTCCAAGAACTCTCATTTGTTTTATCTAACATGGTCTGGCGTACTGCTGTTATTAGTGGTCAATGCCATAAAAAATTCAGCCTGTCTAGCTCCACTGAGCCTCATCACTCATTTCCTGTGACGTCTTTCCAAATACCAACACACTTTTATCATGTCTGAAATTGAAGCTGGGCCAGTGAGTGCTAAGGCCAAGGTAGGGTGCCAGCTGGCGATCTTGTACACCAGCCGTCCCAGATCCATCCATGCTGGACTCCCTCCAACTGCGTCAAAGCTATGATTCTGCGAAAAGGAGGGGGATGGGATGGGTATAATGGGGAAGGAGCACAATCTACTGAGGGGCAAAATGTATGAGAGAAGTTTAGACGACTCCTAGAATTCTGACATTTCCCTCCCCAAATTCCTCCACCTACCGCAATTGGGTCAGAGAAGTCTGGAGTCTCAAAGAAGAGAACCGCCACGACGCCACACGCTGAAACCATGGCGATGATGAGGAGGATGATGATGACAGAGTAGCGATTCAGGAGCATGGCATACCTGCATGGGGAGAGATGGAGAGAGGAGATAAGATGCTGCAAGACAATGTCAAAATTTAGACACTGACATATTGCTAAACTGGGGGGTGTTTCATAAAGCTGTTCTTAAAGTTACGAACGACTTAAGAACGACTGGTGATCAGTGCTGATGTGCAATACTTATCAGAATTTCAATAATTCAACACAAGAACTGATCACCAGTCGTTCTTAACTCCCTCGTAACTTTAAGAACAGCTTTATGAAAATCCCCCCGAGGTAGTTATCATAAAGTAAGAGCTACGTGGATAAATATACATACACAACATAATTTGATAAAAAGATAAAAGCAAATATTGATGATTGAATAAATATTCATTAAAAAATTGACAAGCTTTTGGCCCATACAATTAAAATTGATGTTCATTGCCCTACAGATAGATAGGGGGAGAAGCCTTCAGCACAGCGAATGGAGAACAGATGAATTAAAAGATGGAGTAGACTCGATAGATTAATAATGGATGTGGACAACAGATGAAGTTTGGGTCAATAACACATATGCCATTCAGAGGTACATGCTGTAGAATAATTTCAAGCCTCACTTTGTGTGTGAATCTAATTCGTGTTGGAGATTGAATGGGTAGAATTGATGGTGATGGAGATGGCTGTAATGGTCTCACCTATGCTGGGCAAGAACATGGACAGAATTCATTAAGTACAGACTCTAATTATACCCAACTCTATGCTGGTCATGATCAGTCACTAACTACAGTGAGTAACAATCACAGAGGAAGCCTAGCCAATGAATGACAAGTTTGACATTTCGAGCAAGCTTTCAGCTTCAAGCATTTACACAGATTAAGCATCATTGAGGGACTTGTCCACAAAGTAAGCTTCCTTTTTTCTCTTCAGAGGAGAAATCTTTTCAAGCACACTTTAGCAACTACGATTCAATAATGATCAATTGCCTATCTTCCTTTTAAAGAGTACAGCCAAAATTAGTAACTAAGATGCCAGTTTACTTACATTCTCTTGTGAATATCAAACGAAAGAAAAAAGGATAAATCAGGAGAATTTTCTAATATTAAAAAGTCATATCTGGTCTTTTATCAAAATGCCTTGAAAATGTAAAACAATACAGTTAGCAGATTGGTTTCATTCTCTTATATCTTGATATAAACTGATCATATCATATTTTTTCTGAGTATGACAACAGCATGCTCCTCTAATAGATCTAGCAGAGCATAAAATATGCATTATGGAAGTCTTTCTGTTTTCTATCAACTAACATTCAAAGTTTGACAGTCCTTTCACACAAGAGTGTGCTCTGATTTAAGAATGTGACACGTACAAGCAAGACACATTTTTCCTTTGCATCCACTTACACCTCCAAACACATGATTATACAAAGTGGAAAATCATCATTTGATGCAATATTTGGTACCCTGGGGTACCAAATGAAAATTCGCCATTTTGTTGAATTAATTATTCTTTTTTCAGCGCTGTACCCTGGCTTACCAAAAAATGTGTCAAAAATTTTTTTAGTATTATTATGCACAAAAATGTTTTCTTATTTGTGATTATGCAACAATTAATGCATGCAACTGATAATAATTTTCTGCTCTGTTATAATCTTAACTGTTTGATATTATTGTACATATTATTGTTAGTACTGATTTTAAATTATGTTGAATTTGAATGAGATTGGAAAGTAAATTTTGTTTATTATCCAAGACAGTGTCAATTTGATTCATTAATGTTCTTGCATTGAGTGAATGAATGATCAAGTGTGCTTTTATTAAGAGAGCATAAAACATCTTACATACAAGAAAGAAACACAATGCTCTTATTGAATTTGAATCAAAGCAATGTTATTGTGGGCTAAATTTCTTCACTTTCAATTATGATCTCACAAATTTGGCATGACACAATTTTCTAATAAACTTCTTTCACAGTAACGTTTCAGTAACAGGATGAACAAGAATGTATGCTTTAACACAGCTCTTCAATTGAAATAAATATATCAAATTATGAATAATAAAATTATGAATATCAAATATTAATATCAAATATGATCTCACATAAATCATTTGGCAAAACACAATTTTCTCAAGAGTTTCAGTAACAGCAATGCCAGAACACTGGTCCTTGCATCTGCTGCTAGCACGGCCATCACTGCACGCAGACGCCATGACTATGGCCGTTGCGTTGGCGTAATGCTAGCATTCGTGCTTATAATCATGTAGCGCAGTGTACGTGTAATAATCAATTGCAGACGAAGTTGCCAGTCTACTACCCCGTAAATTAATGAATACAAAATGAAATAAGAAAATCATTTAAATGAAATATTTTTAATGATAACATTAGAAATCCACGTAAATATTTTATTAATCTAAGAAATAAATTCCAATTATTTAATTTGAACCTTTTTCTTTCGCATTTCATCTCTTATTATTGACCATTCGCGCACGCGTAGAAGATTATAAAGATGGCAGCCCCCATGATCAAATTTTGAAGAAGTACAGTTGATTTTGGGGTGAGTTTTCTGGGCTTTCAGTGATTTTTTTTTTTCTGAAAATAAAAGTTACGGTAGATGATGTTTACAAAACGGTGTGGTGCTAGAAATTACTTCGAAAAACACCTATGGTGCTAGTTCATTGCGACGACTTTGCTGTATCCGAATTCGGAATCGGCGCATCTAAATTCGGATACGCATTATAAATAATGGGCATGAGATGGCGCTATACAACGCGGTACCCCGGGTTACAACGGTACCCCGGCGTACGGCGTGCCGAATCATTTATTGAATACTCCACACCAATATGTAAGCATTTTTTTCTATCATCACTTCAAGCATTGTCTATGATAGTCTCATCCTCTGCATTAATCCAACTCGTTTCTATCTTGAGTATCAAAAAAGGTTTTGTATTGAATATACCTGTGTACACTGTATCAATTATCGCCTGGTTACTTTCTCAAAAGTGCATCTCATTAATTGTTTATTAACATTGATTATGAAACAAATGCAGAAAAGTTTCTGCCCACAAACAAATAAAAGTACGGGTGTATACTTTAAAACATGATATTTTCGCGGCATGAAATTTTCACGAATTGGTGCCGACAGACTTTTTTGCGGCATGCAGTTTTCGCGAGTTGCCATTTACATTCAATGTGTATATTCTAGACAAGAACCTTCACGTGCATTTTAATTTCGCAAATCTTGGCTCTCGCGAAATTTGCGAAATCAAAATGCACCTGAACATTCCTCCTTTTACAGTAGATGATGACCCATTCACAATAGTAACCAGGAAGATCTTTGCAAACTTCTTGTGAACTCGGAAGGGAGAAGTTGGAAGGCTGGACGTTAGACCATCAGGAATTTGAGAGAGCCAAAAATAGGTATCACCCTTTAATCCCTGCGAGTCTTTGCAACCATCCCTTAATTCTCTCTTGCTTTCCCTTTCTTTCTCGCTCTAAAGGAACATGGGGTGGGGGCAGACAGCTTTGAGAAATATGAAGGGGGAATGAAAAGCTGATGGACAACTACTGGCCAGGTCAAAAAAAAAAAAAATGCCGGCTGCCATCTCATCCCCAGTCTGTCATTCTCAAAGAAGCATTCTGGGTCAGACTGATTTGTGCCACTCCTGCACAACTATTTGTGTCATTTTTCTTCTGATGTAAATCCTCCTCTGTACATCCATTACACTTTTGTTCCCAATGTCTGATGTCATCCAACGTAAGGTTAAGTTTGACTCTATTGAAAGATATGCACAGTATTTGTAGCATTCTGCATATTCTTTATATAGCACTCAGATTTCAAAGATGTACATCTGTGCACAAATACAGTATGCATGGAAGTTACAGTTATGACAATATTCACTGCCCTGATGAGCAAATTGTCAAGAGAAAGAACTCAAAGTTTATGTGTGGCAGGTAAGCTGAAGATCATGACATTCTCAATTTGCAGCAAAATTCCTAACAGCAAACTGCCTATAAATTGTTATACAAAAGTATAATGTTGCCAAGAGCATAGATGAACAACATTTAGTGACAGCATTTACTGGGAAATTGGAGGATGTCTCTTTCCTCATCTTTTGCTAGTACTTGTTTTACATTCATAAGCATTTATACATAACAAATTTAAAAGAATTAAAGATATTTTAAGACAAGGACAATAACTTATACTGTTGTATTCTAGCCTGGAACCTGAATGTGATGTGATGTGATGTATTTTCACACTTTCACTTCCTGTGGAGTACTGTATAAATTTGCCTTTGTGTCTAACATTTACCATCACATTTTCCACTAAAGAGAACATTGCTTTACCACATGTTCACACAGACACCATGTGGCGCCATGCAAGTGGGAAGGCAACTACAGGCATCTGAGCGTTCACAATGAATTGAATTTCAATTACCCCGGGCTGAAGTTTTAATCACCATGATTTCATGGTTCACTACTTCTTGTGAGAAACATTCACCTCACTCCCATACTGGTATCATCAGAACATGCCCTTATATGCCCTGTTTCTGGCAAGGAATGTAAAACAAGCTGTTGGCACACAGCACACATACGAAGATCAATTCCAAGTGGCAGTTTGTTTGTCTTTCAACATTCGATGAATAGAATTTAATTAGTTTGGTGTAACCCGAACCACTTCCAGAACACTTTATTGATGACATGGAGAAATGGGGGGGAGGGGGGGGGGGGGGTATCAAGAATGTTTGAGAGATATAGAAAGTGGGTGAGATAGAGAGAGAAGGGAGTGACAATCGGTGACAGCCAATGGATAACTGCATGGATAAAGGAAGGTTAGGAAGAGAAGCAGGACAGAAAGATGAGAGAAATAGATCTTTGGGAATAAGTCAGAGACTGAACAGGTGATGGAGGAAACAGAACTCCTCCCTCGTCAATCTAAGGAATCATATCATGGACCTCTCACAGTCACAGTAGGATGGGGCAAACTAATATAATTCAGAAGCAGGGTGACAACTTTTAAATCAAATTGCAACCAAACTTGAAGTGAAAACTTATGTGGTGGTCATTAGACCCTTGTAACTTTTTCACCAACCATTTAACAGGTGCATCTAATATGGCACTAAAATATAGCCCTACTAGTCTTAGAGACTCCAGTGTTAGTAATTGTCTTTCCTCCTTAGTTGCATCAGAAAGAATCACAAACATACTTCTCAAGAAGGAACATCCTTGTGTCATTCTTCTCAAAAGCTACTATAATCAATACAGTATATCCCCAAAATAATTACAATCAGATTTTTGCATTGATAACTTCCAATATGATGAAACTGTCTGAATGCTATTTCAGGGTCTTAAAATATAACATCTTAGCTAATATTTGGAAGAAAACCCTATTCAATTTGGTTAAGTGGTCACAGGTGAATCGTTGTGAAGCATGTCATGGATGTGATTCTTCCAAGTTTAGCACATGGATGCTCTTGGAACTGCATATCGATGTGTGAATACAATGAACAGAACTTGGAGGGAAGGGATTCCTGACATGCTCTACAAAAATCATCATTTCTCTTAGACCACTGAAGCAAATCAATTAGGGTTTTCTGCAAGAGGTGGGTAATAAGTTATAGTTTCATACCCTGAAATTGTATTTGGATTGATTGACTATTTTTAAAGTTATCATTGCAGAAGGTCCAGTTGTAATGGGGGGGGGGGGGGAAGAGACATATGGTATACAATGTATTCCAATCAATCTTCCAACAGATTATTTTCCCTTTGAACAAATATCTGCAATGATGCCCTTGATAGAGTTTTCTGTTTGTTTGTTTGTTTGTTTGTGTAGTACAGCATGTATTGCTATAACATTATAGATATATGATCACAATACCATAAAACCAGAAACATTTGTGGCACGAAACTTTTGCGAATTGGAACCAACTGCCTTTTTCGCAGTACGAAACTTTCGCAAATTACTTTCACGTTTTTACCTGGCTCCCTGCGAAATTTGTGACAGTTTCATGCATGCTAAAATGTCTGGTTTTACAGAAGTCATCTGAGGTGAGAACAGTAAACCTTCAGGTCATCTCTACACTAGCATACAAATAATCAGTCCAAGACAAATTTTACCCAAGAAATGAAATTGCCTAAGAGCACCATTTTCATTACAAACAACATTGTTGTTAGGCAACCTGCCCTTTAAGAGCGATTATGAAGCAAAGCCTAGAGATAAAGCAATCTGGATGGAGTGATGTAAGATCCAGGGTAGCCCAAAATTCACAGGGTAATAAAAAGGTGTCACAGTAAGTGGAGATTAGAGGGTAAGAATATTGCAGAGTGCAGAATATAAAAGGCAGTCGGGAGATAAAAGCTACTTGGGCACAGAAGCCAGGAGAATTAACTATCCCCCTGAGGAATGGCATGAGAAAAAGTTGAAAATTTGTCTTGACAGACGAAGTGATGGTTATCACAGAGAAATATGAGTAATGTTGAATTCATCATGACTCAAAATGTAAAAAATATGAAAGGAAAGAATGCACAGACTCCTTCTACCCATTCCCATGAACTCTATAATGACACGGCATGATTCAGAGACTTCCCAACATATGTATCACTTCCTTGTTTTCAAACCATTCATTAGTTCTCAGAAATTGATGCTGGACTCACTGAGACATTCACAATGATCATCTTTGTGGCTAGATACAATTGCGGGATGTTTTGAAGAATGAATTCATCACATTCTGCATGAGTGGCATGATCATCTATACCTTTGTGGTTTGAAAAGCATGATAGTTTTCAAGGGCGGATCCAGGAATTTCACACAGGGGAGGGGCCTTTACAAAATATAAGGGGGGCACACGCCTCCCCCCCCTATTTTTTCTTTTTAGTTCTTTTGTTTTAACAAAAAATAAAGAGGGGGTGCGCACCAGGTGCGCCCCCCTCTGGATCCGCCACTGGTTTCACAACATTGTATCATAGCCTTTATAACATTTAGCACGTCCATTACCCGCTGATATACGCATCAATGACTAACAAAGTCTGTGGATTGTGGGAAGTGTCCTCTACAGTTTTATTGACAATTCAATGAGATGCTTGGACTGGAATTCTTTTGAGATATTCTTCAGTCTAGAGAAATAATTGCCCCCCCCCCCCCCAAAAAAAAAAAAAAAAAAAAATGGCTCATCATCTGAGTCCTCTTGTTAATACAATACTCTTACTACAGTGTCCCTCCTTTGATCCATACAATAACAGCCACATGTGTTAACAACTGGCGACATGCATTAAAGAAGAAAGAAGATTGCTTTACATGTCGCTGGCTTTGATGGGGAAGACGCGTCTCTTCCTACATCCATGCGTTCCACGAAACGAAGATTAGATTGGGCAAGGTTTCTTGTAACTGACATATCACATTCTGGCATCAATACCATCTGAGTAATGGGACATCAAGGTCTGTGTCTCTGATAAGTTGGATTAATATTCTAAAAATAAATGCTCCTCTCAATTACATGTATCATATTTTTTCTTCAATGCGATGGCAGGGTAGTACTAATGTTACAAAACTGGTGCAGAGAAGAGAGAGGAGTAGACTGGACATTATGTACCTACAGAGACATTATCATCTCTTGCTACCATGACAAGACTGACAAGATTATCAGACAAGGTAATAATCGGGGGGGGGGGGGGGGGGGGGTTCAGTTCTCTTCTCTTCTTCTTTTTATTGAGAAGGGAGAACTACAACATCCAATGTTTTCATGAGATGAGTAACCAGATCAAATGACTTAGGAGTCAACTCAATGAAGATGCAATGGCTGTATGCTTCCTTTCCAACTCACTCTCAGTAACGGCAATGTTGTTGTTGGGTTTTTTTCTCTCTTTCTCTTCCATTATATCTTTGTCTCATCCCAGTAGAGTTCTTTGCTGCAGTCACTTGTCCCTAACAGGATTCTACATTAGAGAAGAGGCTATATTAAACACAAATAAAATCAAGAACTTTTGGTCCTTTAAGCAGGGCTTGACATTATCAGTGGCCCAGTGCCACTGAAAATTGATGTTGAGGAATCAAACTCCAAAAAACAAACTGTTATCTTTTGGTGGCCTAATTGGGTAATTCAAATTAAAAATGGATTGCTTTGTTTCTTTTCATTTAGGGCTACTACATTTCATTTTTAGGCTACCAAAATTTCAAATTTTAAGATTTCAGTGTTAGACTGAGTCCACCACCAGAAAAAACAGTTAGCATGGAGCCCTGCTTTAACTAACTTTCTTTGCAAGAATGTGTTGTGAATTCTCATATATATAAAAAAAAAAAAGAGTTTACAACATTTTTGTAGTGAGAGCACAATAATGCTCCAAATAATATCTCATATTTTGCATCATTTCTCCCTAAAACAAGGAGGTGAATTAAGGTTTGGTGATATCACTAGCTACTCATCAGCGTGTAACCAAAATCCATATCAGGTCTAAGAAGCATGTATGCTTATACATCATTACTGCTACTATTGTAAACATTTAGCAAAAATTATGCAAAAATATACATAACAAGCAAACAAAAATACATCATCGTACACATACTTGTTGTGCACATACATGTTGTACTTAAATGGAACTTAAGAAGTGTTCCCACCAAAAAAAAAAAGAAAAAAAAAAGCTGTGAATACCCATTTTGATTTCCTACATGTGAATTCCTGAATAATACACTCAAAAGTAGTCTGGTTGAATACACCAAAAAAGCATATAACATATGCAATTTGAAAGTCACTGGAAACTTTTTGATATCCACAATCTGGATATTTCTCCATTGTGTTTTTACTTTCTGTATTTTACTTTTGCATTTGTCCTATTATACTATACTTGTCATAAAAGAAATGAGTACATGCAAAATTATACAAAAAAATTGCACAAAGATCTCTTTATCATCAATTGAATACTGAAGACCATAAGATATATTGAAAACCAGGAGTGCCAATGTAAAATATGTATGAATGTTGCACCTCTCTTTTCCAAAATCCTACCATTTCCATACCACTAAAATTGAAAAAGCATGTCATTCTTACACAAATCTGAAAATCATGGATAATTTTGATACAAAATCCCTGAAAATTTCCATACAACTAAAATCTTGAATTGAACATCTTTGATGAGTCAGAAATCAAGCCCTCGGGTTATCACTTATTCAAAGCTCTTTCATATTAAATAGATAAACTTTTCCTGGCACTGATTCAGACAAAAACCTGAGAAGTTTGTTCTGCCCATCTCTACAAACTAGATAGAAAGAAGTATGCCATGTCATCTCAACATTGCAGGCATAGTCTTATACGATATCCTTTCTACAAAGTTGTGGATATGGATAAAAAAAGTCTTGAATCCATCACCAAGACGGCTATCTGATACACCTATCGCTACATCAGAACTGCTTTGTCTGGCTACTCATATCTCCATGCAATGAAGATTTGATGTAGATGAGTTGTGAATGGATGCAGTTAGCCTTCGCTGTCCTACATCACATGGTATACATTGTTCCTGATACTTCAGTTCCTAGCATTTAGCTGAGTGAGATTGCGGCTTTCATCTCCCTTTTCAAATTTAAATGAAGACTCAAATATTTGACATTTATCTTACACACAAATAAAAAGTTATTCATGAAGAATACTTGAGGTATGACAGATTCCACAGCATGAATGCAATCAAATGTGTCTACAGTTATTCAGTGCTACAATGTAAGTCAACATATCTAAAAAATTGGATTTTTGAAAACACATTCCCTTAGCATTGTTTTGCTTAAGAAAAAAAAAAATCAAGAAGTAGTTGCTACCTGATTTTACCAAAAATTTCTTCTGAATAATTGAAAGCATAGTGAATTAAACCTTTGTCTACTCTATGATTAGGTTACAACATAGAAGTAGGATTGCCATGTATGCAATATAATCATCTACGTGGAAAATTCTATGTGAAGCACAAATCAGATTGTTCCTTGTTCTCACGTTTTCAAGCCCTGAGTTTAATTTCAGTGGTGTTTTGGGTCTGTAAACTATAAGAAACCTAACATCAGAGTGCACTAAATGTTTAATATTCTTACTTACAAAGTTTCAAAACTAAAAGTTTCTCATCTTCTTCATTTTGTAAATTGGCCCAAAAATTAAGATAGTCATTAAGGAAGAAATCCTATGATTCTGATATGATGATAGATCATGATAGACTGTCAAATTCAGCTGTATCATAAAAACCTAGTTTTCGTCCTTCTGGCAAGTGCTGAAATATTTGAGGAGTGGCCAATGCCCTTTGTGGTATACATAGAAGGCTTGCAGAAAACAAATCCTTTCCTCAAGAGATGGGTATCACAAAGATACCCTATCGTTCCGAGTGCAGAACAAGCCTCACTCTTTAATCAGTGCTGATGAGACAAACTGGCATTAAATGTCACTGCCCTGATGCCCTTTTCCCCTAATGACGCAGACAGACCCCACTTGGAAAAAAAACTCTGTCCATGACCTATAGTGGGTTTTACTTTTCTGTCTGTCTGTCTGCCTGTCTGTCTATCTCTCTCTCTTTCTCTCTTTGATTCATCATCAGATTTACCATCCATGCTCAAATCGAATAATTTCAGTGGCAGAAAAAAAAAATCTACATCAAGAAATAACCTTTGGAACTGTGATACAAACACAGACAAAACGCCTGATAATTTGCATTCTAGCACAGGGTTTCATACCTGTGTAAATACGGAGGGTACGGTCGCACAAACATTATCAATCACACTGACAAATTACCAACAGAAAGAGTGACAACATACTTCAATCTTCCACCAACATAAAAACATTGACTACACTACATTTTAAACAGGCTTGACTGTTAGAAAACACACATCTTTTTGCCAGAAAAGAAGGGGAAAAAAAAACGGAAAGAAGTTAGAGCTAACCTAGTAACCTGATGCATAGCTGCTCCACAAAATTAATGCAGTATTCTCCTTTTTTGAGCATTTACCCAGAGTTGGAAACAGAGAAAAAAACACCAAGAAAGCTGATACTGACAAAAAAAGAAGTAAACACACACACACCTGCTCCAGTTTCTGCTATTGATTGTCACAGAATATGTTAATTGAGGGGAGGGAAAGGCAATATGTTTTCTTCCTATGTACCAGGTGAAACAGAAGTCGTTTTCTATCCACCTGCCATAGAAATCCAATAAGAACAGACATGTTGCTATGTAAAGACTACAATGACAATTCAAGGGACTGAAATACTCTTAGGATTTTGTACAATGTTTCACAATCATGTATCTCTCAAAAGTTGATCAACATCACGGAATTTGATGGTAAGAAACCAAACTATTTTATGTGGATTGAATGCATTTACAGCAATATTAGTAGAACACACCAGTGGAAGTTTGAGAAAATCAGAGAATCTGTTCAAAAGTTATGGATTTTGGTGCAGCCATCACTGGATGAGAAGACTACTAAAGTTTGTGATGACACATATGAAGAATGATATAAGGAAAATATAGAGAAAATTCATCAATCCACAATTATCCTAGGATTTCATTCACCTTTAACCCACTGAGGACGGTTTGATTTTGCTATGCAACATGCATTTCCCATAGACACCCGCCCTAGTATACTCGAGACTCGTCCTCAATGGGTTAACAAAGAGAAATTGAAATGTATGAGGGATTGCAACATTTCTTCTCCATGCTTCTTGTATTTTCCAATTTCAAACTATTCATTGTGTCCCTAATCGAGTAAAAGTGAAGTATGGCTGTGATTCAATTGTTGTTAATTTTATAACAACAAGTAATTTTTGTTTTGCAAACAACGGTGAATTTTGAGACACCTAACAGTTCTGGACAGTGCTAAAGGATTACTCATTAAAATGATCCTCCTATCCAATTTGCATATAAAACTGAGAAGTGTATAAAATCATAACAATTCAATGATTGAGAAGAGGTAGATTACTGGAATGATATAAGAGAAATGCCAATTTTTAGATCTATGACATAATACTGGTACAAATCAGCTTTGAAATGTAATACTGAAATATCAATTTCCATATATCAGACTATGAAAAATAATCTTCTTTCCATTAGCATACAAAGATCCTGATCAATTTTGTCCGTGGTCTCAAAAAGGGCATGAGACCTCTTCCACCCACTTTAACTGTTCATGACTTGCCATAGCGGGAAGGGTTTAATCCAAGCTCATCTGGTTAGGAGTAAGTAATACGGGATAAGAATCTAACCCATAAAGTGTGAGTTAATGCACTCCTGGAATAATTTCTGCCATCATCTCCTTCCCAGGTACTGCTTTCTTTACTCCCTACCCCACTTCCATCATATTGCTTCAGTTTCTGGAGCTGCATTTCATCGCCAGAGGCATTTACTTAACTTATTTTTCATGAGCGCAAATATGAGTTGAAGTCCCTTCCTGTTAAAGTCCCTGGTGGCCACTAAACTTATTCTATCAAAATGCAAAAAAGGAATTCCTACAAAATAGGAAAACCTATTTAATTGAAAAAAGGGGGAAAACTGAATGCAAATTTAGCTGGCATGTCATCAAGTTACCTTCATCAAAAAAAAAAAAAAAACCTCAGTCTGTGTCAGATGAAATAGGACCCAAATGGGAGAGAAAAATTGATACTTCAGTATTTAAAGACTTAAAGAGGAGGAAAGAGGGCAACAACCTTCTCTTCCTTCAATGAACATCTGAATTCAAGACAGACCTATCCATCAAAGCCATTACCATCACTAGTCTCAGCACAAAGTCTCTCAAATTGCCTCAAAAATCTTTCCACAAATGTAAATGATACACAGAACAAAAAAGTCTGATGCACAAACATCATACATGAGAACTAGTAACATATATTGACAAAGACACTATGAATCTTACATGAGAGCAACATCTGACTCTCGCCATAATAAAATATCATTCACAGTAGCATGTTTGAAGAGAAAATGGGTTGACTGAGCAAGGCTAAAGACATGAGTAGAAGGGAAAACACTTGCAGATATTCAGAGAGGAGACTTTCCCTGGGAAGAAAAATTGATCACAGATTGCCTGGAAGGATTTCCTGTTTCTGGAAGATGTTTACAGCCCGATGTGAAGCAATCATTGCCAGCTATAGGAATGACCGGTATGAGGGGAGAGACAACACTAATGGGGCTAAAGTTAGCCAAGCGGCCCTTGTTAGAAAGCACTGCTAGATGAAGAATTGACTCTTGATGAAAACATTCCACTTGCTCACTGGAGTACACCCTCAAATCAATTTTATTCGTTCATTATCATTGAATGCTTTGCATAGGTGACAACAGCAGCAATCAGTAAAACAAAGATGTTTTGATCATTCTTGTGAACAATTGTGTGATTTTGAAATATTTTTATAAGGATTTGAACACTAAGGGGTTATACAGTATCGGTTGAGGTGAGAATTAAGTTTTTAACTTTTGTGAGATAATTAGAAACCACTCTATGCAATGTTAAAGAGCATACAATTCTAAAAGGAATTGAAAGTTTATCAGATGAAAATTGTTTTTGAAATGGCCGAGACATCTTAAAACAAAGCAAAACAAAGCAATCCTATAGAAAAGGTGGGTCCCACCTCTTATAAGGATCACTTTGTTTTGGACATCTCAGCCATTTCAAACCCCATTTTCATCAAATAAATTTTGAATTAATCTTAGAATTACATGCTCTTTTATATTTCATGAGGTTTCTCCTCATCTCACAATAAAAGTTGGAAACCTGAAGCCCCATCTCGACCAAACCTAGGGCCTAAACCATCCCTTTAAACGTTGCCTGCAATGTCCTGTGACTGTTTTCCCTCAAAAACACAGAAAGAGAATAATGAAACTGACCGCTGCTTTACACAAAGTTTGGCTACTGTCCAACAGAAATGAATAACATGCAGAAAGCAATACTTCAGGCAGAATGGTGACTGAAAATATTTTTATAGAACGTGGAAACTACAATGACAACGACTCATCAATGAAAGGGGGAAAACAGTACCTTGATTTCATGATATGGAATGGTTGATTTGGAAGGTGGCCACGGCAGCTGATTTAAAGTTCACTTCCAAATCAGCATGCTGATTAGCTCCACATATTATGCAAACTCATAAATATCTACTCTTTGGAGGGAGATGTGTAAGATGAAAACAGGAAAACAAAGCCCACAAATTGCTCAATACCTGAGCTTAGTGGGGCAAATGAAAATATTCAAGCCATTTGAATGTCTATCAGTAATTCTGCAAATCTGGTATTCCATTGGTAGCTCTGGTATGAAGACGTGATATTTACAACACCCCATTTCCTTATTTCCATAAAATGTCTCTTGAGTCAAAGTTTCTCACAGGCGGTCTTTCCTCTGGGCTCTACTCAAGAGTTATCTGACATCATGTTTTTAGACATCTTTTTAAAAATCTGCAAGAGTTATATCGTAAAATGCAAGGAAAAGTATAAAATTTAGTACAAATGAAATAAGGAGAACCATACCCTAGACATTATATGTGTCAATGTACCACGACAAATCAACTAAAAAGAACTATATCCTAGACATCACCTACAAAGACTTAAAAGGTTGAGGCGTGAATTTTCTTCAATTTGTCTCCCTCTACAAATGAAATTTGTAAGATCGCAACTGCTGATCTGTAATATTTGCTTGCTTACTTAAAAGGCTGTATTAATGTATCGGATAGCAGTAGGATGCTGTGTTAGAATGATTTACTAGAATTCAAGTGATCACAGTTTTCTTCATAATCATTCATCCAACTGAGCTCAAATTTCACTCATCTTTGGTGTCATTCTCCTGCTTTCACTGATTTTAAATCATTTACCCCAATCTCCAGATGTCGGCAGCTGAATGTAGGTTGCTACAAAGCCACTCGCCCTTTTGCCTTGAGCAAATAAATTAAATCTGCCAGGCAAGTTTATAATGTGTATTTGCAAATTCAGACTATGGAGCCCTTACTTTTGTATAAGTGGGGAAAAAAAATATATAGTATAATGCTCTGGATGGGGAGACTGATAATTCTAATATTGACTGGGAGTCTGTGCATGATCATGTGACTTAAAAATTCAAACTTTTTGGCTCATCATATAATGAATATTTCACCACAAATTACTATATTACTTCGATTACCTTAGCCTTGAAATAGGGTAATCACAATGATATTGGGGGAGAAAGGACATGCAGTTGATAAATTATTGACCAAAAATATGACTTCTAGCATATTTTTGTGTATAAAACAATGGAAGGTATGTGAAATTATTATATTTCACCTTTTGTAATTTGTATATGTGGGAGTGACCAATGACATATTCACTGAAACCTGAAAGAAAATGACATTCCATAGCTTTTTATCTGACATTCCATTCATCTCAAATCATTTTACAAATTCAACTTGAATACAGAGGAATCAGTTGAAAAAAAAAATAGCACAGTGCCTGGGAGAAAGGCTATCATTACTATCAGAGAGGTTTCTTGACTACTTGATATAGTAAAGAATATCATTAAAGTGACTAAGAACTGCAAATTCTTCTCGGATCAGAAAGCTATCAGATATCAGTAAGAGGTTTCTGAAGAAATCCTGTTGAGCTCATTTTCCTCTTACCTTTCTCTCTTCTCTCTCTAAACACACAGTGTTTTCTTTCTTGCTTTCATTCCGCATGCTCAATACATCAAAAACCTTGTTAAGTTTATACTGCTGAGAGATGGAACAAAACAACAACATTATATGTTGATACAGTGCTCTGATGCAGAGGAGAAAGAAAGAGAGAGAGAGAGAGAATGAAACACAAAGCATTGTAGATTACAGAGTTTGAGTTGACAATATTCATTTCATTCTAACGAGAAAAAAAAAAGGTATCTGCCTTGGGCTAGTATCTAAAGGAGATGATTTCTAGAGATTCTTCTACAGGCAAGAACTCTTCAATGCATGTTATTCTCTTATCATGCACTTATCACCTACTTGTAGGCTATTGAGCTTGTAATGGGATTGCATTTTTCAGGTGTTTGCATGATTACAATGCGTCACTCAAGAACATTTCCTCTCTAGTTTCCTTTAACCCATCAAATCCTGGCAGGCTTTGCTGCAAAAATTATTTTTTGTTATCATTAGCTGCATTCACACACACGCAAAAATAACAATTTTTGCCAAACTATACGAAAAACTGTTCATTCTTTTGTGTAGACACATAAAAAAAGTTACCTCTTGCGATGTGTGCATCATGATGAAAAAAAAAATTCAGTTCTGCATGATTTTCTTTTTAAAACTCTGACAATAATTTGCCATGTGTGGTGGGTGGAACCACAGAAAACAATGATTTCTTTGGTGTGAAACACATGAAGAAACCATTCCCCAATTTTTTAATCCCATAATGCAACTCGCCACACACAGGTATGCACACTTGGATGCCCAGAGTAACGTTCCAGTCACTGTTCCAGCATGCAGAGTCGGAATCAAAACATTCATTTGTAGCCTCATTATTTTTTTTTTCAATGTATGTGAATGGTACCAAATAAAATTGAATTTTGCATCCAAAGCATATCCAAAAATATCCAAAACAAAGCAATCCTAATAAAGGTTAGACCAACCTTTTCCTAGGATCACTTTGTTTGACTATGTTTTTGAATATCTCAGCCATTTCCACACCAATTTTCATCAAATAAACTTTGAATTCCTTTTAGAATCATATGCTTGTTAACATTTCATAAAGTGGTTTCGAAGTATTTTGCAAAAAGGCTGAATCATCACCTCAACCAATACTATACCATCCCTTTTAATACACAGACTCTTCTCGGTCACTGCTGCCCAAACCTGATTAGAAAAATATGTTTGGGAAAAGATTATTCATGTTTGCTTTCAGATGTACAAACTTAACTTGAATAACCTGAAGCATGTTTCTAAACATGTTTACAAATGTGCTCTTTTGCAAGTCTGAAACCCATTGGAATGAAAAGGAGAAAGGAGAGGACGCAGAGTTGAGTGATAAGTAGTGTTGTTACAAGAATCACTATTTGACAAGATGATGGAAGTGCTAAGCCTAGGTGTGGCCAAGTTTATAAAGGATGTTTTCAATCTACTGTTATACAAGGATATGTTCCTTTCATGTGAGAAACTGCTGAAGTATCAGGGCTCAGGGAGTCAACCCATACACCATGCATGACTCATGGGCCTCTTTTCAAAACTGGTGTGAATCTGGAATATGTTGATGACCAGATTTCTTCAAGATAGGAGTCAGGTTAAGAAAATGATTATCAAAACTTAAAAAACAAAACAAATCCTCGCTTGTAGCCTCCTGTGGGTTTCTAGTCTGAATCATATTGATCAGCATCGAAAGGTGTAGTCTTCATACTCTACGCAAGCTTTTACTATTTCCACTGTAACTCATTGTAAAGGGTTGTGGTAGAAGTAAATGCTTTTCTCATTTTATTTAAAACTAAACATTTTAATATATGCCGCCAGAGGACAATCTTTGGAAATCATTAAACAGACAACTTAAGCAATATTGGTTTTTTTCCCCCTGCATGTATGACAAAAGAAACAGCATGGGTGTATCGCATTATACTGTAGATAAGGAATCAGTCTGCACAAAAAAAAAAAAAAAAAGGGTTCTGCAGTGAAGACTAACTATCCTTGTTTCACATTCACCCATTGAGGACGAGTCCAGAGTATACTCGGGCAAGTGTCTATGGGAAATGCATGTTGTAGCAAAATCGGCCTGTCCTCAATGGGTTAATATCCATGTCAATGCTGGGTTATGGTTCTCAGAGTTATGATAGGTCAGCTTAAATTTTTGCACATTTGCAAATTTTAATGGGATGCAAAGATTTAATCATTTGTACAAAAATATGGTAAGTTGCTAAATCTAAGTGTCTAATAGGGTGGAAATACCTAGGTATATTCAGCGTACATTGTCAGAAAGTCACATTTCATATCTAAAAAAAATAAAAGAGTTGTACTGTTTCTTATTACGTGATAACATGACCATTATGAAAATAAAAATGAATTGTGCACAACTTTTGCAGTATCTTTTTTTTTAATCTGACAGTTACTGTAAAACATAGTCACTTCCAAAATTGTTGGTTTGAGGTTCATATTTTGTTATTCTCTCATACAGCATAGAGAAAAACACAAGGACTGCTGATGAAAAAACAATTTTGCTTCCAAAATTCATTATTTTGTCACCATATATCAGTTAAAAAGTCATCTCTTGAAGTAATGTATTTTCTGTTTGAATTTCCTGTATGTATGTCATTTTGTAATGCGCAGTAGAGTATATTACCATTGTAGCTGCGCAATACAACTGTCCTTTATTATTATTTTTATTATTATTTATCTCTGACACAACAAATGCTTGCATTACATCTATACAACACATACTGTCTTCCTCATTAACTTCTCTTTGTTTTCATATTCAAGGCATGTTTCCCGAAAGCATTGACAAAGTTAAACATTATGTCCCAACTACTTTTTAAAAGGGGTACATAACATGAAATATACTGAAGCCTGTGGGGAGGTATGAAGAATAAGAGTAAAACTGCACTAAAATAGCAGGTTTTTAAGTAAAAGTGTTCTCTATGGACCTTCCACTCCAATGAGCAACATCAAACCACTTCCTTCACAGTTCCACATGAATACTATCTAAAGATTTAATTGATTTCAATGGCAGTTCTCACCACTTCATGTTTGACATTTAAACAGAAAAACACATTTTGTGTGAAATAGAGAAATGACAAAACCCTTCCAATATTGAACCACAAATGTGTGCAGTAAAAGCACCTGTAATGGAGGAGGGGGGGGGGGGGGAGGGGGGAGGAGGGAATGAGTCCAGAAAGATCTCTCGGCTAGATGCAGAGTGAATTGATTGTGACAAGACTGGCAAAATAAAGTCGTTGGACCTTGACATTTTGACACCGAGCCATTTGCTAGACATCTTAAACTTTAACTTGGCATCAATCAAGCAGTGATGAATCAATTCATGGCAGGAATCTAATTTTGACGCCATGACTACAGCATCTACTGTGGAACACCCCACCCCCACCAAAAATATATTTAAAAAAAAGAAAAACAGGTTCATGTGACAGGTGTGGCATTGATGTATAGGGAGTGATGATATCTTTGCCTTTGTTACAATTCTACATCAGTGCAAATTCTTTTTCCTTTTTAACAGGACTGACATATACACAGAAATGATGTTATTTGATGGGTGTTTTTTTTTCCTTCCTTGTGGGAACTTTTTTTTTCTGAAATCACTGCACTGAACAATTAAGCTGAGGTGTATATAAAGGTTGATTACTGCTGCAAGCTTCCTTTATTTTATCATAAAGATATGTATATGCTAAATGGGTTATGGATGTAGGCTAGCAGTGCATATTGATATATCAAGATATCCCTGTGGCATTTAGATATATGTCAGCCAAACTTGACAGAATCAATTAGATTATCTTAGAGCAAAAATTTGTCATCGTCGACAAATCCATGCTCTGAAATTCTGACGAGGGTTTGCAGAAAGGTACAGAAATATGATTACCAGCAAGTCACCGGAGAATCCTACCAGCTATTCTTGCTCTATATACTAGAAACTTATCCCATTTTAGGAATTTGTCTTTTCTTTTCATATGATTGAAAAATTTATTTATTGAATAACATCTCTTGCAGCCAGGAGGCTGAATTGCGGACATCTTACAAGGATCATCATGAATACATTCAAATATACGAACATAAATGGTTCCAAATCGTTTATAGCCCTCTGCCTCAAAATCAACAGCAACAGAATCTCAGAAAGTATTAACCAAAAGATTAAGTCTCCTGATTACACAAAAGAAGAAATAATGTCAAATTACGTCAGCTACAATCATGTGAAGATGAATAGATCAGGATGTAAGAAAGTACATCATCACTGATGATGAAATCATCCCCTGTGCTTTAAACCAGGTATCTGATTTGCTGCACTCAGAGTAGTGCAGCTTATTGCAAGTGTCTGGAAAGGAAAAAATCAAGCTGCCCACAGCTATGACATCACAATAGCATGCCACGCTTCCCCCCAGCCAGTGGAAAGCTCTCTATCAAGTCCTATTGTGCATTCTCTCGCCTCGATGAAACTGGGCAAAGTTATTTTGACAAAGGGTAGGACCCCTTTGCCGTGCCGACGTTGTCAGCGGCAATATCACCATCTTGATTTTGAGAAAGATGTCTCCTTGAGACATTGAATAACACTTCCCGTCTCCCAATCAATAGGACTCTACCTTCCTCACCCTCCTTCCTCGCTTTGTGCTCGCCTTTCCTCATTTCCCGCGGCGTGCCCCCAGCAGAATAAATATCAATTGGTCTGACAGTATTCCAAGGACAATTAATCAGGAATGATATGTTTGCTGCCAACTAATTAGTTCCTTTCGGTGAGTTTCTTTACATTTTGCTGTTTCAATCGCACACTCTCTAGAGCATATCAAGGAAAGGCTTGTACACAAATAAAGCTATGTCTATTTTTACAGTACTTGATAAACAAATTGACCAGTTTATTTTGATGATATACTTTAGAATGAGTCTTATTTCAAGTTAGTGTTGCTAGTTTACATGCATTGAGAAACAGAGGACCACCTCAAATTAATTACCTATAAGTCACTCGAGAATTTAAAGTTATGAATCTTTATCAGTTCACCCTATGATACCACTGAAGTCCATTGTTACACTTGGATGGGCAGTCTAATATGACTTTCTAAACATCCAAAACTTTGCTGAAATGATTTTCCTGGGCTATAAAAGATTAGGTTTGTAATGGGTTTATTATCAATAAGACTAAACTTGTTAATACTTGGTGATAAATCTTTGTTTACTTACATTTCTATGGCTCAAATCCAATCATGTAACAAGGTGCAACACAGCTGAGTTTGGAATCCCGTTTTTTTTTTTTGCTCAATTTTTCACTAATAAGTCAAATCCTAACAAGTACACGAAATGTTTGGACAACTGATGGTAAGTCTAAATATATACTGGGCAAAATATTGATTAATTGTCATCTAAGAATCGAAGTACACTCTTTACTTTGTTTTCATTATCACAGTGATATCAAAAAATTAACCAAAAAAAAAAAAAAGAAAAGAAAAGAACTGAAATTACATTTGTGAATGCAAGTTTTTGAGGAGAAATCTTCTATGACCAATCTTTTGGCACTCAAAGTGATTGCAATTTGCAAGAGAAACATACAACAACCTTCAAAATTTCTGGTTTGGTGTTTGCTGAATACACTGTAGGCCTACATAGTCTCCAGAATGTGTTTTGTGTATGTTTGTATGTATTCTCGGATCTTTATAATGTATCAGACTGTCCAGATTCACGAGGAATTAACCACACAGGACAAAGCTGAGTCAGTTTCATTCCATGAACTGTACCACCAGCACAGTTCATTCCATGAATTGTACCACCAGCACAGTTCATTCCATGAACTGTACCACCAGCACAGTTCATTCCATGAACTGTACCACCAGCACAGTTCATTCCATGAACTGTACCACCAGCACAGTTCATTCCATGAACTGTACCACCAGCACAGTTCATTCCATGAACTGTACCACCAGCACAGTTCATTCCATGAACTGTACCACCAGCACACTCTAAAAGGACTTCCATTATGGTTTGCACTTGGATCTTCCCTGACCTTCTGGCAAGACTGACCTACTTTTCCTCCCATTATGACACAGTACTTTACAGACTAGACTCGACGTCAGCAAGATGGCTGCATTCTCTACATGTACACACATACCAGAAGTCCTATATTGTCTCATACTGTGATTCTATTTCATCTTAAATGCATATCTCACTTTCGTAACTCCAACTTGGGAAGAGAATTCACTTTGTGAATGCATATGTCATGCTCAATATTGTTATATAGTGACATCAAAAATAATTTATTGGTTCTTTTTGCACACAAGTGAGGCAGAATTATCATAATACACAGAAATGAATTCCTGTAGAAAAAAGCACAAGGATGCAACACTTCAAATATGCAAAATGTTCTAATAAAATGACACACCCTCTTTGGCATCCAAGGGGCATGTCTCAAATTATGTAAAATGAGGATGGTTCTTCCATTTTAGGGGGGGGGGATCAGCAGCAGCTACATGAGGGACATATTTTATAATGCCATTGCACCCTCATCATCTCTTAAGGGCAAAAAATAAAAAATAAAAACAGTACAAGCAGGAAAACCCACTAAAAATCATATAAAAACAATAACAAGTATTCACATAATGTTAAATGAAGAGGCTTAAAGTTGTTTATCCTTTAATCAACAAAGAAGATACTTTGGAAAGTGAAATGACAGGACTGCTGTAATTCTCGATATCTCAAATATGGAAGTAAGACACAAATCCATTGAGTTGTCACGACAGACACCTGCAAAATCTTGCAAATGATAGATAGCTTTGAATCAAGTGTTGATAATCACGCTGCAAGATCCCAACAAACACGTCAGTGGGCACAGCATTCCAGAAAATTTGAACTCGCCACATCTTTTCCTTGGAAAGAGAAAGCAAACAGTGACTACGAATTCATTTACTTCAGCAATTTCTAAATTTAGAGCACTTGTGCACTAGTTTAAAAGCAGAAATGAATTAAGTCCGATGAAATGGTACAACAATAACACCCTTCTGGCACTCAGGTGAAGATATTGGCTTATTGCCAGAAGGTAAACATCATTAGCAAACTTTTGGAAACCTCGTTATATCAAACTGTCTCCGATTCCCTTAGCTTAGCTCTCCGTATATTCTTCAACATACAACTGCCTGACCAAAACACCGAGCAAGAGAAAGATAGAAAGAGAGAGAAAGAGACTGGGGGGGGGGGGGGGGGGAGAGAGGGAGGGAGGTCGGTCGGGATAGAGGAGGGATGTTGATTTGTCACATGATAGTACAACATACCGCCCGTCATGTGCAAACTTTGGAAGTGGTAAAATTAATATGCACCTTCCTGGACCACAGGAACCATTAACAAATGCCTTCTCCTATGAAGTCCCTAATTCCAGATCAAGACAAAATCATACTCTGTCTTAGGTGTGACCTCTCATACCTTCTTGCGTCGGCATCACTGATCAGGGAGTAAAGATGGTTTGTGGTTGAAATTTGAAGCAGTGTGAATGTTTGCCTTCACTATGATGGCTCCATGACATTTGTTCCTGCAACAATTGCTGCCATGAAATTTCTGCATGCAAACCTAAACATACCCACAAATATAACCCTAACCCAAACCCTAATCCTCACATTAAACTACACCTAAAGCCCTATCACAACCCTAACCCTAATCCTACGTTCTTGGAGAAACAAAGACCTGAGCAACTGTTGCAGGAACCAAAGTCATGTCACCCACTATGACAGATCTTACAAATTTAGGAGAGAATACAGAATCTATTGGTAAACACTGATAGTAGATATAACTGTTGACGTTTCACTCCTATTCAGAAGATATGAATGAAATATGAACTAGAAAATGATTTTATGTCCTCCATGAATAGTACTGGATCCATAGATATGACTTTAGGAGAGAAAGAGGGGAAGAAAGGAGGACCAAAAAGATGATTTTATACATACCCAAAACAGAACCTGTGCTTGAAGCTGGTACCCCATCCCCTGGAGGGGGAGGAAGGGGTAGACTGCTGGTGCCCTGGGCTGTAGTGAACGCGAGGCGAGTCCGTGGGTTTCATTGCCTGGCCTGGGTAACTGGAGCAGTCCAACAAGAAAAAAGAAGGATGTAGGCACGGAGACCCGAAGATGGTGCAGCTCTCTTTGGCACCAGAGTCGACCCAAGAGGGTTGCAGCCCTGCCCAGCTGGTGCTAGGGGGACCCCAGTCCTTCACCCCCTGCTGGTAGTCTAGACAAATTTGGGAGGATGACGCACTGATGTGTCACTTCTCTGCTGCTGACGAGTCGTGCCGGCGGGACAGAAAGTGCACTCGATGGTGGCGGATGCTGCGACACATCTTGGTGATCAACGTGACGCTTCCCACGCTGAGCCACTGACTACCCTCGTCAATTTGCCAGTCATGGAGCACTCCCTCGCTTGACACCTGGATGAGTGGGTCGGAAGAGTGTCACGAGAGAGGGAGAGGAAAAAAAGTGAAAATCTATGTGTGAGACAGATGACTGGGTGCAATCCAATTGAGAGCTGCTTCATACATGTGCTAAACACAAAATACACAGTTACATTGCACATTCTATGATACGTCATGGGTCATGGTTCATTCACTTGGGCATATCTTGTCACACTTCATATATCACTGAGTCTTTGACTGGTTAAGACTTGGGAAGTTCTGTCAAATTAAAAGATGTGACATACAGGTACTGAAAACAAACCAACATCAAATCTTGTGTCCTGTTTTTAATTGAGGTCTTGATTGATTGGACAGGTAGTGATGGATATAATACACAATGTATGGTGCACATTGATAATGCTTTACCTGTATATACATGTATGTCTCCACATTGTGTTGATGACCAATTTGATTCACACATTTCAAAATCTTATTTACATCAGCTTTTTTTGCTACACTTATTTGCATCACATACACTTTAATTCTGATAAGACCATTGGGTAATATTAACACTTAGTAATTTAAACCCAATTGTCTGATGAAACAGAGCGGAAAGATGACCAAATGGCTTACTTTCGTTGAAAGTCAAGTACAGGTACTTTTGAAAAGTGTATTTTTTAAATTCAAGAAAAAAAAAGAATCTTCTACTTTCCTTGTTACAGATGATGGGGAATACAATGTAACTTATATCCTAAAAATCATCTTTACTTCTCTTAATATCAGATGTACAACTGTATTTCAGGAACATTTAACAACTACAATAAAGTGCTATCAAACCACTGTGATAACAGGGCCCCCATATACTGTTTTCAATAAATGGTAGTCAAAAAACAGGAAAATCACATGATGCCTTGTGGGGGAAAGTCATCATCACAAACAATGCAGACACAGACCTCAAAATAGGTTGAAAAAACATTTTCTTCTCCGGATGTTTCTAAGTGAACCTCATTTTACACAGCTAATGATCAATAAAACGAACATTGCACCTGTAGGCATGAGGTAATGTTTGCACAATGCAGTTATAAATGAATTCCCAACATTCCTTCTCAGCAGTATAGCCACGAGGTTCTCTCCTGCTTTAACTCAATTCAGTATGAAACATTGACATAGACTCCATCACATTACTTTTATAGCAATCATGAAATTTCCATGCTGCGAGCCTACTAGCTTTGAAGCAAAGTTTGAGAGATCAACAGTGTGGCTGCCAAGTGGCCTCAAGAGAATAAATCTATTCCATTATGTTGAGAATGTAATTGATGCAATTATAACTGTACTAACTCATAGATGTATGACAGATTCATACTGGTAAACTAGATTTTTAAAACTCTTGAACTGTGGGTGTTATAGTGTATATTCGATGTCCAACATAATCACTTGGGTTCATACTGCTCAGTTTATGAACCTTACTTCATAATCATAAGTGTAATGAGGATACTTTTTTTAAAGAGATTCCTGATCAGGGACTGCTGATCAACAGATAACCATTGCTGCTGATGGATCATTTTCTCATATAAGGTGTCGATATATGTCTTGACATTAACTTTGATGCCTCACAGGGATTAATTACTGGCAATATATTCCACCAATAATGATCTTTCAGGGGAAATACAATTGATAGGCTTATGCTATCGGGTGAAAATGCTTGTAAAACACTCCTTAGGGTAGGATCATGCGGCCTCGATATTCATCACTCACGTAGAACTGTTTCATTTGCCCAATATCAGTTTCAGAAATTGAGAAGAATCACAAGAGCCTGATATGAAATCCTGTCAGGAGAAGCTTTTTTGACTTTGCCAGCAGCTAAACACCTCACACAGTTACTCCTACGCACACGTCAAAGTGCCTGGAGAAAATTCCTCTCCAATTTCAGTGAAGTTAACACACAACTGCTAAAGTGGAAATGACTAATAAGCTCTCTGTTGCTAATTTAGATAATCTTAAGTAGCATTGAACTGCTGTCGTGATTATCAGCTCATCATGATTTTAACTTGCCTCCCGTCCCCATCGGCCCATGCTTACTAGTAGAAAGAGTCATGACAGTAAACTTTGCAATGTCTGACCTTTACCTTTCACACCACAATAAAAAACTCACAATGTTGCCCAAAGAAATTTATGAGTTACAAAATGAGAAGTGCAAAAGATTACTGAATATTGTGGTCTTTTTGCAAACCACACTAGATGTCAGATTGATTTATCCCTCATAGGAATTGACCCCCTAAAAACAAAGGATTATGAAAAAATGGCTCTGTAGGGCTTTCAGATGAATCCCATTTACAACTAGAGGAGCACTCGGAGAGAGTAGACCTCTGCCAAGCAGCCATGATTAAAATATCACCATTTTGTGGGCAGTGTCTGCAACACATCAACACATTCAGTGAAAAAGTAATCGATTGTTGAGTTATTCGGAGGTGAAGCATATTTTATGTCCTTTATGACTCCTATGACCTTTGGCCTGTAATGTCACGACTCCAAATTTTATAATTTCTTTCTTTCTTCATGATAAACACATCCTGCAAATTTGCTGACCTATAACCTTTGACCTCATGACCCCAAATTAAAATATTTCTCTCTTACTTCATTATGAACATTATGCAAGTTTAGTGAAAATCTGATTATCTGTTGAGTTATTGGGAGACTTAAGAGTCTTTTATGTACTTTATGACCCCTATGACCTTTGACCTTTGACTTCATGTTGCCTACATTGAATAGTTTATTGCTTGTTTCATTATGAACACACCTTACAAGTTTGGTAAATATCTGATCATTTGTTCTTGAGTTATTGGGAGATTTGACCTCATGATCTCCTAATTATTTTTTTTCTTTTGTACATCATCATAAACACAGCCTGCAAGTTTGGTGAAAATTTGATCATTCGTTCCTGAGTAATTGGGAAATTAATCATATTATATCCTTAAATGATCCCTTTGACCTTGGACCTCATGACCCCCAGATTTTATAATTTCTTTCGTACTTCATTATCAACAAACCCTGCAAGTTTAGTGTAAATTTTTTCATCTATTCTTAAGTTATCTTGTGCACAAACAAACAGAAAGACATACAGACAGACAAACATATGGAACTGAAAACATAACCCCTGTCAGCTGTAGGTTTTTACTGGCGGAGGTAAATATCTAACAGAGGAGACAAAATATAAACCGGGGAGGGGTGGATACTGCAAATACAATAGCCAGACAAACAGACAGACAGACAGGTAGATAGGTTGGCAGATACATAGGTAGATAGAGAGATAGATCAACAGATAGATAGATAAATAGGTAGATAGGTAGATAGTGATAGATAAGTAGATAAATTAACCTCACTTCTTTGACACACAAGTTATTTTGCTACCTCATAGTCATAATAAAATTGCTACAAGAAATTTTGTAACACAAGCTTACCCATTACATGCACAGTTTTACTGTTGTATAAGCTGTTATTTTCACGAGGGTTTTATTTTTGCGAATTTCGCAAATCACAGTTGGATCGTGAATTTAACAACACGCGAAAAAGTCGCCAGACGCTAGAGTAATAGTACATTTAAATTGGCGTAGGTGTCAATTCGCGAAAACAAAAGTCTGTGACCTCCCCATTCACGAAAATATCTGTACGCGAAAATAATAGCGTATACAGTACCTGAACATAGATGACTGGTGATCCATAAATAAAACACGAGCAATATAATAAAAGGAGGCATATAAGACAGGTAACCATGACCCTGGCCTGTCCGATTGCTAACACTTGTTATGTGTAGTTCCACAGCAGCTAATTGCCATCATGTTCCTAAATGTTTAATGGAAGGATACATTACTCACACTGGCTGCTTTCAGACTACAGCTTGGGTGATTCTAATCACTCTCTCCTGTTCTGTACATCAAAGTTTACTAATGAGGTACTCCAATGATAAAACAAAACAAAACCAGAAAAAAATGAAAACAGTGAAAGGCAAGCAACAGGCAATGGAAGATGTTAGTGTAGATTTGACAAAACATACACTAAAGGTATTTCTAAGAGAATTAATAAATAACTTTTTATACTGCCTTCAAAGTGATTATAGTGCGACTTATTGTACAACCAGAAAAATTTGCGGCACGAAACTTTTGCAAATTGGAGTCGACGGCCTCTTTCGCAGCACGACAGTTTTGCAACTGCCATGTGCATGTAATGCATTGTGTAGACAAAGACTTATATATGCATTTTATTTTTGCAGATCTTGGATTTTCTCAAAATTCCTGAAAGTTTCATGCACACAAAAATTTCTGGCTTTACAGTATCTATGGCTGGACTCTTATTGCACACAAATATCAAATCATTACTCTTCTTGCATTTGAGTGAATGAATCAAGTTCTTATGTCTTCGAAGATTAGTAAAAACATAAGGTCTTTTGCATGATATATAGTATCGCTCCATAAGTTTGAGACAAACAAGAACTTTAGAATCACTACTCCTGAAATTGCAAATCAATGTTTAGATCAACCAAAACACTATTAAACAGGGAGATGTGAATTTCTTTTCTCTAAATTTGCCAAAGCCATCTTTGGCAATCCAAAATTGCTGACATTGCTGCTGATGATACTGCGTAAACATAGATTAACTTTTTATCATAATTTTTCCCCAAAATACTTCTTCTGTCCATAAATATAGTTCTATTGATAAGTCTCATGATGTGACTGTTTCTTATGAGAGAGCTATATCCTGTCATTTGGCAACTGGAAACCAAAAGTTATCCCATCACTATAAAATCATTATAGTGCCCCTAGTGGTGGTGTACGGCAGCCACAGACAGAATCTGTGTATGATAAGCACTCCCCTGAATTTCCTATTCAAAATAACCATGATCATAACCAACAAGTTACAAAGTTTCAAATTTGATTCAAAGTGATTTGTGTCTTTTCACAGTGGAAACATGCAACAACAATTCTGAGTATATCCGCTAACTACCTGGTGGATGACAAAAGAACTGAAAGAAAGTAGCAATAACTACATAACTGACAGGTAAAGACTTAAAGGACAAGTTCACCCTCATAAACATAAGGATTGAGAGAATGTAGCAATATTAGGAGAACACGTCATTGAAAGTTTGAGGAAAATCGGACAACCCGTTCAAAATTTATGAATTTTTGAAGTTTTTGTGTAGTAACCGCTGGATGATAAGACTACTGCAGTGTATGAATAACTTAGATGTCACATGCGTACAACAATATAAGGAAAATATAAAGAGAATTTCACAAAATTCCATCTTTTGAAAAAAGTACATATTCCCTTGACTCGTTACCGACATATGTTAGGGGTAATATTATTCCCCCTGCTTTTAGAAAGAGACAAGTCAAGTGCTCTTTTTGATTATGCGAAAAAAGTGAAAATATGTTGAATTTTCCTAACATTTTCTTTATCCTGTTGTACGCATATGACTCACAAGCTGTAGTAGTCTCCTCATCCAGCGGTTCCAACACAAAAATTTTAAAAATTCATAACTTTTGCATCGATTGTCCAATTTTCCTCAAACTTTCACTGATGTGTTCTACTAATATTGTTGCATTTTCTCAATCCTTATGTTTATGAAGGTGAACTTGTCCTTTAAGGTCAACTTTTGTAACGTGTTGATACACTGGCAGTTTTCAATTTAAGATGAAAGGGGGTAATTTGAGATGTTTAACAGTTATTGATGACACGCATGGAGTCATATTGTGTGGCATTCATTTGGTTCATTTTTCATGAAACTAAAACTAGCCCCTCATTGTTCATCCTGAAAATGGTCAACTCTATCCTGACCCTCTCAAAGCAAAGTCAACAAATCATGCTCTTAAGAAAACTCTGCGCCTAAGTTTTCTGCCTAAAAGATTGTTTGGATACAGTATAACACTAGAGATTACAATAAGAAATCTTACACTACAATGTAGTTTGTGTGCAGAATATGCTCTGTGCAATCAAAACCCACTACAAATACTAGGAAATCAGCAATTTAAGAGGACATATGCCCCAGGCACTGTGATGGCTGAGACATGAAACAATCCAAATTTAGGCATTTCAGCTGGTAATCACATTTGATATTCTCTTGGTTGAATGAGCAGTTTGGAGTGATAAAGCTATCAGCAGTAGCTAAATTTCTGACATAATCAGCTACATAGATGTACTTACCGCTAGCTCATTATCATTTATTTATTTGGCATTTCAACATAAAATACAAGCAGAAAATCATATTACATAATATAAAAATTATGAGTGGTGATTCTAGGTGCATACCGCTGGTTGCCAAAGGAGGAAAAGGTAAACTTAATCATGGAGGCTCGAGGCCTTCCTCCCCGACCAGACTCATAAACTATTTGGTGCTGAAAATGAATTTCTGTAAAATATTTGTATGTTTCTGCTGGAAATGGAAGAATAAATGGAGGAAGGAAATATACAGAAAATAAAAAAGGAATTCCACAAAAATTCATTTTTCATGAAAATTACACATTCCATCCACTTGATACTAACATATGTTAAGTAATTACTCCCCCTGCTTTCTTTAGTCAAGTGCTCTTTCATTATGCTAGAAAAGTGAAAGCATGTTGAATTTTCTCTCTATTTTTTTTAATACTTATTGTGTGATGTTATAAACTCAAGTAGTCTCCTCATCCAGCAGTTCCAACACCCAAACTTTAAAAATTCATAACTTTGATTATACTATTTTCCTGAAACTTTCACTTATGTGTTACTGCTTCACCCATCCACATTTCTCTTTGAGTTTTTGTTTCCTTTAAAGATTACAATGTAGTTCAAAGTTTTAAACTCCAATGATTACAGTGCAGTAGTGCCTCCATTAATTTTTATAAAGGCGCCACCGCCCCCCCCCCTTACGTAATTCCTATAGATCCGCCCCTGCAGTGGTAGCTTGTAGTTTAGCCCCATGTAGATGCAGTCAATTTGTAGAACCGTAAGATTTCTTAGACTTTACGCTCTAGCCACAAACTGGGGGAGGGGGTCCCTACTTGCAGTTTAGCATTGTGGAGACACAATAATCAACAAACATGAACGTTAGCATTAGTGTGATCTCTTCGTGAATCCCATTCCCCCTTAAAGGACAAGTCCACCTTCATATACATAAGGATTGAGAGAATGCAGAAATATTAGTAGAACACATCAGTGAAAGTTTGAGGAAAATTGGACAATCTGTTCAAGAGTTACGAATATTTTGAGTATCTGCGCTGTCACTGCTGGAAGAGAAGACTACTACAGTGTATGATGTCACACGCGTACAATTATATAATGAAAATAAAAAGAGAATTTCACAAAACTTGACTTTTTGAATAAAGTGCACATTTCTTCGACTTGCTACTGACATATGTTAAGGGTAATATTATTCCCCTTGCCTTCTGAAAGAGAGAAGTCGAGTGTTCTTTTGTTATGCGAGAAAAATGGAAATATGTTGAATTTTCTTTATTCTTTCTTTATATCGTTGTACTCATGTGACATCCCAAGCTATAGTAGTCTTTTCATCCAGCCGTGACTGAGCAGAGACTTCAAAAATTAATAACTTTTTAACGGATCGTCCGATTTTGCTCAACCTCTCACTGATGTGTTCTACTAATATTACTGCATTCACTCAACCCACATGTCTATGAAGGTGAACTTGTCCTTTAAAGCTTCCAGGGCAACCTGCAGTACATATTGTACACAACTACATCATCACATGTTATTGCTAGTGCTGCATGTATGTATTTCCTCCAGTTCTTTGGTTTAATCATCAAGTGGGACTCTCGTTCAAAAATTCAGTTTCTAAGATTAGGTGTTGTGTAGCTGCGGTAATCACTGAAATTTAAAAGCTTAGAAAATTACAAATATCATGTGAACTTAACTTTATCTTCACCATCATTCTATGGGAGTGTAAAAGGTGGATTTAGTCATCAATTCATCAAATATCGATTTAAAAAAAAAAAAAGACCCGACACACATGATGCCAGGGATGACATCTAAACTTCCTCAGACAGCATTGCACCTCAGCGTCATTATGGTTTAATTTGCAGTCCGCAGTCCTTGGATGTTCCGTAATGAAGCTTGCTCTTTGGGCCTCCCCTGGAGTCATAACTTCCCTGCTGTTCCTCCAAGCCAAAAATAAATCACTAGGTATGCATAGCTGCATCCCAACAGAATTTTTTCTGCTGATCTTCCAAATGCCATCTCTTTTCCAGAGCCATCCTTTCACCATTTGCAGAGTCCTCTGACCCTGATGTGATTTCTGCGTACAAAATACTTCATCATTTAAAATGATAATTGGCTGAGATATTTCAATAAATGTGATTAAATCTGCCTGGAGAGCCTCAACTGAATCACACATGACAGAAGCATGAATACCAATTTTTTGTTTCTTGTCTCATGCATTTACTGCATACAAGACATATAAAACATTAGGAAACATTTACAAGTTCCAAGAAAGATGGAATTACACAGAATTGAAAACCAAAGTGAATCAATATAATGAAAACTTGCTGCTGAAATGCAAGCTTTCTTGACATCCATCATAAAGAGCATACAGTGTGTGCATAATCTCCTTTTCTGCCTCAACAACACCCTGATTTCCCTTGTATACATTTACATAATGCACTTTGTAGTGATAGTTCATCTGACATGTCGGTCTTGCCATACTTTACCATTCTTAAATTAAACATGTCTGATAACTGCAAAATTCATTGTGATTATTCTTTCAGCACACTAACACAGATATCTAGACATATCAGAAATGAAAGATACAACTATTCTCAAGGCCACACTAAAACACTTCCACAATATCATAGTGCATCGGCATTGATGATCAAGCAAAATTCATCAAACTTTCAAAGGAAATAAAAGGTATTCAAAATCAATTTAAGACAGAATGAAAAATTCAAGTCCATGCAGTCCTGCACCTTGTCATACATACAAGTATTCTTGTACAATTGATTAAAATAGTCTCCTTCCACTGCTTTTGTTATTCATACCGAAAAGGTTCAAATGCACTCTACTTGATATCAAGCGTGAAATGCAGCAGTACAAAGCTGCAAATTTTTCATCGCTGCAAAAATTGTTCCTTCTCCCAGACCTCAATTGGCAAGTGAAATTCACACCTTAAATTGCATCTGTCACTTCATCTTCATGTAGCAATTAAGAGTCCTCACAGTACATGATTAACCCAAGTGGCAGACTGGAAGTGGGGTGGCAAGATTTTGATCAGCTGCACGGGTGAAATTTGCCTCCGATCAGCTTGAAAAATGATTCCATGAGCACGGTTGCCTGACAGGTTCACGCCTGTCACAACGGGCTATAATTGTTGTCAATACCAGCCATGGTTCACTTCACTTTCAGCGCCCCTCAGCTGTATCCACACACTCCTCTACACACGTCTCTCAACGTCACCAAAATATTATACATACATGAGAAACATTACCAAATATCCACTGAGACTAGTCTGATGTCACTAGAGAACAACGGCACTCCTCGCAGAAAGGACACAAAATGACAAATTCAAAAATTATATCTCTTCCTCTTTTGAGAGTATCTCCCTCTTTTTCCTTCTTCTCTCTACTTCTCCACTATGACAAAGAAAATATAGCAAAATTCAATTGCTAGTAACAGTTCTTACATGTTAAATATGATCTACCTATTGCATCATAACTGATTCCAAGACACAGTGCGACAGGAAAACATCAATGCTATATATATACTGTGCTTTTAAACAGAGTCCGCGACGGAGTGCTAAAAGTGTGTTGAGATTGCAAACCTGTGTCAAGAACAAAATCAATTAGATACAATGTATACTATGTAGAATCATAGCAATGTAATTATAACACAATTTAAATTCATTATTCTTGCATATCTACTACTAATTGAATCATAAAGTCTAATGGAGAGTAAACGGCGCCCACAAAACATGTCACTGATAGGAGTAAGGAGGCGAGGGAAAAAAATTGGGAGAATTGCTGTCGGTGGCGTGTGAACGTGGCTTGGTTGAGTGTTAGTGGCCAGTAACAGCTGAAGAGAGATGTCTTCGGACCCACGTCAAGAGGCCGAAGCTTGGAACTCATGGAATGCACTGTCCGGCAGAACCTTGTCGCCTCCAAAATAGATAATATCCAAAGTACACACCAGGGGTTCCTCCAATCTAAGAGACTCAAACTGCTCAATGGAATACGAATTCATATTCATAGTAATACCCCCATTATTATTAACAATGACAGTCATGCATTTGTATTCACATAAAACAGATCAAAACAGTGTAATTAAGCATCTAAGAGGCTAATCAAACTACTTCATAGCATTCTAAGACTGGAGAGAGAGTCAAAGTAGAAACAGACTGATGAAGGAAGAAAAAGAATTAATTTCATTCTTGGTTGAAGGAAAAATAATGGGTAGGGGTGTCATACTCTGACTAATGCAAAACAAAGCATAAAGAAGATTGTTATTTGTACCCTACGTGATATCTTGATGAACTGGTCACCTGTGTTGAAAACATATCTTTATCAGTTTGTAACAACTTACAACTAATCACAAGTCTCTTGGACAGCTTTCCATCTCACTTAATTCCTGTCATCCTTCCTTTGCATCAAATTTTGCTTCACTATCTGAAATGACTAACAGATGATTGCATTACTATAAACACAGAAGAGTGTCGAGCAATGAGAGAAACATGTAGCAGTAGGGGCATAACAATTTTGTGATTTTTTGGATCTGTAGCATTCATGCCTTTCCATGAAGTGTGATTATAATATTACAGCTCTTCGACATTCACCAAATCACATGATTTAAAGGTACACAATACCATGTGAGCAGTGATTTAAAAGATGTTCAAGTTATCACACTTGATGCACATGTGTAGGTCAGTTGTTTCACAAAACATCCTACCACATAAAAATCTTGCAATAAATGCTAAATTTAAGGAGATATCTTTTTTCAAAAAACCATTACTATAGATGGTTTAATTTAGAAATAATTCTATCACAACTATTGTTCATATTTTGTATAAAACAATGCTTAACATTGATTATACTAATGAATATTTTTACATTGGTTGTTTCTAGCCCTAACTCATATTTTAGAACTATTTTTAAGCACTAATGCAGGGTTTTTGTTTCATCTGCAAATGGTAAACAATGCCTTTAATGAAATGCTTTACTGCATCATAATATCTGCCTACAGTCTGTCATAAAAATGCATGGGCTCTGTCTCTTCCTTGCCATTTCAGTTTTTATCAAATTCTATTCAGAGATGACATTTCATGGGTTGGTTAAAACTACTAACTGTAACAACTTGTGGATAAGACAAAACATTTTTTTTTTTTTTGTCTGTATTGCTGTAACTCGCCCGACTCCATGTTTTGGGGTTGTTGTTGTTGTTGATGTTATTGTTTCTGTTTTTGTTTTGCTTTCAATATCACTTACCATATGAGCATTCTGCCCTTGCAATTGAATGAACATGTCTATTCCTGCTTGTTTGGATGTTACCCACGCCCATATTGCTGTGTATCTTGCTCAATGAAGTCCATGCAGTGAATACATGCTCCACAAAAAAAAAAACAACTAAAAAGACAACAAAAAACAAAATTGCCCTTCATCGCCACTGTAAATTAAGTAAAACCAAATATTGACATGTGCATGAAAATTTTCCCTAATTTTGAGAGGAGCCAGGACTCACAAAATTAGAGTGTACATGAAAGTTCTTGTCTATTCACTCATGCATTGAATGCCAGTGGCAATTTGCGAAAATTTCATGCCATGAAAAAGGGGGTTGACTCTAATTCATAAAAATTTCATGCCACAAATATTATTTTTTTAAAGGTTTTACAGTATTTTTCAGTGGCCTGTTACTCCAATAAAACATAATTTACTCCCCCCCTTTTTTTTTTTTGGGGGGGGGGGGGGGACTGACTAAGGCTAATGTTTTCCTAATACATTTTTTGTCACATTTTCTTTTGACCCACAGTTTCTTGCAAAGTCTATTTTCAGATATTGGCTATATCAAATCTATAAGATAAATAAGAATTTTATATTGACTACACAAATTGTCATTTTAATCTAGAATAAGCCACTTTTTCAATACCTACACAGTAAAGTGCAAAAGAGAGAAATCATTTTTAAAACTTAGAACATGACAGAGAATGAGCTGCTTAATAACAAATATCTTAAATTTAAGGTAAAATGCAAGGATAAAAGAAAGCTAGGATACTCCCACATCCACCTACAGGAACACTGTGAGACTATCAATGGTTGAAAGGGAGGAGGGGAGTGGGTGGGCTTGCGATTCAACAGGGGAAAATACGATCTCTGGTCGGATCGAATGGAAAGTATATATCCAAGAAGGGCCTCTAAATCCGTTCACTATCAACATGAATCGGAGGCACGCTGCATACATCACTTTCAGACTCTTTCAGACATACTGATCCTTCGTCTTGTCATGCAAAATGGGGATGCAGCATTTTGATATTAGAGTGTTCAGCCAAGCCACACTAAGATGAGAATTATACAAGAGACTACATGCCCTATAGCGATAATCAGGTAGCAGTGAAGCTCATTATGTGCGAATTCCTCTCTCTCTCTCCATCACACAGTCTGGACTTTAGGAAATCTTTGCACATTTCTTGACGATATGCACAGCATGCCAGTTTTGGATTAGAAGTTGGGCCAATTATATAAGATATTCATGTTATCACCATTTCAACATACAAAGACATGCACACACACACACACACACACACACACACACATACAAAGTTGTATGCATGCAATGATACAAAATTTACATTCAATCATTCTGATGGCAATACATTCATATCACACTTCAATCATCACATGAGCATTGAGGCACAAATGGGATGAAAAATTTGTCAAAATGTATAATTATGTATAACTGTTTAATTTGATATGCAAACTTTCTAATTTCATCAATGGAATAAATCACCTAACTTGGTCTAATAGATATGATTGCATATTAACCGATAGCAACCCTTAACTCTTTTGATATGTCTTAGGTGTTAAACAGTGCTTTTTAGCATTATCCATACACTTTCAATACTTTGCAAACTTATACATTTCCTTTATTATACATTTGGATGTCATAAATGCATTCAACTTCTGTACAATACTTCTGCAGGAAATTTCTGTAGGAAATTATGGGGGAAAAAATAATTGAATGAATGAATAGGGTGGTGCCATTTTTTTTTTCCCGACAGGATTTCCCATGGCATTAAAAAGATTTTCAATATATTGAAATGACAATGGCAAAAAAAGACAAAAACAAAAACAAACAAACTTGAGGAGAAAAACTACTTCTTGTTCAAGATGACATGAATAAGTAGGGAAATCAAAATGACAACGGTGAAAGTTTTGTTGAAATAATTTAGTAAATATATGGGTTATGGATTTTCACAGATTCACATGTTTTTTCCAGAAAAGTGATATTGGTAAAAGTTATAAATGCAAAGGATATAAGATACTTATATCATGGCCTAACAAGTCTCCCATTTCCATTCACACATTTTTTTTTTCTTTCAAATTTTCCTTGTTTAACCTCAGTTCGAGAAGAGAAGAATTATGTCCTCATGATGAAATATTTTGTGATGACTTCACATTCTGATCGCATAATCTATGACATATTTACAAACCAAAGGAAGCTTTGTCTTGCGATGACATAATTGCCACTGTCACTGACTTGTAAAAACTTAGGAAACTGTACAATTCCATGACTTTCTCACTTTGAAGTCCAATCTTACAAAACGTTTCACTGCTCTGGTTGTTTGATTTCACTTGTCTCATCAGTCATAAATTTGAACATGACTAGAGTGTCCCTTTAAAGTTGCTTGACTGTTGCTATGTTACCCCTTTAAAGTTGCTTTACTGTTGCTATGGCAGTGAACATTTTGGTGAGTTACTGTCATTATGAGTCTACTAATGATTTGACTCCTCTCCTTCTCTCTCCACTACTCACTTCATTTGCCATAGATCATGACAGCATGATGCCAGTGTAAGTTCTGGTGTGTACGTCTGCTGAGAAACGCTAGGGAGAAATCTAATAAATGCCTCTGGAGCAATTGCAACTCGTGTCATGCTTCCCACGGCACACAGCTAGTAAGAAAGCAGTGAATGGTAATGAATAGAGTCAGTCCGTGGACTCTCAAATTATTGACTTTTACTAGAGCTATTTTTCCTTCAATTACCATGGCCAGGCGTATCAAGGAGTTCTGTGGCATGCAATGAAAGCCAGGCTCATGGACTAGCGTTCAAAGGCTGCACGTACACATTCATCAAACATCTAGGACACATGTATACAATCTTGCTCGCTTGACTGTGCTGGCAAACTTCTAAAAAGGTTTGATTGCCGCAGAAGGCAGAGCGCGGCGAATTGACTGTGCAAACGTCAAGATTCAAGCCACACGTCAGGGGCCCCGAGCAAGGCTCTTCCCAGGGAGGATGGTGAGGGATGCTTGGCTTTCTATCCCTCATTGGATTGGCTTCAAGGATTAGCTTCATGCAATATTGCATGAAATTGTAATCTAGGAGGAAAGCTCTCTGGATCTCTTCCTCCAAACGAAATATTAATTCATTGTCACTTCCTTAACCCTCCTACAGCCTAAATGTACCTCATCTTCAGCCTGAATATAAAATATAATTTCTCCATTGATAAGTCACATTTTCTCCAACACTGTTTGGAGTGTACTATAAAGTAAATACCATACTTGGGAAAAAAAAAAACTGCAAACTCTTGTAGGATGCAAGAAAAATACAATATAATATAATAATATAATACATAGAAGGAAGACTTAAAATCAGATACAAGAAAAATATACATCACAATTTTCTGCTCTATCATGGTTTGATCTAAAGCCATAACTGATGTGGCAAAGCAGTAAAGAGATATGAACTTCCCTGTCCACAACATTATCAAATTGAAAATGGAAGATATTTAACAGATATTTGACAAATATTCCCACTGTTAGTTATCTTGCAGGTGGAAGCCCATATCTATAAAACCTAAATGTAGAGTTGGGTCCCACAAAATCACCTGATTGTGAATTTAATAGACAACTCATAACCTGCACTCACACAAAGGATTTATCAATTTTTGCATCGTGATACAAAAAATCTATCTAATTTGCCAACGTTCACACATAGCCAAAAAAAATCACTCAACTGGAAATGAGATGCTTTGAATTTCCAGACTGACCATGATCCTGGCTCGGTGCAGTACAGCCCCTGGGGGGCATTTCATGAAGCATTTTGTCCGACAGAGTTGTAAGACCAATTTGCTCTCAGCCAATCAGATGCAAGGATTTCAGTAGCTTGTAACAGTTTGTCAGAAAAATATCCAACCAAAACGCGTCATGAAATGCCCCCCAGGATTAAAAACATTGAGGGTTTATTCACAGGCTGTTTGCAAATGTCACAATGGCCAATTCATTGCATGAATTTTTTATTGTTGTTTTTTTTTTCAAATCAAGCTGGACCAATTTTTTGGTCAAGTGCAAGAATCTACATTTTTTTTTGCATTGCACTATAAAAATTGGATTTCAAAAGCCATTGATTTTGAGTGTTTTTGAATGGGACTGATAAAGTACACGAGTATTGTACTCCATATCACTCTCATGATAATAGTGCCAAACTGTGTTAACAAAAAAAAAAAAAAATCAATGTTTAATCTTCAAGGAACTGAAAGCGGTTATAAACATAGGGGGGGGGGGGGGGGGGGGTGAAGCTGTCAAGGAACGTTGTTATTTCCCAGAAGTAATCCAGAGCTAATATTTGTCATGTGTCATTGTGACATCACAATTGGTGGAAACATGGTGAAAACTGAGAGGACAAAGGAAAGGGAGTATCTTCTTTCATGGAGTGTTTCTACGCAGCACTGAGAAAGTCCTGTAGGCCTCACGACTGTATGTAAAGGGTTTGAGATGTCGGGGAAGTGAGAACTAAATTGCCACGTCTAAACGCTACACTCAGTCAATATCAGCACCCGGGAAGTACACGTTTCCATTCTCGTGCCTTTCATTTGTTGATTCAATCTCCATACTTGAATAGAATTTCCATTCATGAATTCCCCCCTTCCATACAGGATGCCAGCAGAGGTGAAATCACAACCTCCTGAGAACGGGAGTACATCAGCTTTTTCTTTACACTTCCTCTCTCTCCATCTCTCCCTCTTCTCTCCCGTCTTCACATTCTCTCTAGATATATTTCTATCTCTACTATCTATCTATCTATCTATCTATCTATTTATCTATCTACTATTTATATATATACCTACATGTATCTCTTCTATCTACACATGCACATCAGGAGCTCAAATTTTACTCAAAGCAGAAAATGATTTTATAATGGAATATTTACATATCAGTTCAGAAGTACAATGTACATTCATCATACAAGTTGATGCTGAACTAATCGATTTGTTGTTGCTATAAAGTCGTTACTAGCATGATTTAAAGCAAAAAAAGATGCTCCCCTCAAACCAGGTCATTGCACTTTCCTGGGTGAACGGCCCATATGGTCATTCAAGTCTAAATGTGTTTTCTATTTGGGTATATGCTCATATCTGTGTCTTCTACTCCCATATATTTTTGTTTCACATGTAGAAATCTTCTGCAGAGATGATAAACCTCAATCTAAGAAGATTTATCTTGTGAATAGTTGTTGAGATGCAAACCACTTCCGTATATGCAAGTATCATTTTTAATCTGGTATTTAAGTGACTCAAGTGATACTTCATAGATATGTGACTATCAAACAATTTTTGTAACAGCTACTGCTTAACAGAGAGAGACTTCAAACTAATCTGACATGCTCTGATATAAAGTTGTGTACACGGGTAAGAAATATAGTTACGATGGCACATTATCATTTGTGTCACAAGATATCTGTTTTTGTCCCTCATATTAGAGCTTTGACATATCTAGACAGCCAATACGCGTTTTCACATCAACTCAATGAAAATTAAAGCTCACAAATTTTTTTGCAATCGCAAATTAGTGCACTATATTATTTCCTATTCACACCAACCTGAAGAGAATTAGCCCCAATTCTTTTTTTTTAGCTAATCATATTGCTGAGCATGAGCAAACAGCATCAGTAGAGCGCATGCCTTCAAAAAAATTACCCGCGATTTGTGTACACGTTGCCTCAATAAATCGAGTCACTTGAGACAGGCATGATGGGATGCATCAGAGAGGCAAATTCAAATTATGCTAGTTTGTAAATCATCCAGCCATTTTGGAAATTTCCCAGGTTTGGGTCAAGAAATTTTTTTGGGGTTAGCTTTCAAATTAGTGCACTAATTTGAATTCATGCTATCAAATAGTGGGCTTTTTCATCATCGGGTTCAAGCTTGAGATTCTGAAAATAGTGCGCTATTTCATAAATTAGCCGATGTGAAAACGCCTAGGTTTTTACGAGGTAATAATGGTTGACTATAATGCCTTTCCATTGCATTCTCCTGCTCAAAATGGCAAAACGTTTCAGCATAGTGCTTACACAGTTTTCCATTGGCTTATTTTAACAAAAGAACTTTAACCAACAAAACTCATACACAGGTAATGTTTTTCCAACACTTTGCTGAGCCTTTGTGGGAAAATTTATACGATGTAGATACACAATTAAAAGCTCCAACACTGGTAATTTCCAAAGGTTTTCCGCATGACTGTACCCCCAGCTGCCCCCACATTCATCTCATTTTATTATGTGCTCAAAGATGCATAAAATTGCTCTGACAGCTGCATCGAGACCTCTCCTCCAGACAGCTTACTAGTACTTCGCTCTCGTGAGACAAACTGAAATGATGCACATCATAACAAAACGATTTAACCATGCAGGTTTTTTCATATTCATGAAATTTCATTGATGTAGGACAATTTGTCAATCAGTTGCATACAGGTTTTGGTGTACCACACAGCTACACAGGCCTATATACTGTACGTCTATGAGCAAGGTTGGCCAGTGGAACCACCACTTGAAAACTTTAGATATGATTTCATCAACCTGTAGCTATAACACCATTTAGAGATTCGTAACATTAGACCTACTTATCATGTTCCAGCAGAAATGAGTCAGAATGGGGGGGTTGTTATTTCATAAAGCTGTTCGTAAAGTTATGAACGACTTACGAGCGACTGGTGATCAATTCTTGTGCTGAATTATGGAAATTCTAATAAGTGTAGCACATCAGAACTGATCACCAGTCACTAGTAAGTTGTTCGTAACTGTACGAACAGCTTTATGAAACAGGGCCCAGAAAATTTGACAGTCTCTGCTAATTACGGTTCACTTTTGACACCCAAATGATATAAATCTTGATTGGTGTCTGCAGTTGAGCATTATGAATATAGAGGGACACTGTTTGGGTCGTATGTTGGTAACACCACATATTTCTGCTGATCATGGTATGATACATGGAAATTGCACTGTTTGTTGTCATAGTGGAGATACTACACCAGTTAGCATATTTTGTTCTCTTTACCTCCGCCAAGGGAGGAGGTTATGTTTTCGTTACCGTTTGTTTGTCCGTATGCATATATGCAAAATAACTCAAAAAGTTGGGAATGGATTTAGATGAAACTTGCAGGAAAGGTTGAGAATGACACAAGGAACAAATGATTAGATTTAGGTAGTGATCCAGAAACTTTTATGGATTTTATGAAGGATTTTCGATATTTCGGCAGGTAGGGTCAATGAACATGAAAGTATTAAGCTGCGCATTTTTTAGGTTTGCATATGCTCACTATTAAGTGCGTGCTCTAGTTTCTGCTAGGGTAAGGCGCACCACGCAGTATAGGGTTTATGACGTAACAAAGACCTCTATATTGGGAAATCGGGCGATTTTTCAGCATGCATACGTATGGGTGGAAATCACTGATCACTATGGAAGAGCAAGATCATCGGTGGAAGGTAGCTGCTTGGCAGAGGTCTGTGCTCTCAGAGTGCTCTTCTAGTTATACACTGAAACTTGGCCAAATATGATTGATATGATTTTAATCACTTTAGAATAACTGAGAGAAGACAACATATCAAGTACTATATCAAAAGAAAAACACAAGTGAAGAAAGAGACAGTATCTCTATACCAACCTTCTTTAAGAAATATTAAGAGTGGCACGTACGTTGATAACAAGCAGCGACTGATTTGCAAGCAAAAAGTTGGTATCCACTGATCAAAGATGTCACAATGTGAAAATCAGCACGTTCTTAGCATATACCATGAAAATCTCAGCCAAGTGAACAACCACTGTATATATTCTCTCAACAAGTAGAGGCACAGAAGAAGATACCTAATCCTCCATTCTCATCATTTCCAATATCACATCCTGGCAAAATGTGTGCTCCGTGATTTCACCGAGTTTTAACTCCTTCAGCATTTGACAACAGAATCCACAGGGGTGGGACCAATACCACACATTGCTCTCTTCACACGTGTGTCTCCAGAACTGTGCCGAATCTGTGCTAATTTGAAGACACTGAGAAGACTGCAGTGCACTCCAAGGTTTGAGTCACAGCTGACAAGGTAAATACACCACAAGTGAGAAACAAAGCCTGTACTACCCTGACCTTCTGTGGTTCCAGTGGGCGAAACAAATAGATTTTCAGCTGTGTAGGGCTCTCAACCAATGCTGTCTCTCTCGCACTGCACACTGGCTGGCAAGCAACACATGGATCCAAAGAGGAGAGAGATCGTGGGGAGGGGAACTAGAGCTGGCGTTGAGTTGACATATCACTCCACTCCAGCACCTTGCGAGCCCTTACGCGGCTGTCACCATTGGCTGGCCGTGGAGACAGGGCGTGCATAGCTAATGGCTTGCAAACAAACACAATCAAAACTTTACAAGCAGAAGCATTGTAGCACACTTGTCTCCATGATGAATATTTCTTCTCATTTCTCCTTTGTCTGTTTCATATCCTCTCATGCTGGTATTATTCCTCTTCTACTTTACCTTCATCTCCATTCCTATTAAATATTTTCCTTCCTCCTTCTCCCCATCTTTGCTTTTTGCAATCTTCTCTTTCCCCCAAACTCCCCCCTCTCCCCCTCCTTACTCTCCACCTCTCCTTCTCTCTCTCTTTTCTTCCACTCCTCCTCTCATACTAATACAAGTGTGTAATGCTATTTCTTATCTTCTAATTTCACTCAGTAAACAAGCTAACAATACATTACAAAAAATTGATATTAATTATCAGAGCGCATTGCTCTGTAAGAGGAACATCAAAACATACAGCAGAAATCCCTACTCTGTCATCTCGGTAACAATTAAATGCTTTGTTGCACTATACATCCTCTGACCAATAGAACCTACATAGAGGCAAAACACATGATGTTGAGATAATTAACCCATTGAGGACGAGTCCCGAGTATACTCGGGCAAGTGTCTATGGAAAATGCATGTTGAAGCAAAATCACCCTGTTTTCAATGGATTTATCACCTATTGTTGCTGAACTAGTGCTTTTTTTTTTCACTAGCTCTCTGCAAATGGATTTTCTCTTCAGGGAAATAACTCCTATCCTTTTTTTTCCCTAAATTCCTCTACATCTTCTATTTCTTAAAATATCTGGGATATTTTCTATATCCTTATGCTCATCACTTAATTTTGTAATACTAATTTCACAATTGCATTCATAATTATTACAAACTAAATGATGTGACATGCTTCTGATATCAAAGTTCATTTTTGCTTCAAGACCTTGAATATAACAATGTGTGAATATTTGTTCTCACATGCATTAGGGCATACAAAAAAAAATAAAGTTCTGGAAAAATGGTATCTTTCAAATTATACACCCCAACCAAAGTGTCATGCCATTATCCCCCTCCAAGTTTCTATACACTGCTGACAATCAAAATTTGGTTTAGTTCATCGCACAGACTGAATATGCACAATGCTTTAATTACACAATTCAATGATTCCTATATCAACAGGATTACATAATTAGAACAAGAGCATAAACAATGACAGATTTATAAAGTTTCATTTGAGAGCTAAAAATAGCTCTGAAAAGAGCAAACTGGTATAACAGTCTGTGGTTGAGCTATTTACATTTCATTAACTGGGGCCCTGGGTCGGGGACGGTACACTACTCGCTAAGTGAGCCTGACAGCAATTAAAGGCTTCAGCTGCATTAGTAAGTTAACAAAGGCTGATTAGGGGAGTGAGATACCAAGATTACTGGGAATTATAACGGTCAACAGTTACTAGCTCATCTTACCCATCAGACTATGCAAGTAAGGATTGTAGAGACACCTACTCACTTTCCTGAAGAAATGCAACATTAGGCCCATTCACACACAAGATCCAAATTATTGGTTTTTGCATCAGGTAGCAAAGATTAATCTTTAAAAACATGATATTTTCATGAACTTGTCTCTGACTGATGAATAGCTTGATCTCTTACACAAAATTTTATCTGTTTCAGACAAATTATATGACCAAGAGTTATCAGTTTTTGCATCATGCAGCAAAAGAAAAAAAAACCCAAACCCTCTTTTTAATGTTATTTTAAGGTGTATGTGAAAAACCTTTTGGCTAATAAATATCTTAATCTCTTAGAAAAATTTTAATTGTTCGAAAGAGCTGTAGTAGCAGAGAAACAAAATGCATTAATCAATTTCCCCAAAGGCAAAAGACCTTCATTTCCATGTCAACAATGGTTTAGGTTTTGTATACCTGAGTGACTCACTGGACAAACATATCATTCATTCAATTCAGAGCTAAAATGTGACATTCATGAGAACACAATGCCTTCCAGCATTTCAAAGAAATTTGAAACCATTCAAACCTGGAGTGTGCTCATTCATATTTCGAACTGGCGTCTGTGCATTACCGTATGCCTCTCAGGACATGCTGTCTGACAATACAGTATTTGCATTGTGAGATATGTAAAGTGGTTTTTTTCTTCTGAAGTGGTCTCAATATCCAATTAAAAAATTCTGCATTGCAGTTTCAACTCTCACAAAACAAAAGCATTCATTAAAGACCCAAGGGTGTCCATTCCATTTCCAGTAGCTGAAATTCTACTAAAATCTACATCAATTAGCTAAAATTCAATCTTTAGAAAACAAGTCACCGCTTTACCTTTGTATCATTTCAGGGCACTTTTCAGTTAAAGCTCATTTACAGTTTTAGAGACAAATCAATGTATTTGAAAGTATAGTAGCCACATGTTGGCTATATATGACATGAAAATTCACATTCACACAAGACTTGCACATGTATACTGTACTTGAACTAAATGATGAAAATAATGATAAATTGTGTGCCCAAAAGTACCAGCACGGTATGGAAACATGAAGGGATCTAAGAAGAGCTGATCATATACACAGACATTGAAGGACTTCACTTTCATGTCATATACTAACAAAAATTTACGAGCTGATAATTTGCTTCATGAGACATCAAAAAGTGCAAATAGCTTTAGTAATGTTTCTTCAATTATTCTCATTTAAATAAAAATCCCACACTAGGCGTTTTCACATCAGCCCAATGTTTCGAAATAGCGCGCTCTTTTCTGACTTGGGAAATTGGAAAATATCTCGAGCTTGGATTTTTATCGGGCTGATGTGAAAACGCCTTCTGTTTCCAATCTGCTCTCATTATTCTGACTACATTACATCAAAAAAATATGCAGAATTCCACGTCTTCTTACATCATCTGATCTAAATAGCTTTTTTGCTATTCCTTTTGTTTGACTTTGTTCATTCCATGTCTCTCACTATAGTTACTCAATTTACGATTTTGAGTTTACCCGAAAGAATGAATACACCTTGACAGTTCATACTTACAGAGTAATCCGCGATGCACCTGCCTCTTTTAAGCTTAAATCCTATCCTCCTACACCTTATGTGCATCTCAGCTGAATAGATTCAAATGACATTTTAAATCCTGACAAATATAATGCAATAGGAAAACAATTCAACATCTCACTTTATTAAGAAACAGATTTCAAAACTGACAGAGAAAAGAAGTGTCATCTGACAGTGTTTTAAAAGCGAACTTAATCCTAATAGTGTAAATCTGAGAGGTTTTGTAAGCTTGATATAGCTATGGTGGCCTCAAAAGAACCTGACAGGATAAAAATCTTTATAACAATAAGACAGTCTAAAATAGCAACATAATTGTTCGAAGGAATACAAACACCGATTATCTATTAAACATAAAAACAACATGGAATAGTGATTTCGGTGCTGCTTAATAGATTATGGAAATGTGAATTAACACAATCCAAGCAATCAACAATATCTACACCTCTGTCAAAAAGCAGAATACATAAAATCTAAGGAGAATTTGAAATGAAAATAGCAAGACAACACTCTTGATCCTCTCCCCCCCCCCCCCTTCTTCTCTGTGGAGGTAGTTGGGGTATACAAACATGCTTTTAAATATTGACAAGTAAGAACAGTTTAAAGTTTATTTATTATGAGGAAAAATTTACTAGGGTTTTCAAATTTTGGCTTTAATGATCCCTCTCCAGCCCACTTGCCGATCAATAGATCTGACAATTTGACTTACAGCATTTATTAAAAGTTTAGAGGAAATTTGTTCATTATTGCACTGTCACTTTATTTGTAAGGAATGTCTTATCAAAATGACTTTGTTTTACTGTAACAGGATCAGGCTTTTCTGATATGTAACTTCACATATATATCGACTGACTTCACCGATATTTATTTGCATGTGACTTGTTGTTACCAGAGAGGAAGACAATATCCTGTCAGAGAGAACCCTACAAAAACTGTCACAGTTAGATTATACCTCTATACAGCATGCTACAAGATGAGATAAATGTACAGAAAATAGTTCCTATTTAACTTGCTCTCAGCTATTCCATCTCTTGTGGTAAAAGTTCTCATCTGAACATTGATTGTTTTTACCAGAGGTCGATCTACATAAAAGCCTCACAGAAAAACTCAAACAAGCTTCAAGGTTACCCTGCATCCAAATCTGCAATGGCCATAAACATGAACTTTAAGAACAGTATTTTCTTCTCTGATGCATTCCTTTTTTCTGCTAAATGCTTGCATTAACTTAACGGGGGGGGGGGGGGGGGGGGGGGAGTTCAGCGCAAGAAGCCAGAGATTTTACGGTGTAACCACTACCTTGATGTTGTTATTGTGGAAAGATTTTTTTAAAGATTAGTTTCAATATTTGATCACATTTCAAAAAAAATCAATGACTATTAGCATTTCTTAATAATCCAATACAATAACAACCAAATAAACGATGCACATTTAATGCACTATTAGTCTCAGTAAACATTTATATGACATTTGACCCATCATCACACCACATTCCCAGCATGCAAAGCACATATCCTTTTTTTTTTTTCACCACTGGCATCAATGTGGCAAACACAAACTGTGAAAGTAATCAAGTTCCTATTTTGGGTATTTGATGCAAGCCCTGTGCATGCAGCTGCAAATTTTAAATGAATTTCCACATTAACATAGAAGCTTGACAAGAAGAACTGCCGGGTAGCTCTGCTTTGTTACATTAAAGGACAAGTTCACCTTCATAAACATGTGGATTGAGTGAATGCAGCAATATTAGTAGAACACATCACTTAGAGTTTCAGGAAAATTGGACAACCTGTTCAAAAGTTATAAATTTGTGAAGTTTCTGCTCAGTCACTGCTGGATGAGAAGACTACTATGGCTTGTGGTGTCACATGTGTACAACGATATAAAGGAAACATAAAGAAAATTCACCATATTTTCACTTTTCTCACATAATAAAAGAAAGCTTGACTTGTCTCTTTCAGAAGGCGGGGGGGGGGGGGGGGGGGAATAATATTACCCTTAACATATGCCAGTGACAAGTCAAGGAAATGTGCACTTTTTTCAAAAAATAAAAAATATGTGAAAATATCTTTATATTTTCCTTATATTGTTGTACGCATGTGACGTCATACACTAGCTCTGTAGTCTTCTCATCCAGCAGTAACTGAGCAGACATTTTAAAAATTCATAACTTGTGAACGGATTGTCTGATTTTCCCCAAATTTTCACTGATGTGTTCTAATAATATTGCTGCATTCACTCATCCCACATGTACATGAAGGTGAACTTGTCCTTTAACCAGCCACCGAGGGCTGAGAAATGTCCCAGGCTAGGCCAGCTGCTCTGATGTAAGCACAGATCGTTATTTTTACTTGGTTGCAAACATCCAAGGTGTTATCACACAAACATCTGTTACATCGCTACATTTTAAACCCTAAACCTGTGAAATATCAATACAGCCTGTACCACAAACGTTCAAGAGTACAGGTCAGAATTGACCATGTGTGAGATGGTTTAGTAATCATGTTCATTTTTGGTTCCCAGCCCAAGTTCCAGACAGCAATTCCCTACAAACAAATAGAATGAAACAAACAAACAAACAAACAAACAAAAACAAATAACACCTATGATGCATGGAGTCACATTTCTGCACAGACATGCATCAAGCCAAAATAGCTTTACATATTGCTATGATATCAGTTTTCAGTCCTTTATACTTCAAAGCAACCTATTCTGTAGATTCAGTCGTATTTTGAAATTGGTGATTTTGCATTTTAATGTGGCATCATTCATACAATCTCTATAAAGACATCAATCCCTCTTTTGACATTCAAATAACAAATCCAAATGTAAGAAATTACAATTTCAGTACTGGTACACAGCAAGAGGCAGGAAACATTTTTAAACTGGTTCTGAATCACCTTTTTTTTCAGCTTGTGTGTAGTAAATGTTCTAAAGTACATTCTTTTTAGATATATTTCTAAGAACAAAACAATTCTGACCTACACCGAAATGTCAATTTCTGAAGAGGGTATTTTACTTCATTTCACTTTACTTCCACATACAAAACAACATTCATTGAAGTTTCAATTCATTATGTAAGAATATTCATCACGGGGGCCCAATAAAACCCTCCTAGGCTTTTGGGGGAAAGGCCCACAGTACATAAAGATAAACACACAACTTTCAATTCTTAAAATAGGGGTACAAAATATAAAAAATACAAATGGTACACAAACAACAAGGGGTAGAGTAAGGAGAAAGTTGCTATTTACAGAAAGTGCACCTGAAGTTATTTCTAAACTGCTGATTCAAGATGAACAAACACATAGATCCGTCAACCACACATTCTCTGTAATTTGATTAAGGCAAAAGAATTGTATATCCCAACATGAGACATGGTAACCTAATAGATGAGGGTGAAAGAAGAAAGAGTCATAGACCGGAGAGAATATTTCAGTAAGAGCAGGACTCAGCACTATGCATGCCTTCAGGCCTGTAAGGAATATCAACTGGGTGGAATTCGTGCTCAAGAAAAACATCTTATTTTTGTGAGGGCGTTGCATCTCCATATTTCATTCAGACAAGAAGAGATGCATGCCCGTCTCCCTGACGTCAAAGGATGCAGAGGCAGGGTCAGCATTACTGTGCGTCTCCACGGTTTCAATCCCACCCGGAAGAGCATGTACTCATTTTACACAAACAAGACTTTCCCCTTCTCCACATCAAGTTTGGTGTCATTCACACAACCATTCACAAAAATCACATCACCTTGCACTCATACTTGTTCACAATATTCCTGCACACTTTATCACAGGCAGACGGTTTGATATTCTCACACCCCACAGTAAAAGCATGAGAAGAGAGCTGTTAAAGTGTGTTTGATTACATGCTGTCATTGTTTCATTCATTCCAACAGGCATTCACAAGATAACGAGGAAACATGCAGTGATAATCTCTTAACACCACATGAATGACTGTTGTGTTGGATTTCCTTATGGATTATGGAGAGAGAGAAAAAGTCCTAACCCTTGAGAAGATATCTCAGGAGGCCTCCATGGAAAATGAATGCAGCAAAAAAGAGTACATTATCTAGTCTTTCATTTCAGACACTTAGGACATGGGGCCCCAGGAAGAACTGAACTTGCATTTTATCTGCAGTACAGCTAAATTTGAGTAATCCTGTTTCATTCATGTTATGTAAGTATGTCTACATATACTCTTTGTACCTCAGTTGATTGTTCAGACATGATTCAGAAATAAAACTAAATAACAACCAACTTTCCTTGTCAATAACAGCCACATGGTGAAGTACAACTTGTGATGCAGAAGCATAGGAAAAAGTCATGATTTCATTTCATTGGACACATGATAAAACATCAAAGCCAAATAGAGAACTTTTTCCAGGGTTGAAAACCCTTGCAGAACAAAAACCATACTGATGCACACTAGGTGATAGCAATAATGATAATATGTTTGTGGGAAACATCATATTCTGGTAAATCAGATTTTATTGGAAGCAAATTTTTTCATTTAAAAAAAAAAGGTTTTCTTAATTTTGCTGAAGACAAAAAAATACTACAAAATAATATGGGAGAATACTAGTTCCCAGCTCTCCTTTAGGATCATACGGTTTCCATGCACTACTGCACACAGCACTGACTGGTGCATTGGAGTGAGCCTTCAGGGGCAGAAGCCATATTAGCATCAAGTACAAATTTCTTTAATCAGCAAATTTTGCAGCAATACCAGTGTTCTGAAGAGCATTCCAAGAGAAATTTCCCTAATTGTATTACAGATTAAATGATGAGATTACAATAATCTCTTTACTTAATTACATCATTGCAGGTCTAACAATTACTGATAATTGCTGATAAATTTAACATGAAAATGGTTCTGACAAGACTATACCCAACTCACACTTATCAGCACACGCATGACACACTATCACGATGTAAACATCATACTAATTGTTTCATTAAAGTTCTCTTGATCCCGGATGAATCATTTTTGTTGTCAATATCATTACTTTGCTGATACTGTTATCATCATAATTAAATCTGATCATTTTGAATATGCTTCTGACTGTTACGAAAATTAGCTAATGTGATTATTTGATGAGTTGTAATTTACTTTACAGCAGAGAAAACATGACAATGTCCTTTCCCACCATGTTCATTTGATAATACAGTGCATTTTTACTATGCTATGGGAGGCGATATTTTCTGTGAGTTGTTAGTTTAAGGAATAGCAGTAGATTCAGGAAATATGTGGCATTATAGTAACTGAACTACACCCCTCTAACAAGCTCTTCCTCTTTGTAAATCACACACACACACACACACACACACACACACACACACACACACACACACACACACACACACACACATTAGACCTCCCTCTCTCTTAATTTGCAATTTTTCAAATAACTTTTATGAAAATCTGTATTTCAAATCCCTATTCATCATTTGTATCCCTTTATTTCCATTTCCCTATTTCACTCCATTTTTCTTCATCATTATGTTTCTTCAAGTATCATTATTCAGTAGCCATGTATTCTAGCCTCTGCTGCAATGTTCCTCAGCCCTTTTTTGTCATTTTAACTTCCTCACCCCCTCCCAGTCTCTCTATCTTTTTCTATTCCTTATACACTCTTTTCTCATATTATTCTCTCTCTCAGCAAAATTTGCTGTCCAAGTGTCATCCAGAATTGATGTGTAGTGATGATGCAGGTATCATGGTCTATTAAATTGACCATCACAAAGTGACCGCAGAGGATTCTGGGCGTCCACGCCTGCAAGCAATGGGTCAGTGATGGACAGAGCCAGCTACTGAGTGAAAAAAGAGCAATTTACTTCAGGGATTTGTAGTTGCTGTGTGAATGATTCACGATTCACGAATCATGCATTATCAATCAGCTTAAAAATCAAGATCTTAAACAGACAGGAATCTGTTTATTTTGCTCTTGCTTCTCCCACTTTTTGATACCCTTTTATCCAGCCAGTGGCAAAAGGGTGTTCAAGTTGAAGAAGTACACTATAGTCTCCATTGCTGCTAGTGTGTGTGAGAAATTTTGGTTAGTTAAATGCAATGAAAGCCTGTATCTTCATCTTACAAGTTGTACTTTAAAAGTCCTTGACTTTGGACATGCAGTGGCTGTTTATCTGCATCATGACAATTTACATTGATCTTATGTAAAACAAACAAACTCATTAGCCAAGATTACTTAAAAAGGGGGTGGGAAGGGGGGAAAAAAGAGCTTTAGGCAGACTTCAGTCAGACTCTGAGGTCCACATCTCAAACTGATGATTCTCACTGATCAAAACACTCCTAATCATATCCACAATGATACATTTGAAATGTCTCAGTATATTTTCATTCAACACCTTTAAGGGTAGAAAATAGACATTTAATGAATCCAACTGCTCTGAAACAAGACCCAAAAGGATACGCAGAAAAAAAAACCCCATACACACAATATATATATACCTGATCTAACTGTGTCAAAGGAAGCTTTCTTCACATTACACTTTGTCTATAATAATGTTCATTTTTCCCCTTTTCAATTTTACAACTGACATCTGAAAGACATTGTTGATGGGTTTCCTCAACTGGAGGATACATTCTAATTTTATCATCGAGGGACTGATTTTAAGAGCAGCTTCTCTTCCATGCCAGACTACCTTCATGTTTTTCTCATTACAAATATGGTACATCATCTCAAACTCTGTATGTCGGGCATCATAAGGACATTTTCACATGTTCATAACTTAACGGATACTACATTAGCAGTTGTTTGTGCATTAGGATCATCACAAATGTTTGATGTCACACATTTCACGTTGGAGCGCAACCAAAAATTTGATATCAATTTAATGCAGAATCCTATCGACGTCGACAAACATATGCATAAAACAGAAAGGATGAGCAAACAAGATCTTCTGTGCCTCATTTCCTCTCATTCTAAACAGTGATATTTTGGAGAAAATATCACGCTCCTCATACAAATTGGGGGAACATCATCACAATCTAGAATCAATCAGCTCCTACTGTACAAGCCAAGTCTCACATGTTCACAGATGCTCATAACGGTGAAGACTAGAAACATAAAACAAAATAAAAATGCTGGGAGGTTGAAATGTTAAAAAAAAACTTGAAATCTCTTCTTGCAATCAATACTCTACATTATTATACTTTTCTGAGGCAATCTCCTTCTAATTGGATGTAGAATTCCTAATTTACAATCATTTTCTATTGACTGTAATTTTCCACTTGCATCAAGTCACAGACACTGATATAAATCAATACCCACTAAATCATGTTTACTGTAAAATGCCTTCATGATATGCCGCATAGGCAACATTGATGAGATAATGTTCAATTTTAATCTCTGACTATGATCTGAAGACTGATGGAAAATGTTTCACAATGTAGTTCTGATAACAAGGGATGCAGGACTGATTTGTGTCTATGATACACATTTGTACAATGGGCTGTAAACCAAGCTCATGAAAACTGATGAATCCTTTCATTCTATGACATGTTAAGAGTTCAAATCTATTAACAACCTTTTTCTCTAATCTTTTGAAATATGTACAATTTGTGTAATTCTTCTAGTGGAACTTCTATGGGAAGCAATAATAACTGGTAGTTTGATGAAGAAATACACTGTACATCATCAGTAAAGGTTTGTAGGGTCACCATCTTGATATATGTGTATAACGACGTATGGCTTGCTATTAGATTTGATATCACATAAGTTGTACACTGCACAACATAAAGATGCTTTGCATAAAATCTTGCTGACTTAGAAACTCTCAATATTCATTCCCAGGCTAGCAGTCTGACTGACATCATCATATTAATATTTCTGACTACATCATGGTGAAATAATGCTATCCAGCACAAAACCATTCTGTCTCCACACAAAATAAAAGAATACAAAGAAAAAACATGGCAATAATGAAAACAAGGTCCCTGCTATCTGTTTCCATGCTGTAAAGTATGATTTTTATTGATGACTGAACACAAGGATTGTCTCGAGACGATGCCATGAGACCTATTTGGCTTACATTTGTTACTCCCCTGTGATAGCTTGCCAAGCAAAGCTCCCCTTTGCCAGGTCCTCATAGATACATTAAGGTTACACATAATCCTGCATTCAGCAAATCCTGCACTTCTTGCAAAGAACTTGGCGATCCAGTCCTCCCACACAGACACTGTCACGGGGCCTCCCTCTTATGTGCATTTCCCGATAATTCAAAATTCAACCTCTGTGACATAAAAGAGTGTGCCTGAGTCACGCCACATTCTAGTAATGTCTGCATACAGCATCAGAGCATTGCACACACAATGGGCAGTCCTTCCAAACATAGTGAATAACTCATGAGAACATTACAGCAGCAACAAGTGCACTCATGAGGCGAAGATAATCCTTAGAGGGATTGAATACATAGTAGATAAAAAGCACAAAGGAGAAATAACACATGGTCGTAATGGTGAACAATGTGAAAACAGAGATCTATATTGTTGATGAGTGATTACATTGTGATGTTGACTTGTATGTAGCTTTACTTTGAGCTATGAAGTAAATAACAATTATATAACTGTGAAATAGATTTTTCTGCACTACCCATACTACTACAATCATCTGATAATTGATTTTTTTTTTCATTACATTCATTATTTACAGCTCCAGGCAACTTGGATAGAATTTCAAAGATGTTTTTTTTAAAGGGGAAAAAAGAACAAATGATTTATACTGATCCAAATGTGCGAGATCCAACTTCATTTTATGTTCTATCCATATGATTTTTTCAATACAACATGAATACAAAACTGTAGGTGTTGTGTTGGAGTCTTAATATGACACAGACTAGCATTCAATCTAAAGAGGACTTTAGGGGGAAAAGCTCTTAGAGCTCGCTGCTCCAGTTTCAACTGCATTTCATTTTTCATAACAAGTGCATCAGACAGCGTATTAACACTCTAGGGTTCTGCACATGTTTCAAGTACAGCATCATTAGATCCACCAGACAAAGCCTTGAGCATCATGGACCTTTTGTTGAGCCAAAACCAAATGAGATACATGGGCTACCATAGAATCAACATTACCAATTAGTTTAATGACTCCAAATCTACTGAAGATATCTCCTAAACTAGATCAGACGGTCATCATTACTTTAGTTACAACAATTGATAGATATATCACAGCTGGATTGGTTGTTACCTAGCTGTTGCCATAGTAACTGCCATAGAATTATGGGTTGCCGCAGTTTAGCAGTCTTTGATTCAGCCAGGCCTAAGTGGCATCAGCATGCCAACACATATTCCACTCAGCCTAGTCTTACCCACAGTCACTCAGACTGATGCAAAATGGTTTAACCACATTAGCAATAACGGCCATTTTGTGGCCCTACTCATATCTTACAGGGTTATAATTTCACATGAATGCAGGTCTCCAAGTACTTTACACACCATACATTTTGCAAGTATATTAATATTTCACAAATTCACGCAATTTTGGAAGAGGATTAATTTGTGATCATAAACTACACTGGTAAAATGATTAAAAAAAATATATCATTCCTTTTCAAGAAAAAATTTAGCAACTCCCCCATTGTGGAAAAAGCATACAACACATTTATTTTGTTTTACTGGAGACAATTTTTTTGAATTGTTAAATTCATGAATTTTGGTCAACTTGCAAATTCGATGAAAATGTCATTAACATACCATGCATTGGACCGACAGAAAGTAAAACTCAATCTTCCTACTAAAGGGGATGTTCATGACTTTCATAATTTCACATCATGTATACATAAATTGACAACTCTGTGTATAGAATTGTGGTCCTTGAGCAGAGAAAGCAATACTCTGATAAACCCAAAACAAATTACACTGAACAAGGATGACATAAGAGGCTCACACATTTTAAAAATGTACGGTACAAATGTAATCCATTACAATACCATTTGCTTATGGTTCACCTGGCTGTAGAATTTATACATGCTTTCTTCCTTTGCATCCAATCATGCATTCTTATGGTGAAGCTGCCATGTCATCGTCCTTGGTCATTGTGATTTGTTATAAATTTTGAAGACATTTTTTGTTCCTCATCCCAATCACTATAAATTCTGAAACTCTGCACGGAGTATAACCAATTTATAGTTGTTCAAATGTAAAAGCATGAAACTCACCTGGAGGTATTTTTTAAGGTGTAGGGGTTTGTAAAGTAGACATAATCAGTTGGTGCACAGAAATCTGTTTGACTGTTTCCATTACAAAAAAAGTCATATCTTCATTTGAAGATGATTGCTATAGAGTTCAGTTAAAAAGCTACATTTAGATCAAAAGGTGGGGGTTAAATGTAGATAGGTCCACAAACAATGCAAACTGGATGACAAATACCAAGAAGATGTATTATAATCCTTTCTTGAGCTCCTAGCACAGGTGAGTTAAAATAAACTAAATGCCTGTAAAAGACACACTTTTTTCTATCTCAAGTATCCACATCAAAAGTAAAGAATGTTTTGGTTGTATCTACAGATCACTGTCTGCTCTTTTACATGATTATCTTCTTGACATACAAGACTGCATGTCATATGATGTCCACTCATTTTCTTCACAAGCATGGGCAGATATATGGTAATGTACTACACAGGGATTCCCAACATGATAACACCAAAAGCTGACTGCAATAGGCATTATCCTCAACCTGGCTGATTCGTTTATGAGCTTGTCCCTGATTAGGCCAGGCAGCTGGGAGATATTTCAGACTCCGGGCTTTACGGACACATAGCCATCACATAACCTGATCTCAAGGCTAAAGTCAGTCTTTTTTCCCTTCCCTGGATACCTGTCAATTTCAATAAAGGAATCCATCTATGGAGAGACTATCTCTCAAGTTCAGCAGCTATGTATGACTAGCCAGTGTAAGGCATTCATCATGTAGCGGGAACAATTGTTTCTCAAGACTGTTTGAATGCAGCCTAAATAGCAACATACTGGCATGTCGGTGCAGAGATCTTAGTCTGGAAGACAGGCTAGCCATCACTGTCACTGGAATGAAGTGAAACCTACATGTGGCCGGTACATGCAATCATGTCAGGGACTGCCAAGAAAGCTCCCCCTCCTGAACCCAAGATAAACAGGAAAACTAATGAAAAGGGGCATAACATTATGGCACGTGCTGATCAGAACCATTTCCCCAGTGACGTGTCGTGTCATTTTGAAGGCAAGATGGGATTTAAGGATGTCAAAATCTGTAACTAAAGCCAGCAGATCTAGTCCTTAGTCAGACTATGTACTCTAAAATAACAGGCTAAAAACTGTCAGTATCGTGAAATGCTCATGTACCGTGAAGAAGAGTGAAAAGTTCATGTGCACTTTACAATTCATAACCAACTCATTGCACTGAAATCTCTTCTTCTTTTTCTCTTCCTCCTCTTTGTCTGTTTTTATTTCTGTCTTTCAGTACACCATCCCTCTTTCTTTCCTTTTCAAATTGGCTGTTCTCCACATCAGGGATGGTCATTGGTATTCTGAAAATCTTCCTAAGTTTCTTCCTAAGTCTGAAAGTTAGGAAGTGCCTACGAAAGACAGAATTGGTATTCTGAAATTTCTTCCGAGGAACTTCTTAATACAAATTAGGCCATCCCTATTCCCACCCATATCCTTTCTTCAGCAAATATGAAATGCCGTATCACAAGGAACGAACCAATGACAATCGCATATTATTATGATGTAAGGTTAAATACATGTGCGCACGGCATGCCCCCTTTCTCACGCACATATCGCGCATCAAAGTACATGTTGCGCGCAGTGAATGACAAGCGCCTATCACAATGATTTCTAGCTTGCCATATCCTAACAACGTACTTAGGACAGGGGTGGGACTTTCCTAAATATCTTCCCAAAATTCTTTCCTAAGTGCATGCTAGAATACCAACTTCTTCCTAAGTCAGAAGTTTGCATATCTCATCCTCATTTGCATATCTTTGTAAGCTTCTTCCTAAGTTTAGGAAAAAGGTTAGGAAGACACTTAGGAAGAAACTTTGGAAATTTTCATAATACCATTTAGGAAAAAAACCCTGACTTCGGAAGAATTTCTTCCCAGAAAGGATTTCAGAATACCACCCCAGAAGAATAATCTTTTCCATTTTTTTTTTCCACTCATCTTACCCCTACCTTTCCCTCATGTTTTTCTCATGAAAGGTTTTTACTGGTGCCATCCCCTCGGAAATGCCTGTGCTTGGCATTATATTTTCACTTTGTGACAGCTGGACAGAAATTTGTTCACATGTGACCCAAATATTACATGATCAACATATAACTCTATGCATATCCCAGGGAGTTCAAACTGAAAATAGAAATGGCTTTTTACAAAATAAAAGCGCACATACTGGCACGGAAAAGAGGTGAACCTAAATATATTAAAATAAAATATTGATTTCATGAAAAGTAAATATCAGAAATATTCTCACCTATTCATCACATGCCTCCTAGGAAAATGCTTTCCATAGCTGCCTCAAGGTACCTGGCTTTCAACAGCTTTCTACAGACCTGAAGAGGAAGAAAAATGTTACATTACTACACAACGTCAATTCACTCTGTGCTCTCTGTAAATTCATATGCAATGCCTCAGTCCAACAAAACACTAAAAAGCTTTGTTGAATTGAAAATTGCTCTATTTATTTACTCTCAGCCATAATTTTTTCTAAAATCAAAGATTCTACCTCATATCGCGATTGAGCATTTCTCCCAAATCACCAGAGATGTTCAAACTTTGGCAACTTAAGGTAAAAGTGCTTTTTTTTTTTTGGGGGGGGGGGGGGGAATGGAGTTGTAAGTTCATTCTTTACCAGTATATTTATAATGACAAATTGTTGTGAAATAACTCTAGAATCCACCTAAAAAAGAACACATTATGAGAATGTCATACTCTTCATTTTGATCAAAATAGTAAGAAAGTTGTTCTACTATCACAGAATAAAATCTCATGGGGTGTAGAGATCTTTGAGAAACAGAATACCTCACACTCTATACCACAGAAAAAAAAAAGAACTGTGGTCTCATTCCATGTTGCATAATGTGGACATCCATTTTCTCCAGACGATATACACTCATGTTGTGTGTGATGTTCATGCATTCTGGCTGGGTGACAAGGTGAATCAAGCTTACATCAAATGCCATCCATCATCACCATATGAAGGAGGTGACTTGGTCGTCATGCAACGTGATCTCAGGCATCACTCCACTTCCTCCGAAGAGACCATCACACATACACACACACACACACACACACACACACACACACACACACAAGATTACAATAATGCAAGATTGGTGAGGGCTGTTCATGGCCTGGAATTAATGTACCTGTCCATATCGACATGTGACCATGCACACTCAATGGCCTAAAATCTGAGTGTGAAAAGTAATGTGATATATAGCATATGTATTGATGGAGGAGTTGGACAAGAATGTTGCCAATTTTCATTTTAATCTGAAAGTTATCCTTCATAAAAAGTAAAATGAAATTCGTATTTAAAAGATTATCAAAGTACACACCGTATAAACTGGCCAAAAAAAATTACAGATGCATTCATAGTACATACACACACACACACACGCGCGCGCACACACACACACACACATTCAAATCAGCTCTATTATTTCTGCACACCTGTAGTATTACTTCCTTCCCCATCACACCATTATGACGAAAAATTGCTGGAATTATTTGATTCCATCAGAAGTTAACCACTTGCTTTCCCTTGCAACTGAAACCTTCCTTGAATGGTCATTGGTGATCTATGAAGACCAGAGATGAATGGGGCGCATCAGTGAACGGGGGGGGGGGGGGGGGGGGGGGGGGGAAGGGGCAGAGACTGGAAGAAAATCCTCATTATTGGCTCCAGCATTCTTCTCCACCAATCCCTGGTATCGCGGAAAAGTGCAGAGTCCCGGAATTTAAATCAGGGTGTTTCCGGCATTATTTTGTGGAGCTCCTCCCGCAGGGATCGTGTCTGCATTCCCAGGGGATGTGCTTCATAACATAGCAAGCAGCTCCAATTCGGTGGGTGCAAATGAGGTGATAATTGTGGCCAAGGCGGACACTGCATATCTGTTTAATTTGATTGGGATTGCACAAGACGCCAGTGGCTTATTGCCAGGTGCACAGTGGGTCTTCACTTGAGATGCCTGCTTTCTCTCTGGAGGAATAGAGAGAGATGGAGAGAGAAATAGAAAGAATCTGGGAATAAGATGGATGAGATCGACAGAGAAGGAAGAGAGAGAGAGAGAGAGGTACAGTGCATACTACAAGAGTCGAGAGAGTTAAAGGCCATGAAGACATCTTTTTCCTGATTGCATTCACAGACCAGCAAGTCACTTGTTGCACAGGAAATGGAAAATAACACAATTCCTTTTTTCTTTTGACCGCTGATATCAAGTAACTTGTTGAAAAGGTAGCGAACAAAACTGTACATAAAGTACAAGAGTATAAGATATAAATCAGCTCAGTACTTGATTTGGAAACAAATTTCCAACTTGATTTGGAAACAAAAACAAAAACTGAATAGACACATTTTGTAGTTTGGCATATCTGTGAATTTGACCCTATCAACAAGGGCCCCAGGGCTGGAAATAAGCTGGAAATAAAGGATGAGTTTTGTCATTTTGCCACGACTATAGATCTCCTGGAGGAATCAAGCGCAGCGGGAGATTACCTAGATTTCATCCTCCCTATGTTCCCATTCTATAGCAACTTAATATTGCACAATGAGCATTAGCGAAGAACAAGGTGGGACAGAGCCATAACCTAGTTGTCCACTCACATGTTTGTATTCCTCTTCTGATGTTTGCCCCTTTTCCCCTCTGATATTTGATCCAGCTTTACCCATTCAACTACCCCTGACAAGTGTGCCTGGCAGCAGGAGGCTGTCGAGGATTAATGATTCAATATTTGATCAGGCTTCAGCGGCTAAACAGACAAACAGACACACAAACACACTTGCCGGGGAGGAGAGAGAAAGCATCAATCATTCAGCCTTTAACAGAGTCATGCAAGGTGCGGGTAGAACACACCCAGATATGTTGGAAATTGTACTTAAAGGGGAAATCCAGTCCAAATATAAGTTAGTCTGATAAGAAAGAGTAAAATATTATGAGTTCAACAGTATAAATTTGATCGAAATCAGATGAAAAATAAGGGAGTTATGACATTTTGAAGTTTCGCTATTTTGGGGGGAAACAGTTCTTGAACAGTCAATATGAATATGCAAATAGCAAGTGAGCATGTCATTCCCTCACAACTTCCCATACAGTTTGTACATAAAAATATTGAAATTTCCTGGTTTTCATTCAAACGCCATTATGCCCGAGGCTCAAATCCTCATATATCTAAGTGATCACTATTCTGAAGTTATTAAACCAGGAATAACGTCATATTTCAAGACTTCAATGGCAGAAACATTGAATTTTTGTCATTTTTTTTTTGTACACGATCAATGCAAAATTGTGAGGGGATGACATGGTTAGCTCACTCATTTGCATATTCATACTCACTGTACAAGAACTGTTTTGGAGAAATTATGAAAACTTCAAAATTTCATAACATCCTTATTTTTCATCCAATCTTAGTCAAATTTATACTGTTAAACTCATAAAATTTTACTCTTTTTTTATCAGACTAACTTATATTTGGACTGAATTTCCTCTTTAATAGTATGAACAGAAGTGTCTTTGATCTCCTGTAACATCTAATTTGGAAATGCAATTGAAAACAATATGCCTCATCTATCTTCATGAGTACTATCAACAATGGACATGGACTCGATCTACAGTAGATGATAAATTACAGAATCATCATCATATCTATTCACGACATAAAATATGTACCTTGTGTATGTCAGTACAACGAGTATCACGTTATGTGAACTGCCTTGTTTGTACGAATTGTACGAGTATCACTAATGTTTGTCTTAAACTACTACCATTTTCACTGGTAATTATACTCCACAGGCAGTTAATGATATTTTCAAGTTTAGGTCAGGGGTTGCAGAACCAAAGGGGGGGGGGGGGCAAAATCAGAAGAAAAAAAATGTATTGGAAAAAGAAATAACAACACCTATGACTTGCTGTACGTTCTGTTCTTAGATTAGGGGTATTATTGACCCTTGAACCCCATAGACACCCTCACCCTCAAAAAAATATATATATACTGCTGCCCTTATAAGTAATGGTTTACTTAAGAACTGTTGCACAGGTAAAACCACAGTCTAAGAAGTATGTCAGATTTCAACAAAATGGAGGGATGTTATGTCACATCAAAGCTTTCATGCTAAATAGAAAGTGAATATAGGATAATTAGCATGAATCAACTTGTAGCTCTTCTGTTCAAATGCACAGCCTTTAAACATTCTTTTATTAACTGAATCCTGTCAAGTAATAAGTAACAGTCATTTTGTTAGTTTCATTCACAATAGAAATGCCACTATTAAAGTAGCATATCACAACAGGTCAGCTACTTGTTGCTTCAAACGCAATCATTATCTTTGCATTCACAGAGTCACATATGTAGAATTTATAACGATTCACAAACAATGTCCGACCACCCTGCTCTGGTTCTATACAATCTTATTTTCTTTCTGAAATCCTCAGACTCTCTGGACCTCACAGAAGATCTGAAATTCCCAAGTTATTTAGCCTTTTCAGTGTAAACAAAGCAGGAGGCAGGCCATCTTGAAATATCCATCACTTGCAGGCGGTAATCACACGATACCCCAGCATCTTGCTCCTCAAAGTGAAAGTAAACAGACTGGATAAAGGGCAATCGCTCATCCTGTGTTAAGGGATGAGTAAAAGTGAGACAAACATTAGGAAGAAGAGGCAGGCTTGGAAGACAAGAGGTGATCTGCTCCCTGAAGAAAAGGCTGAGTTGATACAGCATCACGACCTGCCAATCCAAGCCATTTTCTCAACTCGTGCAAACATCATCTCTGTATTAATTGGCTATTATGTGACGTTCATGCTCAACAAATTTGATAGAGCTGCAATTCCCTAATTTCAAACATTTACAATCTTAGCATGTTTAGTGAATAGTTATACCTGCTAATCAAAAAATGATCACTTTCTCGCAAAATTGAGACTCCCAGCATCAACTCAAGCAATGAATTGCTGGGATGAGTATATCATCTTTATTGCTGACAGTCTGATTGTCAGTGACCAGAAAGGAGAAGCAGAGTGAAAGACAACCTGAAGTACATACTTTGTAGATGCCTGCCACTCAGTTAGGTGCTATAGGAGACTCATTACCCTTCAGGGATTGGAGAGAGTTTAGTGGCTCCATATTGCGAGTGGATATTAGTATAGAGTATGTTAAGTTATATACAGATTTGATACTGCAAACTTGATGTTGGTATTGTATTATTATTATTATGTGTTTATTTGCATGTATGTGTTCATGCAGGGCCTCCAAGAACAATCAGTGTTTAACCCACTGATGGAGCCACCCTGTGAAAATAAAACATATAAATAAATAAATAAATAAATAAATAAATAAATAAAAAGGTACCCCACCAGGGTGAAAGCATCTTGGAGATGCCTCCTCATCTCTAACTAGGAACAACCTGCTGGGGTGCAGTTATCAGCTTTCCCATGTTTGAAACAAATTTCAATACCCACTATCAAAACGCATTTGCAAAGGCCTTTCAGATTGTGTTTCTCGAGTTGTTGCGTTTATCGATTATTGTGAGTCGAGGGGGAGGCCTTGTCACTGTGCAGCTCCACTGAGCAGTTTGACCCAAGGAGCAGAGATTGTGTAGTTTGCAGTGGTTGGCATGGGCAGGCATGAGCTATAAACACATTTCAAAATGACTTTGCATTTATCATCTCTAAAGAAATGCATTTATGGCTAAAATGCATTTGCGATCACACTTTTTTAGGCATTTCAGAAATGCATCTCAAACCCCACAATCAAAACAGCTTTGGTGTATCAAGTGCTCAAAATTCCATGAAAGTTGTTTGGAAACATTTATTCTATGTCAGAAGTGATTTGATAATGCACTCATAGATCCAAAGAGGCAAGAAATGCAAAAATCAGAAGAAGCCATGGTATGAATATTGCCTTAATTGATTTGTACTTGTACAATAAGGTCACACTAAAAGCAGGTGACACAATACCTTTCAGTCTCAGGATTCAAAACTATCATATAAATTGCTATAATTTTCACTAAAAAATTGCATTAAACTAGTTACGCATTGAATAAAATTGATTCTAGGTTAACATTTTCTTGATAAGAAAGTAGTTCTGCATTACAGCACTAGGACAGCAACAGATGCTGAAAATGTAAACACAATCAACCATACAACAAAAATGTCTTAATGATTATGAAATGTCTGTAAATCATCAAAACTTGGCATTAAGATGGGCACCTCAACAAAACGTCTTGAAATCATCAAACCAGGATTGCTTTAAAGGAGAAATCTAGATTGGTTAAAAGTTAGTTTAAACACAAAGAACAAAAGTTTATAAACACAACAGTGAAAATTCAATAAAAATCTGATAAAAATTAGGAAGTTTTCACTCATTTTGCAAAGCAGTTCTCTAACAGTCAATATGAGAATGCAAATGAGTGAGCCAATGATGTCATCACCTCACAATTTTCCACCTGATCATGTATGAAAAAACTGACAAAAATTAAATGTTTCTGTTTTTACATTGTTAAACACAATGTCATACCTAGATGAATAAATTCATATGATCAGTCATGATTCACAATTTCATCACTTCTTTAAAGGCATTAGAACATCTGTAAATTTGTTATACTGGGTTCAGAGATATAGAATTTATAGTGATTTGGATAAGGAAAAAGATATTTTTTTTAATTCATAACAAATCACTGTGAATAAGGATGATGACATAGTAGCCTCACATAAGAATGCATGATTGAATGGTCATGGAAGCAGAACAAAAGATGAAAGCATGCATTAATTCTATACCTACAATGTGTAGTAGGTAAACTTGTTAAGCAAGTGGCATTGTCATTGATTTACATTGCTTCATTACTGGAATATGTGAGCCTTCTATGTCATCATCCTTGTTCAGTGTACTTCATTTTGGGTTTTTCAGAGTATTGGTTTCTCTGCTGAAGGACCATAATTCCACAAATCTATCCATGGCACTATCAATCTATGTACCGCATAATGTAAAATTACATTAATCATTTGGAATTCCCTTTTAATCTTAATACAATTTTAATCAACTTTTCACTGTTGTACTTGCAAAATTTCCTCTTTCTTTTCAGACTAACTTTTAACTGGTCTGCGGTTTTCTCCTGGAAAAAATAATCAAAAACATGAACACATGAACATATAAAATGGGTGAGACATTTCCATCGGACTAATTCTGCTAATGAAGGGATGCACAAAAGAAAACACACTGAGACAGTTCTGGATTCCCCTACAAGGACGGCTAAAGGACATCACTTTGGTTGTTGTTTTTGGTCTGAAACGTCATTCAGTTGCTTCGTTTGTATGACCCACATTCCAAAAGTCATATGGCCCACTAATCCTCCACCCCACCCCTCCCATCCCATCCCAGCAAGATTGATTATTTATTTCATCTGCTGCTCTCTTGCTCTCATAAAAAAGACAAGCCACATCGCAATTAGGTTAATGGGATCTCTAAGCATGACAGGTGCACACATAAAACATGTAAAGGATTGATTTGAAATCAGAGGGGTCATCATCAGGAAATAACAAGTGCTGCTAATGCATTAGATTTGGGATTATTCTCTCCTTACTTGATGTCCATTTTTTTCAAGAAGCAAATGCAACAAAGATCACTGTAAATACTTAGGAATATTTTCATTAGCAGCATGTCAGTGATGGGAAATTATTTATCACATCCAGCAAGGAAAAAAAAAATAGGTTAGAAAGAAATGAATAATGAAGCCCTTAGATTTAAGTTCATAATGCATCAGAGATGAAGCTAACATCATTCTGAATAAACAGGAAATAATGGCATGTTTCCTTTTTTATCACCTCCACATGCCCCAGTTTGATTTGCTGAACATTGTTTTGTTTTGTGTGTATACACTCGCATCAAATCTGCACTACACATCCTTTTATTAAAGCTACGAAGAATCTCTTCATGAAATTCAATCTAGCCCAAGATGTTATTTGCCTTGTTTCATCAAAATGCATCCCTGGGTCACGAGTCTGACAAGGCTGTGGATAGAAAGAATACACTATATACCACCATCATGAGGCCAATAGAAATTTGCCTAAATTTATTGAATTGATCTCACGCTCCGGCTAAATAAGCTCTAACAGAACTAAAGTGCATAAACACACACACAAACAAATCAAATCTGGTGAGTTTGGGGGTGATATTTGCTACCTTAATTTTGACCACGGGTTACTGCTGGCCAAATATTATCAGGTAATTCCCATTCGATGAACACTGATATCATCAATGTTTCTTGCTTACAGCTTTATATCAACAGATGGCTGATAGAAAAATGTACTGAAAGCCTGCACTCTGTGGGAGACTAGTATAGATATCTCATTAATTCTACGAGATATCACTCCAGAGAAAGCTTAATTTATTTGCATATTCAGACTCTACTATAAAGATGTTTGTCATCTCTCTCTGTCTGCCTCTGTTCCCTTATCATCTCAGATCTGATTACAGATATAGTCTGAGGATCTACTTACTCTTTTTAAGTCTTTTGGCCCTCACTTACGCATAAGTTGCACGGAAAAGAAATCACCTAGTGAAATTTGTAAACTTTGCATTTCTACTCAGGTCATACTCTGATGATGTGTGAAGAATTTGAAACCAACGTCATAGTTTCATCACAGTACCCATTTACACTAAAGTTGATTGACAATTACATGCCAAGGTAAAAGAAAATGTACGCAGGGGCAGAGTTAGTCAGTGTGTACAGTATACCAGTAACTTCACTTTGAATAATGTCACCTGTCAATTGTGCATGAAAGTCTGGACAGAGCCTTGTGTATGTTTATCCTCAATCCCTTCATGTTCCATTACATACATTGCTCATGATTGTTGCAGAAGTTGCTCGCTGCGGTTCACTCTGTGGTTACCTGAGCCAAGTTGAGGTTTGGGCGAACATAGAGACTTCCGATCTGTTGATCCCTCTGTTAGGCTGGGAAAGACACCCACTACTTATCTTATAACCAACAACTGTTTGTGACAGGGTGAGTCAGTGAACAGTATTTATATGCAACCAGTGAACTACTGTATCTACAGGTGCATAAGCTTATAGCTCGTTCACAAACAAATCTTCAAATATGACACATTTACCATCCAATCAGAAAGCTATGATAGAAGAGGCAATGTTTACATTTCATTTACATGGCACAAATGCCACATTGGCTAGATTAGTCCAGGGAGGTGTTACAGAGATGGAGTGGCAACTCTCCTTAATTCATGCAAACACATGTTTGGGTTCAAGGCGTTACAATGGGATGTCTAGCATTCCACTACCCTTTTAAGTCATGCTTGGCACCACTCTAGTTGCAAGACGAAGTTCGGAGACGAAGAACGCATTTCACCTTTCGTTGAATTACAAGCTTTATTTCACTGTAGAATTTTTAATGAAATACTCGAATTGATTTTGAATAGTTTAGGAAAGAATTCAATATTATAAACATGTATTTTTAGTTTCTTTGTAATGCGCAAATCGAAATGAAATGAAAATTAGGCCCTCTTAAAAACGTAATATTTTTCTAGAATGCGCACATTTCTACAAGTTAGTTTTCTATCTTTTAATCTGGGATATTTTGATCTTTCAAACAAAGTACTCTGCTAAAGCGTGTTCCAGCATGCTTTTAAACTATTTGCTGTTAAAATTGTCAGTTTTACACTGCATTTTGATTCGCTGCTCCAATTCAAGGTATACAAACTCATTGTTGCCATCACATTGAAAGAGAGTGCGAATTGCAGTAAGGGCAAGTATTTCTAGATGTGAGAGCGCTAGTCCCGATTATTGATGCTCTCTTTTGTCAAAGCACATGGGTAACACCTGTAGTTGAACGCATAACTTCTCGGCGGTGCCGCGCATGACTTCAAAGGAGAGCAGTAGTTGTCTCTCCTTCTCTAGCACCTCCCTGATTAGTCCCTGAAAATCATTGTTCCACAACATCTCTTGACTGTTGTGAAAACAAATATCAGATGGCATACCATATTATGATACAGTAACAAATATTGACATTTTCTTATTGACAAACTAAGCTGAAATGTTGCAGTACAGGACAAAACTAAAATCTTCAACTGAAGCACAGTTTATAGAAAGAAAGAATATCTAGTCCAGATATTGAGCCATAAGTATGGTTATTTATGGCTGACTGGACAGTGAAGAGACTATCAAATTGAAGTATCTTCTCTACCTGGTGTAACATATACTAACAGTATGTAAAATCTAATTGATTTTCCTTCTTCCTTCAAATTAGATTTCCTCACTCTGTTAAAAAAAAGACTCAATTCCCTTCACACACTTTGAAAACAGGTTTCAAAACAAAATGAGGTTAATTCATAATGCAATAAATCATTTGAAATAGACATACGGCATTATTATCACAAATAGCCAACAGCATGAGCATCATGAGGTGTGAGTTTCTTCAATTTGTCTCCCTTTACAAATGAAATTTGTTAAGATCGCAACTGCTGATCTATAATTTTTAACACACATGTCATGTATATAATCTTGCCTGTGTAAGCAAGAGGAAAGAAGCATCATAGTGTAATGTGGTTGCAAGGCAAAATAGATGATGATTTTGAATCAAACATGAGCTACATATATATACTCACCAACAGAATGAATTACTGGATAACAAAATTTCCTATTCTCTTTTTCTTGTGGTCATTTCAAATAAATGTTATCAGCTGTGAACATTGGATACGAAGAGTCTTTAACTTCAGAAACGTATTTTCAATATGTGGCCATGGCATATGAAATACGAAAATATCCATTTATAAAAACCCTTTTCACGTTACCTACCTAAAGAAATATATTCTTTGTATTAACCTTGTACCTGTATCTCTATTCATGATCTTTATGTCATATGTTTAGGAATATTTTTGCTATCCACACCTTTATAAATCAAATATTTCAGCATATGAGTGACTGTGAAGAATATTGCTGGAAATCCTTAGTATTATTAATCTAGCAACATAAACAAGCTGACAATGCAAACAATACAAAGATTTTCACATTTTCATACTTGAAAGATGCATAATCCGTGGGCTTGCCCCAGTGTTGTTCTGTTTTGTTCTATACGAAGTTCTCTTTCTATTCTGCCATTGGTACACACTGTATATCTTGTATGAGCCTAACACAATCACAGAGCAACAGCTGCGACATGCCAATAAGGAAGGTATTTTAATTCACACTTACTCTATTTTTAGACGTGAAAAGCTGTCAAACAGGAATAAACAAAACTGCCACTGTCAATTACACTACTCACTAGCATCAAGTACTCTGGAAAATATTGATTCCTTAAGAAAATAAGTGTACATATCAATTAATCTAATAAGAATGATTACAACAGGATGGTGGTAATAGTATACACATAATATTGATGAAGATAAAATACTGGAAATGATAACAATAACCACAATAGAAATAACATCAATCAAAGAAGACGGAAAGAAAAAGTAATCAAAAAAATAGAAATCATTACATAGGCAATGGTTATGGCAGCAGACAAAAAAAAAAGGAGTTGTCAAAAATTGTTATTTGATTCAATTAGATTTAATTGAGAGTATTCTAACTGATTTTTCCCTCTACCACGGGCAAATTCACAACAGATGCCGAGCTAATACAGGCTAATTCCTAGTCTAGATCCTGGACTCTTTTGATCTTTGCTACAGCTGCCAAACCTGTACACGTCAAGCCGAGTGATGGCGCTATCACAAGAATCAGAGAGAGAAAAAAAGAGTCCAGATGGATTGCTCTCAGCTAATGACAAAGGTCAAAAGTTCACACACTTGAAATTAATGCATACACTCACTCAGAATTCTGAGGTAAAGTTATAAACATAGAGCAATCAGCCTGGACTCTTTTTCCTCCAGTTCTCGGTATAGCGCCATCACTTGACTTGACATGTACAAGCTTAGCAGCTTGAGTAAAGATATCATGAACAGAGTCCATAATCTGGACTAGATGATTCTCAGAACGCACGAGCTCTTTAAAAAACAAACAAACAAACAAAGAAATAAAACATTTTTAAGCATACGTTGCCCCCTGGCTGGCTTCAGCTACACACAGAACTGATCTACCCTGCAGGGGTGGCTATGTCTGACATTACTGGCTAGTGTACTCCTGTAGCTGTAGTGTAGTCAGTATGAACACATCTGGGCTCTAGGCCAATGACCACTAGGATTCACGGGAGATACACAGTGTTACTCTACAGTTTAACTCAGTCTCATCTAAGAAACTGCTGATATTGTTTAAATGCACAAGGGGTAAGAGTGTATTTTATGTGCTTTCAAATATGATATGAATTTCTTTCCTGCCCTCAACAATTTTTTTTTTTTTGGTGCAATAATGTCTCCTCCTAGGAGGAAAAAAATAATCTTTATTTTATTTTAATAAACTATACAACATTGTGCTTATCTAAATTTACTCTTTTTGATCAGAGTAACTTTTAACTGGTCCAGAATTTCCTATTTAAAAGCCAGTGATAGAGACAATGGAACAGTGCTGGATCATGCATTTTACAATTTTCTACACCTTTGCAAGCCAACCCCACTGATTTAAAAGCACATACAAATACAAAGGGGAGAGCACTATAAACATAGACAAGCACCGAGTCAACATCACAGACATGATCTTAAAAAAAAAAAAAAAATAATAATAATAATAATATTACAACGTTTGTATGTTTTCAGGTCATATCTCATCATAGACACAGAACAAGCTTCCTGTTGATCCCCTTACAAGGCATGAGAGGACAGACACATGGACACACTGTGAACCCAGTCAAGCCAAGTCTTAGGCACTATGGCAATTAATAAGCAATAAAGTGATGAAAGCATTGTAATGCCCAAATTTTGATATAATTATGCATCCACTGTTTCTCAAAGTTATTGTGAATTATACATATTCAAAAATATAAACATGATATTTTGAGCCATTCTGTTAACAAACATTCCAGAAGTATTCTTGTTCTTTAAAGGCCAAGCATAAAAAGCAGCACAACCCGGTAAACTTGTACTAAAAGCATACTCAGGTAATGCCTTAGCATGTCTAGACAGTTCAATTTCTTACAGCTGTAATTTAATCACAGTATATTTTGGATAGCATAAAGAGATAACAGATCATGCAATATGTGATTATATAGGATATATTCATGAAGGGAAGAGAGGCAACAATGAGGGTAAAATTTTGACACATTCAGCATAGTTAACCCATTGAGGACAGATAGATTTTGCTACAACATGTATTTCCCATAGACCCCTGCCCGAGTATACTCTTTAACAGGTTAAAGTCTGTATTAAAGGAGACCTCCGGATGATTTTCAGATTTTTACATTTGAACAACTATAAATTTGTTATACTGAGGACAGAGTTTCAGAATTTGTGATAATTGGGATGAAGAATAAGAATATTTTCAAAATATAGAACGAATTGCAATGAACAAGGATGATGACATGGCAGAGTCACCATATAATGAATGCATGAGTTGGGGCTCAAGGAACCAGAACAAAAGAAGAAGGCATGCATAGATTATACACAGGTGAACTTGCAAGCAAGCGGTATTGTAATGGAATTACACTGCTAGTAGCCTACATTTCTGAAATATATGAACCTCCTATGTCATCATCCTTGTTCAGTGTAATTTGTTTAAAATTTTTCAAAGTATTGTTTCTCTGCTCAAGAACCACAATAAATTCCACAAATATATACATGGAGTTGTCGATTTATGTACTACATGATGTGAAATTATGAAAATTGTCTGGAATGTCCCTTTAACAGGTAGAAGTTTTCCAGATTATGCTAACAGAGCTTAGCATCAATAGTTTTTAATCCTTGTTTTTTCAGCATATATACCCCTCTTCTAAAGTTTACAATTACAAACATGTCATTTGTCTGACTTGAAAGAATACACCAAATCAGTGCTTACACGACATCAAGTTTGTCGTACAAATCTTGCCATTCAGCCTGGCAATTTGTGTGTGTGTGTGTGTGTGTGTGTGTGTGTGTGTGTATGTAATTGCTTGTTCAGAGCAAATGAGCCTGCTGGCTACAAAGTTTTGCACACATAAATCTCACTCTGCCAACAACTCATATTGTAAATAACTACCAATAGAGGGAGTGCTTTCTCCTCTGCCGTATGCACACTTGGTTTGTACCTATAGAACCAGCCATCAATGGGCACCTTGTCTACAAAGGTAGCTCTTTTGATGCAAAGGGAAATCCAGAGTTTGAATCTAATTGAATTTTGCTTGAGGATAAGACAAATCCTCCTTGAGTGTGTGAAGTAGACTTTGCCTTGATATAATACTAATATTTAACTACAATCACTCAAAGTTGTCTTGTCTTTGATTACTAAGTAACTTTTGAATGAAAGAACTCATCTTATATAAACACTGTTTAAGCTTGTTAACAACCAAGACAAAAATGATAAGGAAGGAAGGCACATTCACATGACATGAAATAATTCAAACAGCTCTCTTCCTGCACTTCATAAAATTTGCCTTTCGTAATATCAGTTATGTTACACTTCAAACAAAATACATGGTATCACAATTAGATAGTTCCAATCCTTGCTAAATTTGCCTAGTCTGAAAAGAAAGATGTGTGAATGGAAACTTTATTGCAAGTTTTGTTTTTGTTTTTTTCAGAGGCACAAAAGTATACAGACACCACAGAAAAAAAGGCAAGTAGTCACGTATTATTGGAGCCCACACAATGAAGTCTGTGTACAGTGATGTGAAAGTCACATGAGCTGGACTTATATCAAGTTGTTTGTAGTGTGCCATATTAGTGTGACTATGTGACCTTTCCTTGGTCAGATTCCACTTAAAACTTTCACTGTTGTGCTGCTCATTGTTTTTTTCAAATACTGCTTCTATTTCAACTCCTCTCAAATAAACAGTGTCGTCATAGTTTGTAAAAGTGCATTAAATATAGTTATGCAGGCAGTGTCACAAACTGATTTGGCAAGTTTGGGCAGTTAGTAGTTGCAAGACCGGTAGTTTTAGAAACTGCCAAATTACAACATGATTTGTAGGACAGTACATGTATTCATCACTTCCTTTGGTCATATATAATTGTGTGGACTGTAGTTCCCTTTTGGCGCTATATCTTTTATTCTCAAAATTACTGATTAACTCACTCAGAGATGTGGAGGTCAGAGAGTAGCTAGGCATGAGATTTGCAGTGCATTAGCAATGCTCAAGGGAGGAAAGTGATCAGGTTTGGTGGGTGTATCTAAGCTTTAAATTGTGTGATCTGGTGCATACTACATATAATTTTGATATAAGTTTTCCCTTAAAAAAAAAAACAGACAAAATATGACATTATTAGTGGTTGCGAGTCATTCTTTTTTTTTGGGGGGGGGGGGTGGAGAGGTTTTCTGGGTGAGGCATGAGAAAAAGCATGTGAGCATTCGTAGACCTACCACCAGTCTCAATCACCGAGTCTAAATGTTGAGACTTGGTAGGTCTGCCCACTTTTATTAGCAATTAATATAATGGTTGACAGGATTTAAACCTGACCTGAGTACCACATTTACCACATTCATCACATACCACATTTCACTGAGGACTGGTTGACTATTTTATTTAAACCAACTTCATCTTGCAGAATGAGGCATATGCCAAATCAAGGACTCTGCTTTGTGTTCAGTGTGAGTGATCATGCTTACAATTTTGAAACACACGACACCAAGAAGCCTTGGGTCCAAGTTTGCATTAAAATAATTGAGGAATGGTAAATTCTGTAAAATTACAAATCAGAAGGGTAATAAAGCAAGCCGCCCATAATTCAACCAGAACACTGTCCAAAATTTGACCGTCAGCTACTATTTTTACATGTAGAAACCTATACTTTTGCAGGAGGTCGAACCTTGGTGCAGGTGGGCTACAGATTAGGGGTGGTGATCCTTCCTAGGAAAAATTGTCTTCCTAAGTCAGGGTTTTTTCCTACGTGGTAATCTGAAAATCTTCCTAAGTTAAGTACTGTAAGTTTCTTCCCAACTTTAATCTATAAACAAACAAACAAAATAATGGCCACGTGTTATCAAAAGATATAATTGATTGTAAATTTCCCTACTGCACAGGCTGCCATAGACTTACCATGGAAATCAACTATAAAGTCATAACTCTTCATAACACAGGGTCATTTGTCCATTATGATTTGGAGAGCCGGGCACCAAAGTCAAGACTCAGACTCAGAGTCAGAACATGCAGCAGAGAACACACGTGTGGCACACTTCCATAAATCTATTAAAGAACCATGTGCTGCATGCTAAAGCCTAAAGGCTAAACACAAAACTAACAATTTAATCTTAAAGGAGGAATTTTAATGGGGCATGCACATGTAGCTCTGGAACTTGACCATTTGATCAGTTTTTGACTTCGCAGCCACAGTATCGTATGCGTCCCGTCATCCCATGCCATGTGCACCCGCAATCCGCATGGATGCGTGCGCCGATGCCGCAGGTAAGGCGAAGGGCATACAGTAAATTTACTTTCACAACAAAGAATCAGACACGAAGCGAAGTTACCGAAACGTTTTGGTAATTTTATAGTGATAAAGCTAATCAAAGGCCTAGGATTATAGAATAATAGGAAGAACCCTGTAAACTCACACCGCATGGCAAGCAAACTATTCCCGCCAGCTCATGAAGAGTCCAAAGAGAAAACCAAAGGTACCAAGGCAAGAGTCCTAACATGTATTCTGGCTGGCTGGGTCACCTCGACCACTCACGGCGCGGGTGGCGGGGCGGGCGGCGCGGGCACCGCCGGCGGAGATTTGCACCCTGGCCGGCCGGTTGGCCGTTGACTGCCACAGAGCTAGTAGCGTAGGCCGTGGTTTATACGCGGTGGTGTGGCTGAATGCGTGTATGTATGTAAACGGGTGTGATGACGTTCTAACGTGGAAATAAATATTTGGGACTGATAAGGGAACGTCGTCTGCTGGCTACAGCAGAACTATTCTGACTCTCTTCCTCATTAATTTTCAAAAACCATAAAATTCAAACAAATTGTGTTTTGCAACACCTATCTCTATGGTATAACAATTAGATCTAGTCAATAATAAATGAATGATAGCTTTTGGAGGTTACCCCAAAATTTATTGTATATAAACAAAAAGTTGCCATTTCGTGCATAGGACGAGGTGGCCGAGTGGTTAAGGCGATGGACTGCTAATCCATTGTGCTCTGCACGCGTGGGTTCGAATCCCATCCTCGTCGCATTTTTTTTTTTTTTTTTTTCTTTATTTGTTACTTTCTGGGGGGTCATTTGTGTATATACAATGTAACACACACATATAAGAAAGATGTCTTTAATCAAACTCACTCGTACAGTATGAAAACACATGTTTTTAACAATTATTTGGGAGACACAGAGCAGACATGCAATGGTCCAGACATTCAAGATCCTAAATGGCCTAGACGATTTGCATAGCCCATCTGCAGATTTCTTCAAGCAATATACATGTACCTATTCATCAAGGACAAGAGGTCACATGGTACAGGCTCAAAAAACTTCACGCAAACTCAAACCCACAACAGAGGAATTTCTCTCATCGTGTAGTCAACCTCTGGAACAGCCTGTACCACCTGAAGCCACTCAATAGCAACAGTAACTCCTTCGATCAAATCAAATTTAGTTGAGGCATGGAAACATAAATTCAACTGTTATGATCCAGATACTAAATTCCCATAATGCTCCTGCCTTTTATACACATGCGAATACAGTGCAAATAACATTTGCAGCAATTAAGACTCAGATGCAGAGGGGCAAATAAGTTCAGTATATCTTATGCCCAACATCAAGGTAAATCAAGGTAAAAAGTCAACCTTATACTATTCATGGAAATCTCATGATACTTAAATGGTATGGAACCTTTCATTTTTCTTCACAGAAGATGGCAGGATAGCCCATATTCAGCTGAACTGGCTAGTCTTCTATGGGATCCATGCAGCTGGATGTGACATAATTGTGGAAGTTTGGCAAAGTCAAGTTCCATTATTAGTTATCATTTACATTACTTGATAATTATTATCAACATGAACTGCAAAATGCACTAGGCCTATAATAATAAACAACTATACATATATATCTTGTTATGGACGCGCTACCATCACAGTGTCGACGCATCTTTTATTTTGATCTGCTTCAAAATAAAGTGTCAAATGTATTGACTTGACAAAGCCCTATGGGCGAAAATTCGTCAAATTTACGTTTCCAACGGAGTTTATATTGACCTACTGTTGTGAATCTATATATATATAATTATACACTTGGTGATTCTATCCTTCTATGAAGAGTGCTCGATATCCTCAAAGGAAGAGCTTTAGACAGAAGTATTGCAACAAGTTCACTCGGTTGACATCAGGTACATCCGTATTTTATTGCTACTCGGAGTTTCATGCCACCTTCATGAAACATTGCATAATGTCTTCATGAAATGAAGGTGGCATGAAACTCCGAGTAGCAATAAAATACGGATGTACCTGATGTCAACCGAGTGAACTTGTTGCAATACTTCTATATATAATTATATATATATATATTTATTTATTTATGTATATATACCATATATATATTATATAGGCCTATATATACATACACACACACACACACACACACACACATATATATATATATATATATATATATATATATATATTATATGTATACCGTATATATAGAACAGAAGTAATTGAACAATTTCACTCAGTTCACTGCAGGTTCATCCGTATTTATTGCAACTCTGAGTTTCATGCAACCTCCATGAGGTGCAATCATCAGGCAATCATTACATCCTATCTATTACAAGTATGTGTATGATAACTCTAATATACTATTATATGGGCTATATATATATATATATATATATGTTATGATACAAAATATTTCAACACGTGTGCCCCCTTTACTAATGCTTATTTCTGTGTATTTTTGTTAATGCGCATGCGCAATTGTTTGTTGTTGCCATAGAAGAAATCATAACAAAAGAACACTTTCATCCACTGAGCTGATCCGAGTCCAACGTTACCGGACACCCCGCACTCTCGCTTGTTTTGTGGATAATTTATCCACATTTAACACCAGTTAATATCGGTGGCTGAGGCATACTCTCTCCATCACGGAGTTTGTCAGGACTTTGTTGTCTGTCTCCTGTTTTAACGCCTGAGTGGATCACGATGAAGATGGTGTAGCTCTTATGGTTTAGCTCTTCACCTTGAACACAGTGTTGCGTTGTTTTAGGTTTAAATTTTAATTTCATTCTTTGTATTCTTGTATTCCAAAAAATGTATTGTTTTGTAATTGTTATTCAGATCTAAAAAATGAATGAATAAACAAATTTACTATTCAATTTAAAAGAACTGCTAATAATGCGTCGTTCTTTCTCCCCCAGTCTTCTTATTTGAACAACAGATTTAGAAAATTGCTCTCCCACTTTGATATTTATATTTCTTTTGTATTTACTTAAATACCGAGTGGACGCCTATTTGTCCCGTCGGTGACATAATTTTTGGTGCCGAAACCCGGGAAGATTGAATGAAAGAACGATCACCGCAATTTGTGTTTTAGCGATATTATAACTAAATTCATAAAAGTTTAAACAAAACCAACGCAACACTGTGGACTGTGGACCGACGACTACCTGACCACGATGGATACACCAGGACCACCGCATCTGTCTCCCATCACGCCGAATGGATCACCATGTGACACCCCCGTTTCTCAACGTACACCCAGCATGACGACAGCAAGTCTATCACCCCTACAGCTGGCCGGATTCGACCCGATGCCTGCCCCAGAAGTTCATCATGGACGCTACTCCAGCTCTACCCCGACGCTCCTTGTATCACAGCAGTTGAAAAGTGTTCATGTGTTCACAGGTAAAGGGGGTATGAGTGTTGATGACTGGGTGCGTGACATGCGTTACCTCCTTGATTCTAGAGGAAACATTTCTTCCCGCGCGAGTTTTAACGAAGTCGTCAGACACACAGGTGGTAGGGCTCGTGACCTGGTCCTGAATCTAGAGCTTCAGGGAGGAGAACTGTCGGCCGAGAGGGCATTCAGAGAACTGCTCGATGAGTATGGGGATAGTGATGTCACATCATCACCCATGGCAAACTTCTACTCACGCACGCAACAAGCCAATGAGACGCCGTCGGAGTACGCAGTAGCTTTAGAGGCTAAACTAAGGGCTGCACGAGATCGTGGTGACCAGGCAGCCCTCTGTGGAGAGTCGGTCCGTGACGCTATGCTGACCACACAGTTCATGTACGGCTTACGCGATCAGAAGGTGAGAGCCCGTCTGGCACCAATGAGGCCAAGAGACATGTCATTCCGGGAGCTTCGGAAAGAATTACGGGTCATCGGTGCGGAAGAGAAACTTGCCTCAGCCCAAGTGTACAGACAGCAGACCAGGCCGAAGGAAGGGAAAGAGGGAAACACCCAAGATCTGGATACAGTTGTGAAGATGGTGAACGAGCTGGCCGTTACTCAGGAGAGACAGATGGACCTGTTCCATCAAACGATAGAGGAACAGCACCGTCACATCAAGAATCTTGAACAGCGGCTTCAAGAAAAGGAACAGGTTAACAAAGGAGAAAGACGGACCCGCCGACAACTGTTGATCTGTTACCGATGCAGACAACCTGGGCACATCGCCAGCTCCTGCCCAACCCTTCATACGCAGTCAAACTAGGACGACCCGCAGATGAAGGGCGATCTGTGGGTGTAGGAGTATATGAGCAACGCAGCCCTAAAGGAGGAGAGGTGAAGCATGGCCATGGTGAATCGTTAATAGGACCAGTGAACAGCACTACGGTGATGATTTGTGGTCAACCGTGTACGGCTATCTTAGACACTGGTTCTCAGGTAACGACGATCACAAAAGACTTTGTCTTAAGCAACCCCCACCTCCAGAAGCAAGAAATCCAGTTAAGTCCTGTAAGAATAGAAGGAGCCGGAGGTCAAGACATTCCTCATGACGGTATCATCCTATTAGACATTCAAATGCTCGGGACTGAAGTGAAATCAGTGCCGGCTTTGGTAGTCCCAGGAATTGGACAGGATGGACAAGTATCTTGCTTGTTAGGCACCAATGCTCTACGTGCATCCCGTGACAGAATTCACACGATGTACGGAAAGGACTTCATGGGAAAAGTAAAGGAGATGTCGACTCCCTACTTCTTGGCGTTCCAGGTATTGAACTGTGATGGCCTTGATCTTGCTGACGAGACTGGATACGTTGGAGATATACGGTTTGAGGGAAAGAAACCGCTAACAATAAATCCAGGACAGCGCATGGAAATCAGGGCCAGTACTCCAGAGTGCACACGTGGGCGCAGTTTTATGGCTCTGGTCGAGGGCTATGATTCGCACGGTATCAAAGTAGATGCTACATTCTCTCCTGTCGAAAACGAGAAGGTGACGGTAACAGTGTCTAACATGTCTGCAAACACAATGACTTTGAACAGAAATACACCACTTGGGAAGTTAGAAATTGTAACTCAAATGCCGGAGATCCAAAATGAAGCTGATGGCAAAGAAAATGAGTTGGAAGACTATGCCTCCCCTCAAGAGATATTGGTGAATATTTTCAGTCAAGAAGTCAAGACACAGATTCCTGATTTGAACCTACCGACTGGTGAGCTGACGCCTCCCGAAATGAAGGCACTGGAGGAACTGTTGCAGAGAAACGAAGATGTCTTTTCCAAGGGCCCGGAAGACTTTGGATGTACTGACACAATAGTCCATGACATCCCTCTTATTGATCCGACCCCCTTTCGTATGCCTTACAGACGAATTTCCCCATCTGACTTCAGTGAAGTGAAGGACCATTTGAAGGAGCTTCAAGCAGCCGGGATCATCAAACCAAGTAAAAGTCCCTTTGCATCGCCGATCGTTATCGTCAGGAAGAAAGACGGTAGAATTCGGCTCTGTGTGGATTACAGGAAATTGAATACCCGTACAGTTCGCGATGCCTTTCCCCTCCCCAGAATTGATGAATCCCTGGATGCGCTGCACAAAGCTAAATACTTCACAAGCCTTGATCTGATGTCAGGATATCTCCAAGTCCAAGTGGCACAAAAGGACCGGCAGAAGACGGCCTTTACTACTCCAATGGGACTGTATGAATACACAAGAATGCCTTTTGGACTGATGAACGCCCCAGCGACTTTTCAGCGCTTGATGAATACGGTATTCGGTGACATGCATCTCAGCGAGTTATTGATCTACCTAGATGATGTAATCATCTTTAGTTCTACTCTGGAGGAACATTTGAAAAGACTGGAGCACGTCTTCACCCGGTTGCGGCAGCATGGCCTCAAACTGAAACCAAGTAAATGTCACTTTCTAAGGAAAGAAGTGAAGTACCTCGGGCATGTCGTTTCAGAGGAAGGCGTAGCTACCGACCCGGAAAAGATCGCAGCCGTGAAAGACTGGCCTATTCCCAAGACGAAGAAGGAAGTCAGAAGTTTCCTCGGCTTTACAGGATACTATAGACGCTTCATTCGAGACTATGCTAAGAAGGCTAATCCATTGTTCGCTCTGGTTGGAAGCAAGGTGAAACCAGGCAAACGATCAGCCGTAGCAGATGTCTGGACACCGCAATGTCAAGAAGCGTTTCAATGTCTGAAGGAGACTTTGATATCGGCTCCAATTCTTGCATATCCTGACTTTGAACTGCCTTTTATTCTACAGACTGATGCATCCATATCTGGTCTAGGAGCAGTCTTAGCGCAGGAACAGGACGGGAAGGAGCGAGTGATTGCTTACGCCAGCAGAAGCTTATCACCCGGAGAGGCAAGGTATCCAGCACACAAGCTGGAATTCAAAGCGCTACACTGGGCGGCAACCGTGAAGTTTCGAGACTACGTTCTTGGTAGGAAGGTGACTGCAGTGACAGACAATAATCCTCTAACGTATGTGCTCGGAAAGGCACGCCTCGATGCGCACGGTCAACGCTGGGTGAATGATCTGGCTCAATGTAACCTCGATATCAAGTACCGACCAGGAAAGTCAAATGATAATGCTGACAGTCTTTCAAGACTCTCGTCAGAGGATGTTAGAAGGACGCTGGATCTCTCTTGTTCAGGAACCACTCGCACAGAAGAGGACCCGTCGCCAGTAAAAGTTGTTCAAGTCAATGCCATGGAAGTGCGTGATGCAGAGGAAGAGGCTTCAACGGTGGTTCCAGGCATGTCCCTCTGTGAAATCGCCCAATGTCAAAGACAAGATACGACTATACAGCGCGTCATTGAGCTGCTTCAGACGCGCAACAAACCCAAATCACGGGAACTGAAGGAGGAAAAGGTCCCTGTGAGGATGCTGGTTCGTCATTGGAATCGTCTAGAGATTTGTGAAGAGGGAGTACTATGGTATGTCAGGCCGGATGACCACAAGCTGTTGGTTCTGCCGAAGGGCATGAGGAAGAAGACACTGCATAGAGCACATCGAGATATGGGCCACCTTGGTGTTGAGCGGACACTGGCTCTCATGCAAGACAGATTCTTCTATCCAGGTATGAAATCTGTTGTCCAACAATATATCTCACGATGTCGAAGATGCACTGTCAGGAAGACTAAGGAATGCAAATCGAGAGCCCCACTGATGCCGATCAAGAGTACGAGACCACTTGAACTGGTTTGCCTTGATTTCCTAAGCGTGGAGTCGTCAAGAGGTGGACTAGAAAACATCTTGGTGATAACTGATCACTTCACCCGACACGCACAAGCCTTCCCCACCAGGGATCAGACGGCATCAACTGTTGCAAAGACACTTTGGAGTAGATACATTGTACATTATGGCATACCAGAACGCATTCACAGCGACCAGGGCAGGTGTTTCGAGGCAGCTGTAATAAAGGAACTTTGCGAAGTCCTTGGCATGGAGAAGAGGAGAACCACTCCATATCATCCCCAGGGGAATGGAATGACTGAGAGGTTCAACGGAACTCTCCTAAACATGCTTGGAACACTAGAACCTTCACAGAAGCCTAACTGGAAAGAATATGTGGAGTCAATGACACATGCCTACAATTCCACAAGGCATTCATGTACCGGTTACTCGCCATTCTTCCTGATGTTTGGGCGTGAGCCTCGCATTCCTCTCGATCTCATGGCTGGAAACGACGATGTTGATGAAGACGAGCCCCAGGAAGTATCAGCCTATGTTGGCGATCTACACAACACGCTACGGGAAGCTTATCGCACTGCCGAGAAACAAGCGGACACTGCCCGCAAGAAAATGAAAGGGATCTACGACACTGCAGCGAGAGAAGCACCATTTTGCAAAGGTGACAGAGTTTTATTAGCCAATAAAGCCATTATTGGTAGGCAGAAACTCGCAGACAGGTGGCTGGCAACTCCATGGACTGTAGAAAGTAGAATGCCACAACAGGACGTTTATGTCATACGTAACGACGAAGGCAATTGCAAAACGGTCCATCGAAATCTACTTACTGCCTGCACGTTCTCAAGTGATGACGAGGAAGAGGAACTTGTGGTCGAGGAAGCGGCGCAGACTCTAGAAAAATGTCGAGGCTCAACAAGAACGAGGAGGAAACCACAACGCTATGGAAGCGAGCACTCCACCTCAGTGTCTAATGCAGGCTAGTATGTTTGTCACATTAATCCCGTAATAACGTTGTTCATCTAATTCATATTGGTCTAATTTCACTTATTGTTGAGGACAACAATAATTTTAAAGCGCGGGTGAGTGTTATGATACAAAATATTTCAACACGTGTGCCCCCTTTACTAATGCTTATTTCTGTGTATTTTTGTTAATGCGCATGCGCAATTGTTTGTTGTTGCCATAGAAGAAATCATAACAAAAGAACGCTTTCATCCACTGAGCTGATCCGAGTCCAACGTTACCGGACACCCCGCACTCTCGCTTGTTTTGTGGATAATTTATCCACATTTAACACCAGTTAATATCGGTGGCTGAGGCATACTCTCTCCATCACGGAGTTTGTCAGGACTTTGTTGTCTGTCTCCTGTTTTAACGCCTGAGTGGATCACGATGAAGATGGTGTAGCTCTTATGGTTTAGCTCTTCACCTTGAACACAGTGTTGCGTTGTTTTAGGTTTAAATTTTAATTTCATTCTTTGTATTCTTGTATTCCAAAAAAATGTATTGTTTTGTAATTGTTATTCAGATCTAAAAAATGAATGAATAAACAAATTTACTATTCAATTTAAAAGAACTGCTAATAATGCGTCGTTCTTTCTCCCCCAGTCTTCTTATTTGAACAACAGATTTAGAATTGCTCTCCCACTTTGATATTTATATTTCTTTTGTATTTACTTAAATACCGAGTGGACGCCTATTTGTCCCGTCGGTGACATATATATATATATATATATATATATATATGTATATATGTATTAGCCCTTTCCTTCTTGGCAATTGCATAATGTCTCATTATTTTTTCATATTTCTCTACCTTTGCTTGGATGAAACATGTATTTTGGTATACATTTCTCCATTCATCTCGTTCATTACTTACAAACAAGAGAGACTCATGAATTGGGGAGGATCAGAAAGGAGGAAAAGAAAATGAAATACAAATTGCCTACCGTATAGACCAAAGAGAGTTACAATCGAGAATAATCCTGTAATATAGGCCCTATAGCGTACAGTATGCAGGCCTATATCGTTGTCTTTTTTTTCTGTAAACAAAACATCAAAGCAAATAGTGATTAACTGGTGCTCATGATTATGAATACGATCATGACTCTTCAGCTTGTTAAAGGAGGCAGACTTAACCAGAAGAAGGAGGAGGAGAAGAAGAAGAAAAAAAAAGAATTAAAGAAAGAAAGAAAGAAAGGAAGGAAGGAAGGAAGAAAGAAAAACATCAATAATTTTCGTGTGATTATACATGGAATCTGCATCTTTTCATTTATACATAGGCCTACATACATGTATCTATGTGTGTGTGTATATATATACATTAATAGATGCCTTTACAGAAGGAAGAGAGAGAATGATATAAACACATATGACTGGTGGTTCGACTCACTCATCATCATCATCATCATCATCATTTGACCGAAAGATCGGTCTGTATCTGGTCGTCGGGGATATGTTCCGCGGAGACTGCGTCTGGCCTCACGGATCCCCACAGCGATAACGTCAAACAAAAAATAAAAGACTCCTTTTTTGTTCCTTCCTTATTTGCAGTCCTAAGTTTTGTTACTTGTAACCCACGATACAACACCCGACAGACGGATCATTTATTTCTGTCTACATCACTCATCATCATATCGCATCGCATACAGTAGTGTACCGATACCGCGCGTGAGTGCATGCTGCAACAACCATTTGATTATACTGTGGGTGTGATACCAAATATCCCATACACATATTAGTACACATACATGTACGTACATATACATATAAAGATCATTGACGTTGCTCAACGCACATATTAAAATCCGCATCAAGCTGAAATAAAAGCTACGAAAAGGGACCACACGAAGGCAAAAGGTAGAGGTATGTACTGCTTCCTGCGATGTTGTTTTTGTTTTAGGTATCGATTCTACTTGTGCTGTGCCGACATTACATGTCCACTACAGTTCCATGACCCAACAACTCTAAAAATTGTGGTCAGGGTAAGGGCGAGTTGCGACTATGTCAGTGCGTCGCTAGCGAATTTTGCTTTCTGTAGTCCCATCTGATCTTACTCATGTTGCTGTGAGCCTGCTTGCTAGCTTGTCTTCCGAATTCTGTAGACAGTGATCCATAGGCCTTACCATAGCAGCGACCCCATACGGACAAATACGTACCGTACTGTGTTACAGCGCCCCGCGACGGGGTTACCATAGCCATAGGCCTAGCTATAGCGCTGGTATTGTGTTTGTGGTAATATCTGCTTGTTTCAGTGTGTGCACTGTTCAGTCTTCTTTGATTAACACCAGTTCATCAGTGAATTTTGGCACTATCTAGGTGAACACATTTAGGAAAATACATGTGTAAGTCGAAAAGATGTCATCCGATCATGGCAGCAACTGTAAGTATTTTTATTTTATCTGGCCTCACATGGCATGGCCATCCCACTCTGGACTTTATGCACCACCAAAAAAAAAATGTTCCTTTCCTTCAATTTGCTTTCCTTCTGAAGTTTTAAGAAAAAAAAAGATAGCTAAGTTTTAATTTCCTGGGATGATTAACAGACCGTTTCTTGTTTGCTTATTCAATGGTTTGGCTTGTCAGTCCAATTTATGTCAAGAATTGTCCAGAACTTAGTCCACGGCAAGAACTCAACTGTTCCCGTTTCACCCTCTTCCCCATGAAAAACAAAATCTTAGTTGATGACTAATCTTGTAGGAGTAAATGCCACTATTTATTTAAAACAGACAATCTAAAGGATCAGTTCATTCAAGTTCCATGTTTATTATGTGGCAAGTATGTGCAATGTACAGTGTATACATTGTCATTGTATGTATTCCTTATTTGCACAAAATGCCCCAACCCTCCCCAAAGTACTATACCCACAAATTCCTCACAAGATAGCAGTCGGCACTAGTGTACATACACTACGTCACTAGTGCTGAGCAGTCTTTAACTTAGTAAGCTTTCTTCACCCATTAATAGGAGCACCCGGTAGGCCCCTACTAATATTCAGACAGAATACCAAATAAGGTGCTCCCTCTTGTAACAGAGTCCTTTGGACTGGCACTTTTTAACTCGATGTCTCAAAATTTTATTATAAGTCAGCAAACAAAAAAATATGCAAATAATGAAAACAGTAAACTTTGTGCATGCAGTATTGTGTCTGATTTATTTTGCCTTCAAGGAGAGTGCGAAATGCAATGTTAGACACCCTGTTAAAGCCTAAGACTTGGTTCAATTCTACAAACATTGAGAGTTCAAAAGTTGTATTCACATCAACATTGTAGAAAGCACAATAATGAAACATATAAGTACATTGTATACATGAAATTAAGCATGTTTTACAATGTATCAGAAAATGTTTCATGATCATATAGATAGCAGTACAAGAAAAAAAAAATCATCTGAGTGTTTATTGGAAGGGATGCTTAGTGCTGATGTGCTGATGTGAAGGAAGGAGGTTGAAACACATTTCATAACTTTCACGATGAGAGTGTGAAGTCACACTTTATGCCATTGCAGGTGGATTTCAAGTCTGAATAGCTTTGTAGTGAGTATGCTGTGGAGGTTCATTTGCAGGAGGCATGGCTAACACTATGAAACTGTCAAACATTTGATTCCGAACCAATACATTTAAGCTTGCAAATTATTGGTTCTGTATTTATTTAGCAGTCTAACTGAATGCATTTGTGATGTTGTTTTTTATTTCTCATCCATTGCACTCCAAAATTGCTTCCATACAACAAGAATTTTGCAACAGCTGTGTTCATTGTGAGTATTTTTTCATAGACTGAAATGATTTGGGACCCTATTTACTTTCTCACAGGAAGCAAAATGGGAAAGCATGACTAAGATTCTTTCTCGCGATAATGGCTTACGTGCGACATGGACTAATTCAACTTCCTTTCCATAATTTTATGATTTATTTTTCCTTAGTTTCAGAGAACCTCTTGAGGACATGAAATTATCATGAGCAGCAAGAAAAAGAAGCATCACAGGTCTTCTTCATCTGACTATTCAACTGATAGCAGCAGTGATGATGATCATGACCGCAGAGACAGACACATAGAGAAAAGGAAATCCAGTCACTCACGAGACTCAAGTAGGCATAGGTCAAAGAATCGTAAGAGGCATAGATCCAGAAGCTCCAGTTCGTCGCCTTCTTCCGCTTCTCGTGAAAGGGAGGATGTAGCCAAGAGGAGACATAAAAAGAAGAAAAAGACAAAATATTCATCAGAGAGCAGCAGTAGTGATTCAACCTCGGGAACAAGTGATTCGGACAGTTCTACAAGTGACTCTAGTATAGGTATAATATGCACCTACATATGTGGTAGATTTTCATTGACTGTTATTAATATTCCAACCTGTTACTTTCACTTGTCTCCTTTTCTTTTTTCTTTTCTTTTTTTGTGATCAGCCTTTGAGGAATGTAACAGTGTGTGCAAGGTAACTATACTCTCATGATACAGTAATGACGTAATTGAGGGTGAGCCAAGTGAACGAAGTAAATCAGCAAACACGTTGCAGGTCTTCTGTACTGAAGAAACATATGCAGAAGATGTATTTGGGTAATCCACTGTCCAACAACAGCTTGCACATACGCTGTGTTTGGGGGTGGCAAGGGCACTGGTAAGATCTAATTGCAAGTGTAGTCATTGCTTTTGGCCATCTAGTCACTTAACGTTGAAAAGCTTAGATTAAAATAGATATTGACTTGCACTCTGAAAATTCTGTATAAGCATTACTCTTCATGTTTACAGGAATTTTTTATTATTGCCTTTAATCCTTAACATTTACAGAGAAGCAGAGGAAAAAGAAGAAACGAAAGCGAGAAAAGAAAAAAGAGAAGGTATGTGTCAAAATAATCTGAAACCTCTTTTCATTTTTTGAATTACTCCCTATTGCAAAATTTTCATTTTGGAATGCTTGTGTTGCTTTCCATTGTTATTTACAACATGTTTTGTGTGTACACTTTGTTTTGGATTACAGGAACTGTGAAGACATATGTGTGTGATAAGTACACTGGTTAAAGGACAAGTTCACCTTTATAAACATAAGGATTGAGAGAATGTAGCAATATTAGTAGAACACATCATTGAAAGTTTGAGGAAAATCAGACAATCCGTTCAAAAGTTATGAATTTTTAAAATTTTTGTGCAGCAACTGCTGGATGAGAAGACTACTGCAGTGTATGAATAACTTGCGTACAACAATATAAGGAAAATGTAAAGAGAATTTCACAAAATTCCATCTTTTGAAAAAAGTACACATTCCCCTGACTCGTTACCGACAAATGTTATGGGCAATATTATTCCCCCTGCCTTTAGAAAGAGGCAAGTCAAGAGCTCTTTTATTATGCGAAAAAAGTGAAAATATGTTGAATTTTCTTTTACATTTTCTTTATACTGTTGAACGCATATGACTCACAAGCTGTAGTAGTCTCCTCATCCAGCGGTTCCAACACAAAAATTTTAAAAATTCATAACTTTTGCATCGATTGTCCAATTTTCCTCAAACTTTCACTGATGTGTTCTACTAATATTGTTGCATTCTCTCAATCCTTATGTTTATGAAGGTGAACTTGTCTTTTAAAGCTTGACATAATACAGATATTGCCTTTTTAGAGGCATAATGTAGCTTGGAAAGGGGTTGTATGTCAAGATAAGCACTACCAAAGAAAACACCAAGACTTATGATTGTATGGTTGAACAGGATTTATCATGGCTGTAATAACTGAATACCGTCTCAACATCCAGAAAGAAGGAAACGGGTGTAGAGAAGAAAATGGGAGAGAAGAAAACCTCTGCAAAGAACAAAAAAGAACAGTCTTAAACACTGAGCACTGTTTCTATTTGCCCGTACCATTGATGCATAATGTCATGACTTCATCATTTGCCATTGTCCAGCATTAAATGTGTGCTATGAAACAATTTGATCATTGTCCATGAATCAAATGAATCAAACAACAAAGCATTAACTTTCCAAATGATAAATTAGCAAATAATAACAAACTGCAATACTTATCGTACATACCTCAATGTAGCCAATACATGAAATTCTGCTCTCCAATCAGCAGCCTGCATGGCTCATCCTGTGTTGTCGTTCTCCAGCATGGCCATATGTCTTTTCTCAAAGTAAGCATTTTCCAAGCTAGAGACTAACCACTGACCAAACTATCACATATCCCTTCATATGCGTGTATCATTTTCAGAACATGCACATTAATTATAAAGATATATTTATGATACTCAATGTTTGATATAAATACAAAATTTACTGAGTGCAAATCTCTTAACCTGATGAACAAAAGGGATTATCATTATCTCGGGACTGCTTTATTTCAGTGTGGGATTACTAAAGCCCCACAGCTAAACTTAGTGATTTGGTCTCATCATGGACCAGTGAACAGTAGGTCCTTAGTCTTGCTGTACTTTGATTTATGTTTGGCAGCTTGAGGTGTTCCCCTACTATGGTGTCTTTTAACATACCATTATTGCATTCTTCTTTTGACAACCTTATACAGAAATGTCCATATTCCCACAGTAATATATTTACACTTATCATCATTGCAGAAGTTATATATTTTTTTAATAGATTATATTTTCCTGAAGTGCTGCAGGCTTCAGGAAAATATTTTCTCAAGGAAAAAAATATAAAATCCCGAGGAACAAACTGATGACAAGAGTTATATTGCAACAATATTTGAGGCAATATTTGTTATTCTGCATGATCTATTTAAAAACACATAATTTCATTGTAGCATAGAATCACACCAGTGTGGATGATTACAAAGTTGTGTATTACTCATTCTGTCTTCAGCCAGTTGAATTCTGGAATTATGTTACTTGAAGTGACATCACTGTTGGCAATACCATATGTGTAACAATTTCTATCCTCGCTGCATTAGTCATGCGATTGCATCATGGCCAGTCACCGACCAGTATTTACGTAGACCATGTAATTATCCCTTTAGTTCATCTAGGGTTTTGAAACAACCCTTACTCACTGAGAGAAGCAGTAAATTTTACTTGATTTTACATGGGTAAAGCAAATCGTTCTGTATTTATGGACATTATATTGCAGAGTTGGCTGATACAGGGATGATATGAACCAGACAAAGAAACACACACTTTTGCCTATCACTTTTTTCCCCAATAATATTTATTCACTTCCATCCAAATTATACTCTAACAGCGATTCAATTTGGTATTCCCAGGCAATGTATCTAAAATAATTCCTTTAGTAACATTTCTGCACTTGGGAATGGAAATGAACAAAGGTATCAATTGAGACTCACATTCCATTTTTGTTGTAACAGATGAAATGAAAATAGTACAGCAAATTACCGCCCCCCCCCCCAAAAAAAAAAAAAAAAAAGTGGAAATACAGTCAACCTTGCCTTAGTCAAATCGATTTGGACTGAAGAAATAGCGTTGATTTAGAGAAGATTTAATTCATGAGGGATTAAAATCGATAGAATATAAAGAGAAGAGGACTTGGAAAGCATTAAGGTGATTATTTGACTTATGCGAGGTTGACTGTACATGTATATCGTATCTGAAATAAAACCCATCTCCAGACCAATTTTTCCTAACTACCGTTCCTAATACTATACCTTTACAACTATCCAAAACATCAAACACCCTCAATATTCACATCTCCACTCCCCCTTTAAATCCAGTCCAATACCAAACAGACATCCTTCATTCCTCCCATCCCCTTTATTTCCCAAGTCCAAATATCCCCACCCCATGCCCTTATCACTTGCATAACCACTTATCCTTCCCTTCCCTCCACAATTCACACGGCAGAAATATCACACACACACACACACACACACACACATGAGACAGCCATATGCAGTTAACTGATTTTTTTATACGGCTTTTGGCAGTTCGGGGGCAAAAATGTGAAAAATCCTCGTAGTAAGCATCTTCCACATGGGTCTTCGTGAACATTTACCGGTAATATTTTATCAGCCTTCATATCCTTTCCAGTAAGAACTAGAGGTGTACACCTACTTCAAACTGTATCAGTGAGTTTGTTATCAAGTGCTTTTGGTAGAGCACAGATATTGAATCAAAAGATATGAATGATGAAGGTATTGTGTTTCTCTCTTTACCAGAAACATAAGAAGACAAAGAAGAAGAAAGATAGCAAAAATGACAGTGGACCTGTTCGCTTATCACAGGTGCGTATGTGTAGGTTTATGTCACGTTGCAACTAGATCATTTGGACTGAGATTTTCCTGATAATGAAGGATCTCAACAAAAACCTGCTAATAATACACATGCAGGACTTGATGTCTATTGCACTGCAGTAATGGCATTGTGAATGAAAATGCAAACCTCATTTTACCTTGTATTTAGTCATTTGGCGAGAATGCAGATTCTGTGTTACAAAAGTTACCTATATGAATTTAAATCTGCGGCATGACAAACTATCAATGAGAGCAGTCATTACGTCACCTTCGCTGTTCCAAACTTTTTGTCATACACCTGGTACTCTACAGATAACAAAAGTTCTACATGTACTGTGTACCATGCTGAATTACTTTAGACAAGTTAATGACAAGTGGCAAGACTTATTTTTTGCGGTCCTAGTCACTATGAATGAAAATATCACTTGCTACCAACAAGTAGCATTTCTTCATTAGTGTATGTTATCATCTCTTATGATAAAAGAGAAGTAAATCATCATTTTGTCATATTTTTAAACACCAACCAGAATTAATGCAACTTGCATTGACAAAATATACAATCACATTAACAGGGTAGATGCCAAACTCTTGTTATGATGTCACTAAGTTTCCACTTGCATTTTATGGTATATGGTATCAAGGTGAATATCATGTGTCTGTCTGATTTTAATGAATTTACAGTGTTTTACACACTAAAAAACCTTCCTTTTTTACCAATAGTACATGAAGCCAGAAACAGGCAGAAGTATAGTCTCCGGCCAGAAGATCAAGATGAAGGTGAAGAAGAGCAGTTCAGACAAAGCAGTAAGTTTTCACTTTAAAGGGGAGGTGCAGTTTCAGTCAAGGTGGGGCTTCAGGTTTCCAACATTTTTTGATGATGATTTTTCGGAGATAATGAGAAACCTCTTGTGAAATATGAAAGAGCATATAATTCTAGGGAAATTCAAAGTTTATTTGATGAAAATTGGTTTTGAAATGGCTGAGATATCCCAAACTAAGTGATCCTAATAAAAGGTGGGACCCACTTTTTGTTAGGATCGCTTTGTTTTACTTTGGTTATGGATATCTCAGCCATTTAAAAATCAATTTTCATCAAATAAACATTGAATTCCTTATAGAATTGTATGATCATTAAAGGGAACCCAAACCCAAAGAGCAATGTGGATTGAGTGAAAGCAGCAACATTAGTAGAACACATTAGTGAAAGTTTGAGGAAAATCGGATAAACGATGCAAAAGTTATGAATTTTCAAAGTTTTGGTGTTGGAACTGCTGGATGAGGAGACTACTACTGTAGAGGTTATGACGTATGTGTGGACAACCATATAAAGAAAATATATAGAAAATTCCACAAAAATTCACTTTTCTAGCATAATGAAAGAGCACTTGACTAACCGTTTTCAGAAAGCAGGGGTAATAATTTCTACCCTTAACATATGTCAGTATCAAGTTGATGGAATGTGCAATTTTCATAAAAAATGAATTTTTGTGGAATTCCCTTTATATTTTATATCATTGTCCACACAATCTGTAAGTTTTTCCATATTTTAGCGGTCCGTTCTGAAAAGCTACTGGTCTGACATTGATTAATTTTAGTGGTCAGGGACCGTTAGACCAGTGCCAGTGTGCAGCATTGCAGTATGGTTTGAAACCACTGCCAAGGTGTCGCAATGGATTATGGTGTGACCCAATACAATTAGCTATGTATTCCATGCTTCCTCACCAGTTTCCAGTAACTTTCATCTCAGCAGTCCCTCTGTTGTCTTTGTCTCCCTCTACAGCGGGACAAAAATCGAGAGCAGCTTCTCCACTTCCTCAATTCTACCAGGAATTAAACAGAGTTGTGTGTCTTGTGTTTCTGCCAAGATTATTTCTTTTTTACCCAAGTTTGCTGACAGTGCCATCAAGACATGATAATCCGCTGATGATGATCAAAGTTTGTTGTGGTGGGTTTTGTTTTTTTTTGGGGGGGGGGGGGGGCGGAGGGGGAGGGTCATTTCTCAGACTTGTATAGGTCTAGATTTTGCCTACGGCATGTAACAACTATTTTATTCATTCGTCCACAGCCAGCTAAATTTTAGCAGGAGTAGGTTCAGCTGGAAGTAAGTTTGATGGTATACAAGTTATGGTGAGCCATTGCATGTGTATCACACGAAAATTGCAAATGAATCATAATGCTTACTGCTAGCAGTTTTCAATCTGAATTATCACATATCATTCCATATGATAAGACTGACAAAACTGTATTTTTCCCCCTTCTCATTTTCAAGATTTCTTGTGCAGATTTGTCGTAGGATTTCCTTTACATGATATATTCTGGGAATAATGAACAAATCCATGAGAATCGTGAATGCCTTAATGTGTTTATTACCATTGATACCAAGAAGAGAGATGCACACTTCACACTCTACTTATTAATGTTAAATTAATCAGTGTGTGTTTATAAAAAGAATTGTTTGGTCTTCCATGGTAATTTGCAATTAGCTGTAAATGCACAGATACAATGGAACCTCATAAAGAGGTTGGATATAACAAACCCTCTTTCAACAAGGTGATTTTGTAGGTTCCAACTCTTGTTTTTGTACCCTGACATAGTGAGAACCTGATATAATAAGGTAATTGTCTCGGTTTTTAGATTCTCATTATAACAAGGTTCCCTTGTACAAAGTAGCTGCCAACTTTTCTCATCCATGTTAATTCAGTGCACACAGAAGAAACTTGGTGTACAGAGTACTTGATACAGCAAAATAAAGTTAACTTTGCTTAAGTGGCATCTAAAGGGAACAGAGAAAATACTTTTGATTTAATGCATGAATTTTGCTTTACACAAGAGAATTAACACGTTTATGTTCATCCAGTGTACGATTTTCCTTTGATTCAGCTAATTCTTCAGCTTATATGAGATTGACTTATGCAAGGTTGACTGTACATACAGTCGTACTTGACATGAGATACTCTGTTCATTTGTCCAGATGGGGAAAAAAAAATCATGTTTTTATTTGTTTCGGCTTCTCATGACTGAAATAACCTGCTCTTATGAAAATGTTTGTGCAAATTTTCCACTGTGGTAACTTCTATATTACAGGCATACTCCATAGGTGGTAATAGTCACATGGATGAGGTTTCTAATACCCCCCCCCTTTTTTTTAAAATCATATCAGTACACATATCTTCAGAATAAAAAGAGATATACAAATGTGTTCTATGTACAACCAATAGTCAATGCCTGACTTAACAAATGTATGAGTTTCTGCACAGGTTTGTTTTTGGTTTGTTTGTTGTTTTTCAGTGGTGTGTAGGATATGCACGATTCATATTGTTTAAAGAGCAATGCATGTGATGTTAGTTACCAAATTAGGAGCATCATAGTTTTAGTTGTAGCTTGTGAGAATTCTCATAGAAGCATTTTGTCACTTTCAGTAAACCTTGAAATTTGAGTAGAAATCCAGTGAGATTAAGGAAATACATTTACCAGATATAGAAAAGATGAAACTATACAATGTATAAACCTTACAAAGAAAAAGAGAGAATGCAGGAGACCTGATGTGGAGTGTCGACTCAAGATTTTGACTTTCACTGAGTCGTCTTGGATGTCTACCTTAGTTTCTTTTCTCTTTCTCCACTCTGGTTGTGGATGCCAGGAAACATTATGGATGTTATTTTTAGATTTTGTACATTCAGTTTGACTCATTTTGTACATAAATGTCCAAAGTGTGACACTATATGTATGTACATTGACTTCATGAATTTCAATAAAATATTCCAACAAATTTTTGTGAGAAACCAATTCATTCACACATGAATTTATTCTTTGATTATGAAATGTTCCACAGAATGCAATGAACATATATTTTGTTAGTCCACCTAACCACTGATTTAGTACAGTAGTCAAGTCAAGTACGTTGTACAATAGTACCCCAGGCTAACAAAATGCTAAATGAGCTTGAACATTATACAGTACAAGTGTTTGTGCCAGCACATTGTCCTATTGCGGAGAATGACGTAACATGGAATAGACTGGTGTCCTTAAACAATGAGACCAGTCTGGTCAGTTTATCCCAAATTTCTGTGAAAGCAATCTAGTACATTTACATATCTACGGTACAAAGTACCTTAACCACAACATTACAGGCCAACCTCGGTTATTGGGCCATTACTTTTCTTGATCTCTGTACTTTCCGGACATGGAACGGTACTTACGTCTTTTCAGCATCAGTGCGAAACTGAACTATAGTACAAAGCAATGATTCTCTTGCAAATACAGTGTACAGTTCATGAGGAAATGAGAAAGTCAGGACATAATCAATGTTGATCACTATGATACAATACTTGTATATAGTGTATATATTCATACCAACCAAAATACTGTAGCTAGAGAGAACAAAGACCAAGAGGAAGGCATATTTCCACACATATTCCATTTCATCGTCACATTACAAATGTGTATTTGAATTGTGACACATGCAAGTATCATGTAAATCGTAATGAATAATCAGTGTCTTACATAGAAACCCCAACATGCCTCAGGCTTGAGCATATCTGACCAGGGAGAAGCCCATCTCCCTGGTCTCACTTGTCCAGCCATATCACTTGTCCCAGAGAGTCCAATCTCCCTACATGTCCGAAAGGGCATCGGTCCCAACATGGTCAGATAACTGAGGTTGGATGTACAAGGAAATTCAGCTATAACAAGCTTGCTTACAACAAGGTACATGTCCCACTTTTAACGAGGTGAATTCTGTGGTCATGATTTTCCAAGTCTGTATTTACGTTGTGTGTTTTTAGTACAGCATATTTACTGTTGGTGGTCCTGGCAACCTTGTTAGAACAGGATTTCCATACAATTACATTGTTGCTCAAGGACTGTATAATACAGTTTACAGGCTCACACTGGTGACTTTTTGGTAGGAAGTGCAATACATAGCTGGAACTCAAAATCATGTTTTTATGCAACAAAGGTCAAAGTAATATATCAGAATAATATATGATACATGTAATTTTGACTACAAATTTGACAAATATGAATGATTTTCTACCAAAATAGTTATGTATGCCAATACATGAACTGCACTATGTTATACACTGGCTACTCAGAATGCAGATGATACTGTAAAAGTGGAAATTTTTGCCATGTGAAAAGTTTCACACATTTCGCATAACCAGAAACTAGCACGGAAATTTGATTTGATTCCATGCAATTAAAAACCTGCAAAATTTATCCTAATCAGAAGAGCGTAAAACATTGCTCTCGTGAAAATATCCACTATTACAGTATACTGTACCATGAAAATATACACTCACGTACACATAAATGTGAATCACATTAATTTGAACTCGGTAGAATTTACAGGAATACCCAATTATGTCCACTGTTATATGCAGTGTAGCCATTTGCTCCCAAGTAAAGATCCATTACACAAACATGAAAAAAATCAGAACGGACACGAAATCACATGTACCGGTAAGCATTTTGTGTGCATCATTTACAACATGCTCAATGAACTACAATGTACGTGTACTCGCCAAATTTCATCCTAATGCACTTGATATAAGAAGGAAATGAATCATTAAATTTGTTTGGATATTTTCGTGATACATAAAATCTCACTTCAGGTCTTGCAAAGTGGAGTGCAAACCTGGAGAAGTGGTTTGTTTCACACACACACACAAGAATACACATATGTGTAAATGGTGCCATCTATTAGTTTGTCAATAGTGGCAATAGCAGTATGGATCAATCGGGCATCTTTCGTCCAACAAGATCAAAGAGACTTTACTACTACTTAGAGACGGTGGTGAATATTTGAAGAGTTTGTTCACAAAAACCGATAAGTCCATATTTGCCAAATGGAGATATTTGCGATTAAAGGTTAAGAAAAATAAAGAGAATAATAACATTTTTGCTTCTTTTGACCATAACTTCAAAAATGTACCTTTATATGTAGCGACCAATATATCATTTAAAAGGTATTATTTTGTACTTCATGACAGAGACCGTACTTCAAAATCTTCAAACATTGACCTATCTGTTTTTGCAAATAAACTCTTCATTTGTTCATGTCACACCCTTGTGGCTTACAAGAACTTTTTGTGGATGTTTCTGATATTTTCATTGACTCGAATGATCCTGAGAGAACTAGGAGCAGAGTTTACACATTTTATCCCAATAATCTTACAGCATACTGCATATGGTATATACTTTGGTATTTGTTAAGTATATTTCATTGTTTGGGGCTAGTAAGACAATTTTGCAAGTGGTTGATTTGGCAATCAAGAACTACAATTATACAATGACAAATGAATACATGCACTATCTCTTTCCAGAAAAAAAAAAGTTGGTGATTTTCCCACTTCAAGAGATGGTATACAGCATTTGTATAGAGGGACAGAATATGTGTATTTTCAGAAGTTGTTAATTTTGGGAATATTAGTCAACGTGCAAAATTTGTAAAACTTTAAACACTACAATATATACCACATTTACAACATATGTGTGTTGCAAAAAGGAAATAAAAAAGTTACAGCTGCTCCTACAAAATGAAAACAGTAAATATAGCACATGGACACCTGTGGACAGATTAAATTGTTATGCAGCAATCCCCCCAAGTAAGCACATATTTGTTAAAACTGAGTGTCTTTGTTGTCAAGTTTATATTGATAATTAATCATTTCCTTTAAAAACTTTGCAATCCATCTGAGACACTTCACACAAAGACACAAATTATGCTTGTTGCTGGTACACTTGTATCTGCCCTGCTCTAGCAGTGCAATATCACATTCATGCTTTGATATACATAAAGTCATCTGCTACTATACACATTAACTCTTGTATGTTATCACAAATGATTGGTATGTAGGACTGTATGTACAAGCCTACAAAAGATAAAGCAGCGCATAGTTATGGCTATTAGTCTTAGTACTAAATTCAAAGAAAAATACATGTACAATGTAAATCATAGTGAATATTGATATTACAAGTAGTGGATGTACAATTTGGTCAGTCAATGTATATATTTAAAGAGAGAGAGAAAGAATGTGTGTATCTCAGTGTATCTCTCAGTCAAGCCTGTTCTCAGTTTACGTACCAGTATACAAAGATACATGTCCAATGCAGCTCCATATATACATGTAGCTTGTAGTGTGTGCTACAGGGAAGAACAAGAGAGTAACAGTGGTGGCAGACTGGTTAACACAAGAACTTTGCTCAAAGGTACTGGTTACCTCTGACTACAGACAAACATTGGTTTGTAGTCATGCCTATCCTGTGTAAAGAGATTTCTCCTATAATAATGGCATGGTGGCTTGGCTAGTACACATTCTCCACAGATCTAGGCCAAAGACAGGACTAGTCATGAAAAGGTTAAGCGATGTAAGATGATTTAAGATTATTTCTGTCCAATCTTCACAGCATAATCGATAGCAATCATTTTAACTTGTAGTTATTATTAATAGGGTGGTTTTGCACCTTGAGAGCCCGGAAAGCATATTTGGCCGAGGGTTTGATGATAGGTGATGGTGTCTCATCTGCAAGCCTTCTACGCAGGGGAGTCATAGACACCGCCATCTTGCTTTCCTCTTCCAAGGGATGAGAGAGAACCTTGTAGACCCTGCTACCATGCATGGAAGACTTCATCTCATGAGCCTCGTGGAGACGGGACGCCTTGTCTTCCAGCAGCGGAAGGTCCTGTAACAAAGAGCAAAGAGAGGTTGGAGGAATACAGAATGAGGATGTCAATTCTTTGTAATCTCATTTTGGTAGCTTCTCATTTGTAAGCACACACAATTTATCAAATTTCATCAAGAGATGGCAGGTAGTGATCTGAAGCATTCATCAAAGTTTACCTCAGCCTACTTGTTTAGCAGTAACAGACAGAAATATTACTTCAGTTTCTTTACATCTGGTATTCACTTAAAATCAAATATTCAATTTCATTCAATGGACGTTAGTTAGGAACAGGACTTGAATGCTATGCTACCTTTATCCAGCAGTTTATCATTTCACCAAAGAACTTCAATTTTCTTTTCAAAGATTGACTCATTATTAAGTGAGTGTTGGCAAAAGTTCAATTTAACTGTACACACTAGCCAGCATACATGTACATCTACAGCCAGAAATTTGTTATCTTACCCTTGATAACCTGGCAATTGCTTCGCCTGACTCTTCCAACAGTCTTGCATCGTCGCTCAGAACTGCACGGAAAACAGAAAGCAATTAGCACTTGGATTGGTTACTTCCTCTGAAGTGTAACATAAGCAAACACAAGGTGTGTACCCGGTAACATTTTTTGGATACTTTACAAAGTATAGAAACACTTGTAGTCATACAGTACGGAGGATTACCCTACTACGGAAAACTTTCTTGTGCCCTTAAAGTCATATGACAATGCATATTCACTGTAAGTAATATGAAACTTTAATGAAAACTGTCAAACTTTGAAGAAAACTGTCACACTTTGCTGACTGGGATGTATAATGATATTTAACCCTAACTAGGCCGGGCTATTTAGGTAGATCATAGAGCCAGGGGGGTGGGCCTCCTAGGCCCCCCCTCCAGATCTCGGCCGTCGACCGTGACGAAAATTGGCACACACATTGCCTATGACGTAATCTACGGTACTACGAAGGTAAATTTAAAAAAAATTATCATTTATGCTAAATTATGCTAATTTATGCATAATGATGCATGAAATCAGACAATTTGGTATAAATCACTAAATAAAGCTCAAAATGGGCACATTTTTTGTGTAAATATTCTTTTTGGTGTCCTGAGCAAATATAAGAGACAAAAATTGCGGCATCAGAAAAAATTTCGTAAGTATTTTATTGTTTTTTGAATTTCTTATGTATTTCTCTGTTTTTCGACTTTATGTTTTTCATTGTCTTTTCGATGAAACTTGTCCGCGACATTGTTCCGAACAAGAAAATATGCTATTAATTGATTTTAATGGATAAAACCCCCAAATAATCATGCTTTTATGAAATTTGCCTGAAAGCACAGTTTGCATTGAAATTGTACACAAATTCACAGTTTTGAGCAATATTTGGTCTGACATGCACGTACATATTTATGCCCAACTTCCGAATCGCGCGCCCAGGCATCTGGGATTTGGTGTCAAAAGATGCGGGAGACTCAAAAGAAAAAAGTCATGAGTATGACACATCGCGGCGATAGCTTTAACCCTTTTTAATTAGACATATAGTTAAACAATGCCTTTAAGTTTTGCTTACATTGGCACATTCTACATCATCTATCAATGGGCAAAATATATTTGGAGTCATGAGCACTACAGATAGTTCATGGGGGTAATTTGGAAGTGTGAGTATCACTGTGATTTTGACAAATCTGTCAGTAACATTATATAATTACCTTGACTTGGAAAATTGCTGGTATCAACTTCAAGCCCATTCACTACTGGTGTATATTGTTCCTGCAGAAAGAGAGGTACAGTATTACCATATATGATGAGTTCAGCACAAGTCATGGTTACCATTAAAAAAAAAAAATCAATATTATGGAAATATCAACTGCAGCAAATGAAATACCTAGATGATACCATGATTTTGCTTTCCCACCAAAATTTAGTGAAGAGCTGGTTCATCTTCAAGCAAGGTGCTACTGAAACAACTATGCAATGTTGACAACTTGTTTACCACATTAAGTACTGGTAGTTACAGACATCATCAACATTTGATGCAGTATCTTTCATTTGAAACTAATTGCAGCCTAGATCAAGAGTTCTATCTCTTGGCCTCATTATTGCTCTCAAAATATTTTTTTAAGGAATTTTTTTTCCTAGTACCGCAGAGCTACTCACTGTTCAATTATGTCATGTGCTGTTGCATCAAATGTCTTTTATTGCAACTTTGCTCCATAGAACTGAACAGAATATATAATTACTTTAGTCAACTGTCTGATTTGTCCAGCAAATTTGAGAAGTAAACTTTTTTTTCTGCTTTTGGCTTACAGCTGAATGCCTCAAGTGCTCCATCCTTTTGGTGATTTCTTGTGTGATCTTTGGGGGCATCTCCCTTCTTTTTGCTGTTGTTTCCACCAGGAGCTCATCCAATCTGAGTGCTTTGGCATCCACATCCTTCCTCAGTTCCACATTAACTGGCTCATAATCTAAAACAATGCAAAATAAACACATTTTAAACAAATCATTTCGTGCACTTTTACAACTGTGCAGGAGATCATGGAAAATGGGATATATGAGATCCATATGCTAATTTTGTGCAAGACAACAATAGATTTAAGGTTGTTAACTCAATTTTTGATTGGACAACCTTCATAGAGGGAATTAAAATTGTAGCTTTAGTACATGTCTTGTTGGTGAAGTTGACTCTGGCTTTGTCCCATTCTTTATATTTGCTTGGGTGGGCAATTAAGTCCTGTTCAAAGAGGGATTAAATAGCTGTTGAAGATGTAATGAGTACACAATATGTACTAAGAGGGTGCTACTGTCCACTGCTCTTTTGCATTTTGGGGCCATGTAGGTTTGTAAGTACACAGCAAGTTGGGGATTCTAATGTTTTGGACTGAATGGCCACCTTGGATGTAATCAGCTCTGAACATGTGGGGATTACCAGTACCTTCTGAGAATTAACTGTAGAATCTTGAACTGTTTACACTAAGTTGTGGAGGGTTGGCTTTCTTTGTGGAAGGGCACATCTTAAATTGAAGTTCAAGAAGAGCAGACATGGGATAGGTAGCTCCCATTCTGTATACGAGTCAGCACAATGTATTGTTAAACAGGAGTAAACAGAGGTTCTTTGAGAAATTGTTACATGGGTGGAAACTAAACTGAATAAAGTAAAAAAAAAAAAAAAAAAAACCTATGTGATATCACTACATTGTAATGACCAAATTCATTTGGCAGGTCCAGATTACAATTGTTGTAATTAAGGACTTCATAAATGCTATCTTTTCTCAAACCAAACTGACATAAATTTTCATCAACCCATCAAATCCTAAAGGCATTCTGCAGCAGAAATAATAATTTCGACCCATTACATTGGCAAATCAGAATTTTAGTGTGAGTCCTACTTTTGGGACTGGTTGAATTCACTAAATCTTCACAAAAATACAAAATGTCAATTTAAGAGAAACATGAACCTGACTTCTAACAGGGAGGTGGCACCTCCCTGCTTCTAAAGTATGTTATTAATTACAAAACTAAGTCAAGATCTTTTGACAAATCTGCAACCCAAACAAATACATGAATGGAGGAACAAACTTGATGCAGACATTGATGCAAAGCATTTTTCCCCATCTTTTGGGTAAGCATACAGTATGATACCGGTACATGTATATTGACAAAGAAGACTTAAAGTCTTTATAATCACTGGCATGTACTGTATTACTTGAGGTTTTTATGGCACCTGTTCCATTTAGCACAACACAACAAGTCAGTGAGGTGTAATCCTGTGGCCATTACATAAGAAATGTGAAAGAAAATTCAGTGGTAACTGTGTCTTCTGATTTAAGCATATAGAAAGGGCCATTCAGTAGACCAACCAGCTTGAAGAATTCTTGGCATTCATTACACTATCGATGATAAAGGAAGAAAAGAAAGGGGAGGCAATTACACAGTTAAAGTAGGTAACATTTTGAGAGTGAGAAATCAGAGAGTGCATAGTGGTGAATACCTTTTGTTACGTTTCCTTCCTCCATAGCTTGACTCCAGGTTTGACCTTCAACTGACACATTGTAGTGAACAGCATTTTCATACACCTGCAGGAACAAAGGCATTTGTCAATATTTGATAATTCAAGCTGCTTGATGTCAATGTGACATACTGTATTTATTTTTAATTTCATACAACTTCAATGGTATGATAATTGATGTCAATCATGAATGCCAGTCACACACTGCAAAATTTACATTTAACTTTGGAGATGTCAAACTTAGAGTCTTAGACTAGATCTTCTACTTCTATACTTGTTTGCAAATACTGAATACAGATTACTAGATTACATTCTAGACAGAAAAAATCTGTTGTATGTCCTCTGCAGGTTGTTGTTTTTTTTTCTTTTTCATCATTTTTTGACATTTACGGCTCTCCTCTGTAGAGGAGGGGATTCCGTGAAGCCAGACGTAGTCTCTGCAGAACATATCCTTGACGACCAGATGTAGTTAGTCGACTGTGACACTTATTCTGGTGTCCAAAATCATCATCAGCTACTCACTCGGCACTCCACAAGCTGAGCAGCATTTTAGTCAACCTCCAACAAACATTCAAAGAAAGAAGGGAGCCCTAGGCAGAAGAAGGAGGTCCTCTCTCAGTGAGTTCCAGTGGTAGACTGATTCTTTATTAAGAACCCACAGGGTTCTTTCCATTTGCGTATTTAAATCACAAACTACACAAACCAATCAAAACGCTATTCAAAAGAGTGTGACCAGGGGGGTGTTTCATCAATTTAGTCAGCGCTGACAATTTCAGCAAAATCCTTGGTTTTGATTGGCTGAGATGCTCTGGTCACTGACTGTTACCATGGTGAATGTCAGAGACAGACAACTTGTCAGCGCTGACTAACTTGATGAAACATCCCCCTGAGGTCAAAGAAAGAACTATTGGAAAGTAAAGATGAGGTGATCATGAGTTGAACTTAAACATGAATGGGAACAGAACAAAAGAGTCATGAGGTGTGGAGATGGGTGAGATGTAAAGAAGGTACCAGTACTGGAAAGTGTATATAAATAGGCACAAGGAAGGGGAAACGAATTGTGATGTACGGGAGGTTAAGTGTGAGAAGAAATGATAACTTGAGGCATGCATGGAAAATAAACTCTTCATGAGTCTATGGATATTAAAAGCTAAAAGAAAAACTGAATTATTCAAATATATCTTTGGATCAATTTCATGCTCTTACCCTATGTTCTACTACTACAGCTAGTACTTTTCTATCCATCACGATTAACCACCTATTTTTAGATCGACCACCCTTGGCGCTTGCGCAATGGCTTTCTCGCGTATAAAATCATGACAAAAGTATGCATGGAATAGAAATCAAGAGAAATCAGGGGGATGCAGGTAAATAATCTCAGGAAAAAAAGAATTGGAAGAAAATCCTCATTAGTAATACAAGTAATCATTGTTAACACATAGCCTAGAATCTACGTTAGGCCTAACTGCGACCAGCAGCCCCATCCATACGCATAGCGTAACGCTATGCGTATGGGGCTGCTGGTCGCAGTAACGTTAGGCCTATATATAACCCCGGCACGGGGCGCTGTACTTGGTATGTGTTGGGGTCGCTGCTGCGGTTACGTTAAGCCTAACGCCTATCGTTACATACCTTGTACCTTGTACCTTGTAGTTGTTATCCCCGAAGACCTCCACTAGGAAGGGTAACTCAGGGCTGACGAGAGTGGTAACACAAGTTTCTTTTGTTTTATAAAAGCTTTGACTTTTTTAGTTTGGTTTTGAAGACTTCTGTGCTCTTGGATAATATTATTTCTTTTGGGAGGTTATTCCAAAGGGAAATTACATCTGGGAAGAATGAGTGTGCTAGCATTCTGAATCTATTTTATTTGCCATTCACTGACAGTGACACTGGATGGATTTCCAAACCATGATTTTAAAATTTTATGTGCTTTTCAACACTGTTCAAAGCCTAAAGGGAAAACTGGCGGTCGGTGCGGTGAGAGCTTGCGCCAGTGCACAGAAAAAAAATAATAACTTGCTTATTATTTAACTTCCATCAATTAACTTCTTTATGGAATGGGGCCCAGATCACGATCACACCGGTCCTTCACACACACACATGACGCCGTGCGAAGCCTGTCGCGACTTTACGTGCAAAATAATAGGACCTACAGAGTACAGCGACTGTGCATAGAAATCAACGCGCACGCCAACGGCCGCTAACCAACGTTTGTCTACATCCCTGTCTTGCGGTTGCTTTTCTTGACTGATTTATAATTGGTGAAGGCGTCACGATTGTATACGACATAAAACAGACGTACCTCTTTAAATCGTTGTTTGATACGTTCACGGAAGTCATCTTCATACTCATTTTTCTCCAACACAAGCTGAATGGTTGATACAACCATATGACAAGCCGATTCTACAGCTTGTTTACTACAGCAGTTTACGAGAGTCGGCGTTGAATCTGAATTGTCCTCCATATTTTTTGACCATCGCGCTTCTCAGAATTGGGTACATTGAGGAATGAATATGTTTTAAGATCATTTCTGATATTATTTTCATCATATTTCACATACAAGTATTTATAAAACTGTAATTTATTTTACAAAATTCCTGTTTTTTAGCCAATAATTTTTATTAAATTACTATTTACCCAAACAAATAATCCTTTTAATGAACGAGGTCAATATCATTGAGGGAGGGGAGCACCGAACTAAGTTCGGTGGAGGGCCCGCGCCGCGCCCGGGGGAGGCTAGTGAGGGATCATCAGAGCAGGGACCCTCCCTGCTCTGATGATCCCTCACTAGCCTCCCCCGGGCGCGGCGCGGGCCCTCCACCGAACTTAGTTCGGTGCTCCCCTCCCTCAATGATATTGACCTCGTTCATTAAAAGGATTATTTGTTTGGGTAAATAGTAATTTAATAAAAATTATTGGCTAAAAAACAGGAATTTTGGGGGAAATTACAGAATACCGGTTTTGCATCATATAAATTAGCATATTAGTGCGTATAAGAGCCGCCGGAGGCGGGGCCTTCGGCCCCGCCTCCGGCGGCTCTCCCTTAGAGATGAATTTCAGCCCGAAGGGCTGAAATTCGTCTTTCCCGTCGTCTGGGGGCCCCAAAAAGCCCGGGAACGGAACGGCCGTCAAAAAGTAGGTTGACCACACAATTTTTATGAAAATTGAGTGGTTTCAGAGGAAAACTGCTCTAAATCAAGATAACTCGAGTAAATCGTCGGTAAAGAAAATCGAGCCGATTTTGGCGGAACTACTTTAAACTTGATGACGTCATCACAGCTGACATCCTCCTTCCTTCATCTCTTTTCGACACAAGTCATTCACGATCAATCACACTACTCACTAGTTTGGCAAGGCAGCGCGTATACGCGTATTGTCAAGAGACATGTGCGCACTCAACTGCTACACGTATTGTACACTGTACTAGTAAACATGCGCGCGTTCTGCAGACTCAATACGCGCTACCACTGCACACGTACGCATCATAAGCTGTTGTGTGTAGGTATTGTTGTACGACTGCATAGAGTCAACATGGTGGGCTGTCAAGAGCACCCACACAGTGCGTAAGCTCTACTGTAAGCTAGCACCAGCAATTAGATAAGTGATTGTTTTCTAGTCTCACCTAAATTGCTGTCGATTTCTAGGATACGGACTATCCTCAACTCCTAAAAACGTGAGTATTCATCGTAAATTCGGGTAAATTTTAACGGCTAGTCTAGACTAGCATCGTCAGGATGTAGAACTACATTATTCGGGGGACACCCCCGAAACCCCCGAGAACAACGTAAGATACCACACTTCTCACCGCACAGATCAAAGAAAACACACGTAAACAAATGCAATCGTCGACAGCCGAATCACGGACCGTATCGCAGATCGGATTAATATTTCAGATGGTTGCTATCGGCAAGCGTAATTACGCTCTTTTCAGAGCGATTTGCGCTCTCCGTGATTGGCTGCCGGTATTCTGTAATTAGTCCAGGCTAGGCTCCATAGAAAGTGCACCTAACCTTGTTTTTTGATATATACAATGTTTTTTGATGGTTTCTTGTCAATTCGAGGGTGCTTATTCCAAATCCGATTGATGCCACTCGCGTAACCTTGAGCATTTTCGGCAAAACGCAAAAATCCAAAATGGCCGCCAGATATGCTAATTTGGCCATGATAATCCCAGTTATGTCAATTTTATGACAAATTATTCCATCAAAGTTTTTAAAATTTTTGTTCCTTGAGTAATTCTACTTGCACATGCAAGAAATTTTTCATTTGAAGAGGTACATTTAGTATTTTAAGCTTATTTTCAATTCAAAATGGCCGCCACTCCTATACTCATGTACTATATAAATGGCAAAAAATATGCATAGAAATAGAAGACGAATTTCCAGTCACATACCTACGCTTTTATCAAGTTTTGCATGTGCAATGCAAATCTGATGAGTGCCACTAGCAAAACAAGCAAACAAAAAAGCAAACAAACAGAAAGTTTATTGTTTTTAGGCTTATTATATTCTTCTTTATACAAAACTTCAAAATGGACGCCACTAATATACCCCTGCACAATATGAACGGCAGAGCTTGTGAAATAAACAAATTTTTTTTTTTTTTTTTCTGTCACTCAGGTACACTGTTTACCAATTTGTGTGCTGACTATAAATCAGAAGGTTGTTACTAACAAAGGCTGTTTTATTTTTTTTTATGCAAACATCCAAATTTGCTACCTCAACCTGAAATTTTCCCTAGGTATTTGGAAAAATCCACCAAAACTTGAATTGACGCCAACATCAAGATCGTTTATCAGGAATTATTAGATATGAACATTTGATACTTACTTTCCTTGAGATGTTCAACATCAAAATATTCATTCTGATTTACTGAATTAAAAGGCTGAATCCTAGATGATGACACAAATGAAATTTCCAATTAACTGTCCTGTTCTACATTATCTAAAAGCGATATTATACAAAATTTTCAGTCCCCTCATCCGAGAAAGAACATGAGGCAGGGGAAAGTGGAAAAAGGGACCACCTCACTTCCTGTTGTCAAATCTCTGAAATGAAGACAATGCCCCAAAGTTTTTTTATGTTAACCCAGATGAACATGGTAGATGAATTTTACCACGCTTTTTTTTTTTCGGAGTGAATGTGTTTGAGTATAGGCCTATGATGTCGAGGGAGACTCTGAGATCTGTACAGTGCTGCCTTATTCTGAAAGCAGTGTTATAACAACTTCACACTGCTTGTCTTTAATCTTCAGATTCAGGATTGCTCTCGGTAACCAGACCAGCTGTGTTAGGACTCTGAATGATGGCCTCCTTAATGGTGGCTGTAAATTAACTCCACTAGAGGTCTTTTTAACATATATGTGGTGACATTACATTCACTTCACGTAGGAAGTTTGCAGATGATCTTGCCTTTACGTCTCAGGGTTAAAGTCCTTGGATGACATGAGCCGAGTACTGACCCATCTCAAGACAATAGTGGAGTACTTCATCTTCTGGAGACTTTGCCCCAACCTTTATTAGATTATCATCAGATCCATGCATTCCATCTTAGTAACCATCTTGCCAACGTCATGTTCAAGGCAGCCCTCTGTGGCAAGCCTTCCAAGCATATCATATAGGCTAAGGAAGTCCACCCTCCTTCACTGGCACTCAATCACTCTCCCTCACACTGGAAGGAAAGGATGGCAAGTGTCACCAGTGCCGTCAACGCATACCTTGACCTTCCAAACACGATAGCATGGGGGGGGGGGGCATTTCATGAAGCATTTTGTCGGACAAATTTGTCTGACAAATTTGCTCTCAGCCAATCAGATGCAAGGATTTAATAGCTTATAACAGTTTGTAAAAAAGAAAAGATCTGACAAAACACTTCATGAAATGCCCCCTTGAACAACCTGCCATCAATGCGCCTGAAATCCCACAAGCCTATAGATTTCCCTACTGTAACTTGAAAGCTTTGACCCCAAAACAGGTTGGTGCAGATGCTGGTCTGATGTCATCTCTAATACCACCCAAGTTACCTACAACACTATCTCTGGCCTGGCAACAAAGCCACAGGGCTTCAACGGGTGGTGATCAAGCAAGTCTTCATGTCTTCATCCTGTTTCTATGGCAAATAATCGCCCTCTGACCCCTGAGGAAGTGCTGAACATCACCAGATGTGGTTACAATTAAAACAATTGCAGGACTAATATGCATCTTTAGCCTGAGAATTCTGCAAACTTGGGGCTGATGTCGCCTGCTGCTAAACATACGATTAAATTAAGGGTTCTTTAAAGACAATAAAAATGACAGTTTTAGTTTTAAGACAACACTGAATGAGATCATGATGTCAAAGTGTATACATGTATTATCAACACCTGGGAACTGTGAGAGAACTGAAAGAGGTATCTCCCATTGCTCCTTGGTTGATGTTTAATGAACAGTTTGTACGGTATTGCATTAGGACAGTTTCGTTTATGCCTTCAACAGTTTTTGTTGTTGTTTTAATTCAAGAAGAAAATCAGGTTTGCTCGATAATATCAAGGCGGCACTTCTAAATTAAATCATATCAAAGTGATGGAGGTTATGATCCATTTCGAACTCGCCTCAGGACTGCTCCCTCCCCCCCCCCCCCCAACTCCTTGCTGGAAAAAAAAAAATCTACAATGTAAAGGGTTTTTAGTTGTGCCATTAACGTCCGATGTGTTTTTGTCTGCAACCACGTATCTCTGCACTTACTGTATAGGATTTTTCTGTACTTTGTTAATATGGTTTTAGGGGAATGCATATCACAAGCTTTGCTTTCTAGCTTCCCCTCCATTTTCAACATTATTTGATAAATACCATGTATCTAGGCTCCTTGATATATTGTGTTAGTATTACATGTTTATATTCAGCCGGCATATAGACTATGATGGTATTTTCATTCTTTGCGAGACGTTAGTGAATTTATATTGTCGAGACTTTTGTTGAGACAAAATGAAATATATAAGAAATTGTGTTCAACATCGTAAGGTTTATGAATATTAAATGCTCATAATGTAGCCCCCCTATATATTGTAAGTGACACCCAACATATTGCACATACAAAACTTTATGATAGTGTAGGTAAGGGACTGGAAATACAGTAAATTTGTTCTATATTTCCATGCATATGTTTTGCCATTCATATAGTACATAAGTATAGGAATGGCGGCCATTTTGAATACAAAAATGAACTTTAAATGCTAAATGAACCTATATGAAATGAAAATTCGCTTGCAAATGCAGATGGAGTAACTCTAGGAACAATAATGTACGAAGCTTGGTGGAATAATTGGTCATATAATGCACATTATTGTGTTTATCATGGCCGAATTAGCATATCTGGCGGCCATTTTGGATTTTTGCATTTTGCCGAAAATGCTCAAGGTTACGCGAGTGGCATCAATCGGATTTGGAATCAGCACCCTCGAATTGACAAGAAACCATCAAAAAACATTGTATATATCAAAAAACAAGGTTGGGTGCCTTCTAGCCTGGACTAAATTTACCCGCTCGGAGTACGAGAGCAGTGAGAGCTCAACAGTGCATGGATCTGAAGTCTTCGGTCGGCTAGGCTGCGCCGCTCCTCCGGCGTGTTTTTGTTTTTAGACGGCACAGATTGGGGAGCCGTGTCCCGTGTCTCTGGTGATCCTTCTTGCTTGATTTGTGGCTCCACTCGAGCTCGAGTTTTCACACAGCCTGCATGTAGTGTCTAACACTTCCCTGCTGACCCTGGCTCCGACTATCGAGAAAAGACAGTGAATCTGCGTATATCCCAATCTGGTCTGGTACAACTCAACAGGAATGGAGACGAAATCGGGCCCAGAAGAACACGCTAAATATATAGACTGTCACTGCCATCTCGCTGCAGAGGATTTTGTCCATGTAAGCACTGCACTGCTGCCACACAGTGATACATGTACCGTTAGTGCACCAGTTTTCGACAGGACCCAGATTTCGACACCCAGCAGATAATTCTTATTGAATTTTATACTCAGTACAAACGTCTGACTTCAACAATCAACCAAGTTATCAATCACATTTCTAGTCTTATGTAAACACCGTTTGTCACTTGTCATCATAATCCGACGGTAGAATATTTAGTAGAAAAGCAACACAGTGTCAGCAGAAATGTTGATGTCAGCCATTTTTAGGGGTTCAAAACAATCAGCTGACAATATGACGCATTTTGTATACATCGCCGTAAAATGAAATTGACCCATGCCGGTTATCTTACTTTAGTATCAGTTTGTTTGCCAAATCCTGATGTTTCATTTCATATTCGTCTTTGGTAATTTCATGGCTGAATTCGTGATAAATGAGCAAACTTTTAGAAAGAGTTGGCTTTGAGAATGTGGCACCGGATTTCGACATTCCCATATTAAGACACGTTATAGAAGAAAATACAAGTTCTTGCGCTGGTATGATTGCTGGTTTGCGCACACAATGCAGTGTACGCATACTGTACGTGCCATGTGATTTATGTGTGATGCGCGCTGCATGATTGTGTCGAAAAATGATGCTGGGTGTCGAAATCTGATGCCAGCGACGGCGTGACGGAAATGGCTTAAAATTGAACATGAGTGCATTCAAATGGGAATACGTTCAAGGCATATTATTGCTGGCCTTAGTAGCTCAACTTCATATCGAAATTCTGAGGTAAAACGGTGCAGTATTGATGGTAAACAAGGAAATGTGCTAAAGTGTCGAAAACCGGTACCCTTACTGTACTATGACACCACTGCACACTTCCTTCGTGAACTTGGCTTCACAATTCAACAATCTACTAACGCTGTTTTACTTGTAATGTACTGACTAGAACACCACTACCATGATGTAGATCTAGAGAATCTAGTTGTTTGTAACTGAAGCAGTGAGCAATTATAATTAAATCAATAACTTATTTTTTTATCTATCTTTATAAAATTTAATCTGTTTGGGCTTATAATATTGGAATCTGAAATCTGATCCCAAGGGAATTTGTTGGCAAAATCGTGAAATAGGCCCCACCGCAGTGTGCGTGCACCCGTGCGTTAGCAAGCAAGGGTAGATCCTAGGGTTATGGTTAGGGTTAGGGTTTTTTAGGGTTAGGTAGGGTTGTATTTATGGTTAAACTGGCCGTTAAATTAGTCGAGGGACATTAGGGAGGCCTTCCGAGAATAAAAAGTTGAAGACTAATATAATGCTGTGGAAATCGGCCCCACCGCTGTAGCAATCTCGCATAAATGCCGTTTGGTGGGGCTGCATTCATGAGTATACTGTGGAAGGAAGCCCCACCACTGTGCTTACCTACCGATGAACGCCACACAGTGGGGCTGAATTCACGAGTATAAGGCGAGCAGCCGTAGTATTAGTACGGACACGCAGTGGTGGGGCCTATTTCATGAGTATGCCAATTTGTTTTGGTCACTGCTAAGACGGGTAGGCTATATTCAGTGCTGCTTTTGATTCATGAGATCTCTGCAACAATTGGTAGTGTCATACTAAAAATTTCACACGAATTAATTTTTCTTGGACAGAGAAAGAGCAATGAAATATAAAGCTCCAGGGCATTGGTTTTAAGTAATCCAATGAGCCTGATGAGGTCAGGAAAAGGTCAAGGTAATGTGCAGTTTCATTTAAAAAATGTTAAAATAAGATTTCATACAATGAAATCCTTGAACTTGTCATACCAATTTATGACTTTTCAACTGTCTTTAATAATAAGTATATCGTATTGTGTGTTGCATTTCAACAGGATATTGATGAGGTGGTGTGCAGGGCCAGAGAGGTATGTAGATCTGGGAATTATCCAGATATGATCAAAATAAAGTATCACTATTTTTTTTTTTACTCGTTGGTTACAAACTTGTGTCAACTTTTGAATATGTAGTAGATATTGTGGACTTCCATACTTTTGTGAACTGAAGGAGTTAATATTAGTATCTAACATAATGCTAACCAGGGTTAGTAAAATGTTTATTTGTCTGTTTTACATGAACTTCAGTGTGTAGTTGTAGACCTGAACACAAAAGGTAATAAAAGTAAACATACAAGAGGTATCATATAGTTTTCACTTTGCTCGTTAGAAAATGTAGTTACTACTCTATAGGTAACTTTATAGTTAGGGTGCATATGTTTGGTAATGGTGATATTAATAGGGAGAATATATCTTGATGTACCAACTCCACATTTCAAGGTACAGCCATTTAATGTGTGTATAGCTTGAGAAAATGGAAAATGTAGCATGTAATACAGAGAGAGCATAAATCTGACCTGAATCTGTTTGTGGTATGGTATATGTTTTATTCCAGCATGGTGTGGAGGCTGCACTGGTAGTTGCAGAGAATGGTCAAGAGTTTGAGGGGGTCATGGAACTATCTAGACTCTACCCAGGCTTCCTTCTGCCATGCCTTGGTGTTCATCCTGTGCAGGTGTTTGGTTTGTTCTCAGAATTTGATGTGTTCCTGCAACTTGTCTTTAAAAACAAATTAACTTCTTCCCCCATGAAAGATGTCAACAAGAATGTTAAGTCCCACATTTATCTTGAGCATTGTCTTAAAAGATTGTTTCATTAAGAGATAAGTGAAAAGAGAGGACCACTGCTTACATATCTTGTCATAAAATCACACCTAAGAGCTTTTTGAATCACATGGTGAATGCCATTTCAGATAATTTGAAGTTTTTCAAACATTCTCTACCTTTTTTCTTTTGTGTGTGTGTGTGTGTATTTCCAGTACATGGGACATCCTTTCACAGCAGTCATCATTTTAGTGGATTTGTTGAAAATAGCTTTTATATCAGAAAGATCAACACAGTGTTAATAACTTTATGGATCAGCAGGTCATGCGATATTGCATCCATACACATACACAAGCTGAAATGACCCTATTTAGTGACAAAGGAAAAGGGAAATTATGAAAAGCGAGTAAAGCTCTTTTGTCCCTGAGCAGTTTAATACTGATTTGTCCTCAAGGTTTGCAGCCTCTTTTTGATTATCATGATGAAAAAATATTTTCACAAAAGTGTACAATATTATAACTTTCTCACACAAATGATCAGTACAGATGTATTTCACTAGCAACAACAAAAAAAAAAAAAGTTGTGTTACCAAGACAATTCTTTCAGGTCCCCTGTGAATGCACGTCAGATTGAATTCTGCGATATCCTATATACGATAATGACCTTCCTGATATTTGCACAGCATCAGACTATGTGATTTTTTTTTTTGATTTTTTTATTTATTTATTTATTTTTTTTTTGGGGGGGGGGAGGTGATATGTACTGATGGCATTTTACTTTTTACATTATGGTTTCATGTTTGTAGGGAAATCCCCCTGATGAGCAGCGCAGTGTACAGCATACTGACTTGGATGACTGCATTGGAGTTATTGAGAAGTATGCCGATCAACTTGTGGCTGTTGGAGAGGTAAAGAGGAATTCTTGTCCATGGTTATGAATTTCTGTAGATTTCATTCATTTTCATGCATGCTAGTTTTACCCTTTCTTCTCTTATTTCCTGTGTGTGAATATATCATGAGTTTTATTATATGGTAAGCAGAAGTGAAGGACAAAGTCATGTCATTTGTCAAAGGCACACAGTTATTTTGAACTATTTTGTATCTAGGGTGATTATTATGAACTGCTGCATGTTACATGCTCAAATCTGCTGTCTTATCCGTAGCTTTATTTTGAAATATTGTAAAGGTAATACCCTTTCATAGATATGGATGCTCATATTCAAGTTACCCATACAGCACAGCTTCAATCCTCACAAAAAAAAAGAAAAAAAAAGTGGAGATGGATTGCAGTTAAAGGATTTCTGATAAAAGCAAATCGGTTCCTGTGATTATGAATTTAGGTATCATTCTATCGTATTGCGATGTTATATACTGAAACATGTAATTCTGTTTTCAGGTGGGACTAGACTTCACACCAAGAGTAGCAAGGAATGCAGAGGAGAAGGACACACAAAAAGCTGTTCTCATCCAACAAGTACAACTGGCAAAGAGACTAGGACTCCCTTTGTAAGTTATGTATCCTCTATTCTGTTTTGTGGTGAGACAATTGTGTTCAATTACCAGATACATGCATTTCAGCAAAGCTAATTGCTAGGGCAACGCTGAATATTTTGTAGAGACTTAGATACAGAATAAAACATGATTTCAAGAATATATATTATTGTACATGTGAGTCAAATGTAAAAATGGCTTTCAGAGAGACCAGGCAGTAATTCTTTTCATACTCTGTGTTCCATGTAGAAATGTCCATTCAAGGTCAGCAGGGAGACCTACAATAGCACTTCTTCATGAACAAGGTGAAAGATGGTTTCTTCTTTTACATGTCATTTACTGTTGCAAATCATATCAACTCTGATCCGTCCTTACACTCTCCCTTTCTGTTCATAATGTGTTGTTCAAATCACTGTAGACTTATTACCTCAGACCATTACATGTTATGGAAACCGTATCTGCTTAATGATACACCCATCTTGTTAGAATTTTCCATCCACGCTGATTTATAGTCTTTCAATAGACCAAGACGATGAAGCCTGTATGAAAAGTGATTTTCATATCCTAGGATTTTATCCAATATTTTTGTAGAGTTGGTAGTATCATGGCAATATGTTGTTTTACTTTGCAATGATGTGAAAGAAAACATTATTACTTTATAGCTTATGACAAGTAGTCATCTATGAAGTGATGGTTTAGACCACACCCACCAAAAATTTGCATTATAGTCCAAGAAATGCTGTACTTCGATGAAAGAATTTGTCTTCACTGTCTAATCAGCCTATTGAGAAATGAGTCAGGGGATGATTTGCACTGTCAATCTGCCAACCCAGGCAACCCTATGATACTATTTATGTTAAGATAAGTGTTCATATCGTAGATTTTAGCTCAAAGGATACAGTTTCATCAGTCTCATACTTGCCAAAGTACCATGTACTCTGTAAATTTCATCACATTCTTGAGACCTTAAGTTTGTCCTGGGAAAAATTAGAGCAGGGTGACAAATGTATAATTTGCAGTATCTCTCCTTACAAAGGATTATGAGGTATCAACCACCGTATACACAATATATATATAGTGGTTGATACATCATATATATTTAACATTTAATGTTACAGCGTAACATATCACATTTGCTGAAGTTAATAGCTTGGCATGTTCAGATGTTCAGTGTGTAACTGTTGCTTGATTTTCTTTGTTTCAGGAGCGGAGAATGTATTACTCCATGCTTTTGATGGGAAGGCATCAGTTGCTCTTCAGGGAGTACAGTATGGCTACTTCTTCTCTATCCCTCCTTCCATCATTAGGAGTGGTCAGGTAGGCTTGTTGTAGATTGTCTCAATCATGTGTTCTTTCATCCTCTTTCTTTACTTTAATTTGGTCTGAAGAATTCTCGTCTGATATCGCTGTTCGGCATTGATTATTCTCCTTACATCATGCTTAATGATGAGACTCTACAACAACAAAAAAAAAAAATGTAGATTTTGTGACATGCTGGTGACATGCAGGATTATTTCCATACATCTTGCCACAAAGATAGCGATTTGCAGATAGAATTAATACTGTATGAGTACTCACAGTATCACCACACCTAGTAAAAAAACAACAAATAAACACAAACTTTCAAATGAAGTAATGGGTTGGTTATGGTTGAACTTCAGTCATAATTGGCAAACACATTTTTTGTTTTTAGTCCAAAAATGTTTTGATATTTGGAAAGAAACAATATTAAGTTGCCAAACAACTACCAAAACTGTGTTGCACATTCTAATAGATGACACTTCAGACACAGAATATTGATACAAAATAATACAGCTGTTTTGCCATTTTTCCTCTTCTTTCTCGTATTGCAATGAATTTTTCTCATTTCTTATTTATTAATTTCAACAAGAAGCAAAAGCTGGTGAAGCAGCTGCCATTGGAAAACATCTTACTGGAAACTGACTCCCCAGCCCTGGCTGCAGAGAAGCAGGTGAGACATGGAAAGATGATTTCTCACTCATTAACAGTTCAGACTCTTTATACAACTTTCTGGCCTAAGTGATACAATTCTAGAGGACTTTTACCCATTCTTTGGTGAACTCGATTCAGATATTGGTATAAAACAGCAAATAATAAACACTTGATAAAATGCAAAAGGTGGGAAAAAATTTATTGCACACTCCTCAGGACTCTAGCATACAGGAAAGGCATAAAATTTATTGCTGTGACTACATGTGACATCGTGTAGAGATTTTGTAGCCTTATGCCAATGCTTTGGATTTTATCAAACATGAATCGTGTTTGGAGTCTTAATTTTGATATGATTAATATATCTGTTCTCCTAACTCAATTATCCATGCAGACAAGAAATGAACCAAGCAATATCCGAATATCATGTGACTACATCGCAGAGGTCAAAGGTGTGTCAGCTGAGACAGTGAGGAAGGTCACCCGAGAAAATGCTCTCAAACTCTTCCCCAGGATTCGGCAGTTTCTCCAACCAAGATGACGAGTGCACCTTGAAACATATACTCATATGATTTAGAGACTGGTCGACATAGGTTACAAGTCAAGTGCAAAATTTCAGAAGCTCAGCAGTCATAGAAAGACTCTTGCATCATGATTGCATAAAGTGAGCAAAGGACCAACAATACAAAGACACATCAACTTGGCATCAGTGACATTGTGGCCAAATCTTGCAAAGATATCTATCATGCAACAGGGTTGGATGCAGGTTTTTGACAAAGTTTTTGGTCTATCACTGGGAGAGTGACCCACATACATACGCCTATAGGTTTGCCATCCTGCATCCCAACAGTAGCCATACCTCAGGCATGGCATTCAGCAGAATGACAAATTCTCCATCAGTCTTATTTCATTGAAGAATGTTTGCATCATCACAAGTCACAATAAATGCAGCAACGGCATACATATTCAAAGCTGATAGCTTGTTCCCAACTGTTGCCATAACAACTGAAGTTACAGTGGACTCCCATTATAACAAAGTCCTCGGGACCGCCAGTTTTCTTTCGTTATAACCGAACAAATAAACAATAAAAATACATAGAGTGGATAATGTTGCCGCCTTAATATTTACTTTGTTGTAACCGGAATTTCGTTATAACCGTGTTCACTATAACGGAAGTGCACTGTATTGCCACTTTCAATCTTTGCAAACATTTTCAAGAAGTGGGGCCCCAATTTTTGAAATGTCAAATGTTCTCCCACTTATGTTTTCAATGTAAAGTCCACATTTCTCCTAGCTTTTTGAGCACCAATTGGTAGACTGTCTTGTTTTGAATGCTATACATTTGATTTTGACATTCACTGAAAATCAATCATAGATTATGGATAGGTCTGGTGTAGGGCTGAATTTGAAATATTATTGGCTAGGAATGTGATTTTCAGCCTTCTTGAATAAACAGATAAATAAATAGGCATGTAGGTTTAGTTGGTGCCTCAACATAGCATAACATGAATTTATTTTGTATTTCTCAAGGAGCAAAAGGAGGGGGGAAAATAATAAAAAAAAAAAAAAAAAATGGCTGGCCCACAAAGGTTGATTGGCAGCCTAAAAAAAAAATTATTACAACATGTAAACAAAGAGAGATAAACTTCTAAGTGCAATATATCATAAATGTTACCATGGTCCAGTTACATCATTTGTCAAGTTTGAATGTTATCATTGTTTAGAGAAGAGAAGAGTTTTTTTTTTTTTCTTTAACATGCGTAAAGATATTGGTGGTCAATAATGAGAGCTTGACAGTGTGTGTGTAAGAGTGATCAAGTGAAATGAAATGCCTTCCCATCACAGACTGCCATAGAGGTCAACTAGGACATTTCAATCTGTCCAATCTGTGTGGATTAGTAGGCATGTGTGTGTGTGTGTGTGTGGTGTGCATTTATGAGTTTTAATGGACTGAGATATCTTGTCGGTGTTTCATTCAGATTCCTCCCATGCACTCACTATCATACATTTGTACAAGAATTGCTGCTTTCATTTGACAAGAAGTTTCATTCTTGAAATATTTATTTCAAAAGTATACATCAATATTGCTTACATTGTTCATACATATTGCATAAAAATCAAGACAAGTACCACACTGGTAATCAAATTCTGCATAAATTTCATCAGCACATTGTGGGTTTAGTTAAATGATACAGTGTTGTTTGGTTCAAGAAATATCGCAACTGACATCAACTACAGTGTACAACTACTCAAGTAACTGTAGAAGCTTTTGAAATGCTATGTGTATATAGACAGCAGCCCTGCAAATACAACCCCCTATAAAGAATGCAACAATAACTAGATAAAACGCTCAGTGCAGACCTCTGACAAGCAGCTCATTTCCACCCATGAACACATGCTGAAAATAGCCCAATTTCCCAATACAGAAGCCTTTTGTTTACAGTTTCCAGCTACACAGTGCCTCACCCGAGCACTCAGAGCACGCACTTTAGAGCACATGCAAACATCAAATACATACTCATGCACCCTATCTGCCAAAAGTTCAAAAATCCTTCAAATAACCCATACAAATTCGCAGATTAACCACCAAAATTTAATCATACATTCCTTTTGTCGTCATCAACTTTTCCTGCAAGTTTCATTGAAATCCATTAGCAACTTTTTGAGTTACGTATTTTGCAAACAGACAAACAAACCAACGCGATGAAACACAACCTTTCTCAGCAGAGGTAACAACACTCTCATTCTGTCGACACATTTTTTACAAGATTACTGTGTAGTCCAACTGAGGCTTGCATAGCTTTCCCCTTTGGTATTACCAGTAGTACACCAGACTAAAATTGTCCATCCATAATCTGATACATGTACAGGGTATATGCATGCCCAAGTAAAAATGTATCCTTGTGACGAAGAAGCTTACATACATGTACTGCACATTTTGGACAGGTTTTCTGTAAGAATCTTGTCGAAACGCTTTAATTAATGACTACACGGGGCCATAATAGATATCCCTCTTTGAACAGTCGGGGTATTCTATTATCACAGATATGGTCACACATAGCTGATAATAACAGCAGTTCTGTATGATACAGCCCATGAGTGAGTTTAGATTTTTACGGCAATTGTCCTCGATCTGCAGCACATTTCAATATACACCGTACAATGACAAATATGCACACATTCAAAAATATGTTGTAGCATCTTGACATAAAGAAATTACTTTCAACAACCTTCAGCATACAATGTAGCTGCCTTATTCAAATATGAGTAAATCTAACACAAGGCATCTTTATGGTGATTTGTCAAAATTGAATGTTGTGTATTATGCACGATGTACTTGGGTAACGGCAAACAGCTTCTGACATTTAGAATTAAACTAATTTTTTCTGTTCTTTCATCTGACAAGTTGATGTGACAGATCAAGACGAGGTACCCAAATACAGTAATACTTAGAAGTGTTCGAATGCAAGCCATTCAAAATTCCACTATGCATTATGTAACATTATTCAAGTGAGTAACAAACATTCAACTCTCTTGGGATTACTATTAAAAAAAGATATCAAGTACTTGACAGTTCCCTAAGGTACATGTATTGAAAAGCACACCAAGTCTGAATGAAATGTACATATAAATATTAGAAAAATGCTCTCTTGAAATTTGTGCTTTAAATGTATAAATAACAATGCTGTGGGCAAAATCTAATAACTATTGAAGGATTCTTTTTTTTTTCATGGTGGAGGAGTTCTTGGTAAATTCGTGCCCATCATTTCCCTTTTTTGATACTTTGAAAATTACATGTTCAACACTGCATGACCAGAGAGAATTAGATAAGGAGGCACCCCCCCCCCCCCTTGTAGCAGAAGTACAGTGGTATACTACTTGAAGGAATGACACAAATCCCTGGACAGTGTGAAGAGGCAAAGTTTGTACATTTAAGTGAAAAGCACCACACATGACCAAATCCTGTGTACTGTAGGAAACCTTTATAAGATGACTTTGTAACAAAATGAAAAAGATCCATGCTAACTGTTCATCATAACAATGATGATAGTATTGCCAGCTCATTTCAAGCCAATTTATTACATTATCCACTACATGTACATGTATGACTGCCATACCTTATGTTAATCATAAATATCAGACATACAATGGGTAGGTGTATTTTGAGAAGTTTGCACACACTATCAAGCACAGAAGGTTCCTTGGCACCAGTCCCTGATCAGAATCTATACTGAAGCAGAATATTATTAGGGTCAGTCCAGCTCCACATGATCTCAGACTCTGCAGCAAAGCAATCCAGCCATGGATGTCCAGCATCAACAGATCACCTTTTTTAAGTTTCCTCTGCAGCACCCATCTTCTTTATGTGTCATTGCTAGCTTCAGGTATTCTCCAGCAGATCTCCCCTTCCCTGCTTGGCTTTAGATGGCAAGATGACTGTAACCTGGAAAAAAAGGGAACATTTTCAAGCAAGGTTATAACTACATTGTAGATTATAAAAAGCACCAAAATAGTTAATAACATCAACATCTACCAGCTAAGACAATTATATGGGTAAAAATTAGGGGTTACACAATATAGATATTCAGTACACAGGAAGAAGTGCATGAATAGTGCAGTCTAGTATACTGTATTTTCGATTTGACTGAGCCTGGAAAATACTGGAAATTGAGAGACGATACAAGGCACAACTTACCAACTACTTACGTACTATACTAGCTCCATATAAATCTGTATCAATCTAAGTGTATGGTGAAGTTAACTGCTTTGGCCAAAGAACGTGTTACCATCTCTTAGTTTTCAGCGGTTCCCAAGCTCACTCAAACCCAACATTGGGAGGGGGTCCAAAAGATAGCCACATAACATACTGCATGTGCACAATAGGAAATTCAAAGGCAGAAGTATTTCGACTAAGGAACCATAATTAAAATAACAACTAAAATTTGAGTCATGTACAGGTTCCTTTTAGCTTTTTTATGATTTATCTACCTGTCAATACACCCTTCTATGTTCACTTTTCTCAGCTTCTATAAGGCTTATATGATTGTGTTTTTGTTTGTTTGTTTTTGTTGTTACCGGAAAAATGAAATAAGTCTAACTCAAACATAAAACAAGTTGGCTTTTGCACATTAAAAAAAAAAAAAAAAGTATACGAACAAATAAATTAGGCAAATGTAAAGCGTCGATATTGATAGTTTACTTACTGGATTTGTTGGGGAAGTGCCTCCTCTCTCTATGTGTTCTGTCATTGACTTGGAAAGTGCATCTCGCCTCGCTTTCTGGCTGGTTTTGTTTCGGGTTCATAACGGTGCTTTTGAAGTTCTCCGAGTAGTGCTGTCTCTGAGCTTTGCACCAGTCCTGCCGTGCACTGAGTTCTACAGCGCACCAGGATTCGCGCTGGTTATTCATCTCGTACATCTTTTGAGGATCCATATTTCACTCTTCTGGATTTTGCACGATAGTGTTAACCTGAGAGTCTGCTTTTAGAATGATGACAGTACTGCAGCTTGAATACACGTGTTTCAGCGGCAATCGATACCCTCTCATATGATATGGTTACGGTATACACCGGCGCGGCAGTACATGTATGTTGTGGTGGCAGCAGCATGCGTCTCCGTCGAAAACAGCTGATGAATGGGCGGGTGTAAACACCAGTTGCCGTGGCAACGCGAAGCGCCCTCTCGGGCGGTGTGTTTACGCGTCTTTGGCTAGCGGCGTCTGCTACTAGTCTGCGTCTACTAGTTCGCGTCTTCAGACGAAGAGTCCATCTCGATACAGTCAGCTACCAGAGGTAGTTTGTCTTCTTTTCTCGCAATTTGTTTACTCTCATTCTCAGCAGCAATGCCTACTTTCCTTGTATCTCTTCACCTGGTCTCTCTCTCTGTATTCTTCCACTAATATCACTGTCTACTTTCCTTTCCTCTGCTCTCTCTCTTTCCTTCTCTCTTTCCTTCTCTCAGCTCACTGAATTGCAATGCAAGGTTGAATATTACAACTCAATGCAAAAATACATAGGCCCCTATTTATGTATTTGTCGTAAGCTGCCAGAAACAGCAAGACTAATTAAAGAAGATGGACGTGATTGGTGCCAATTTAACTGCGTGAGGGCCTTTAAAATGTTTTCAGTGTTCTTTTTAATTTCAAATAAAATTATATCAACGACTACCTTGCCCATCAAATCCTCCAAACTTCCATCTGTGGACTCACTATGGCATTTTTTTTTACTCTTGAAATTACTTTTGATGAATAATATATTGTAAATCCTTGTCAATAAAACTTCTCAGTTATCAAGTCCCTTCTATAACTCATACAGTAAAGATGTCCTTATGATTACATCACTCAGTATTTATAAACATGGTAATACCCAGTACTGTATCTTCTACAATTCTTTTTTTTCACTAATGCAGAGAATTAAGTTCCCCTTCCCCTTTTCTAAACTCATCTTCACATAATACTTCTGCTGTTTCCATTCTCTCATAGCTGTTGTTTGGTTCTTGTGTTTATAAAAACAGTGTATACTATGTAAGAGTAAAGGCATATGCATAATTATAAACACAGGTACAGTATACAAAAAACACAGGTAGAGTGTATAAAATACACACAAAAACAATGGTTGATATATCAAGCTTATTCTTTTATTACACGTCAGGTCTACAACTTTGAATTCTCTTTATTTTTCTCTTCACTTCTCTTAATTTCGGATAATGCATGCAGAAGATACGATACATCTTTTAAAAAAAAATCCACCTAACAGACAAATAGGCCTACATGTTGTCGAGCTGTATCTATTTCATCCAAGCATACAACTAGACAATATTCCTACATGGGTGAAATCATGTAGGGCCCAAAACAAGGCTTTATCACATGAACACTACTTTCTATGATAGACATAACAGCAAGGACTTTCATGCAACATTGAGATCAATTATATACACCTTTTTTTCTGTAATAATAAAGGTTCAATTATGAATCCCATTCAACAGCATGTAGGTTCGCAGTGGCGGATCCAGAGGGGGGCGCAACCGGCGCATGCCCCCCCCCCCTTTATTTTTTGTTAAAAACAAAAGAAATAAAAAGAAAAAACATGAAATGAAACCCGGAAGTGGCACCAGAAATATTAGTCACGCCCCCCCCCCCCCTCCCCCCCTTACAGAATTCCTGGATCCGCCCCTGGGTTGGCACTGTAATTATCTACATGTATATAGACTACTTTATAGAAGTAATCTAAATCATGACAGCCATCGCAATAATCACAAGCAGAGATTCGATATGATCTCAAATTTGATATAATCTTCAAAGACAAAATAGATATCCCTGGGTAATTCATACTGTACACCAGCTTACTCTTTAATCAAACATGTGTAGATGTCACAGATTTCCTTGTTTTTGCAAGTTCAAGCCTATAAATCATTTTCATTACAGACACCTTAACACATGGTTTATTCCATTCAAAAAGTGATTAACAGAACACTATTTTTACCATGAAAATGCAGGATTTATCACGATAATTCACTATGAACATGGAACTTCACTGGAAGAGTAATAAAGTAAACAGTGATTGACAAAGTTTTGATCAACTAACAAACCTCCACCATGAGACTTTGATTTCATTTATTTTTTACCCAATGGATTACAAGGACATTATTCTCCTTCAAGGCACTTTCTGCATTGTACTGTAGGCTTGAGCAAAGTTCAGATGCATAAATTTGAGAACATGATTCAGTCCTACATGGCATTTAACATTACATCAAATGTATTGCTTTATCTATCTCTCCCTTGCTCTCTACCTCTCTCACACCCCCCCCCCCCCCCCTCACTCTCTCTGTTTCTATCTGTCTAGCTAGCTAGGTATTGTTCTCTTCCTTGTTCATATCAATTGACAAGTATATGAACATGGACAAATAAATTCAGTCACTTCACAATGATCCACATACATTACATAATGATTTGTGTTGTTAAAGTACATGATATCAGTACAAATTTTTAGGAAAGACGTCACAGAAAACTGGAAATAAGGACGGAATGAAACAAGAATTGAATAATTGGAAAAGTACTGACCTAGATAACATACAAACATACACAGCATCTTTATTTTTCTTTTCTATACCTCCTGAAAAAAATATAGTATATTCTCTAAATCGCGTTAAAAACACAATATCCCCCCCCCCAAAAAAAAAAAAAAAATGCAGTAAAACCTGTCTATATCAGCCATCCAAGGGAGATGAAAAAAGTGGCTGTTATAGACAGGTGGCCACTATAGACAGGGTCTGTAACATGGCTCTCTTGGGGGGGGGGGGGGGGATTGTTTTTAGTGGCCGTATACAGCAGGTGGCCACTACAGCAGTTTTGACTGTAGTACGTTACTCTGTATCAACAGTAAAACTGAGTGTTTAAGTATGGCAGCATATGGTTTTATACTGTTTTTAATTCATGAACGGTTTCATTGCAACCATCAAATTGATGTTTGTTTGTTTGTTTGTTTGCTTGCTTGCTTGCTTGATTGATTGCTTGTTTTTTTAGAATAAAGTGCATCATACCTGCAACACAAAGTTGCTGAACAAAAATACAGTAACTCTGATCAGAGCTTGAAGTACATGTACTCTGCAATGCAAGAAAATACTCAGCATTGTGGGCAAGTGAGACAAATGTTATTCTAACTGCTAAAGTTCTCATTGGCAACTTTGGGATTTCATTTCAGAACAAAGATGCATACTATGTACAGATAAGAATGCCTCATATTCTGGATATCATTACATCTCCTCTGAAGTGAAAAATGCCAAAAATATCCTCCCTAATCTATCAATTTATTTTTTTCAGTAGATTGAATACCCTGTAGAGTATGAATACATGCAGTTTCAATATGACGATCAAATACCAGTTTCTTGGATTTTTGTTGTTGTTGTTCATACCTAATGTAAAGTTAAGAGCTGAACAATATCTTGTCAATCTCGAATACCTAGATATTTCTTTATGTCTTTCTATTAAATCGAAAGAAAAAATAGATACTTGCACTGTATATGCTTAAATTCTCAGTGGAAATGAAAAATAGAACACAAATGAAGATAACATTTCTATTTCAGTTTTACATCTGCTTGTTTGTATTTTTTTTTAAGATGCCAGCATCATGTCCATACAATCTCAATCACTCCCTCTCTCTCTCTCTCTCTCTCTCTCTCCTCTAATGCTCTTTTTCTTACATCTTATATTTCTACATAATTGTACTGAAATACAAAAATATTTTTATTTGTTGAGCACACCTTTTTTAGGTACAGTCAAACCTGTCTTTAGCGGCCACCCAAGGGAGACGGAAAAAGTGGCAGTTATAGACAGGTGGCCGCTACACACAGGGTCTTTAACAGAGCTTTTCTCCTGGGGGGATTTTTCAGTGGCCGCTATAGACAGGTGGTCACTATAGACAGGTGGACGCTAAGGCAGGTTTGACTGTACAGCAATGATATAGCATAAAACACTAGTCTTCTATGAAGAACACTGATTTATTTAGGAAGGTTTTGAATATTACCTGCTGCACTTGATTATGTGAAAGCACATGGTATACTACATATTATGTACAGTTATATTCCTTTAACCCTTTCTCTGCTAATGAGTCAAATGTGGATTAATTTCACACACAAACATATGGACAGGAAATTAATTTGGCACACAGAGGGTTTAAATCCTGATCTCATATCCTCCTGCATGGAGCTTCTTCTCCACCACAGGGCCATCATCATCACTGTCTTGCTCTGTCCCTGCCTGGGTCATCCTGATGGCCACAGGGGAAGCATGACTTTCTCTGATACGAGGCGTGTTGCTGGGGCCGGGGTTTCTTCGGGGTGAGTTGTATGGGTTGGCCTCTTGGACGAACTGGTAGCTGGCGTTACCAGACCTGCTGGATTTGTACTAGGATAGAAAGATGGAGATGGTTAGACAAAGTCTGGAATTTCAGATGTCTGTGTAACTTCACTCCAGTGATAGAGCTGACTTTGTCTTATTACTGATGAAGTCAATGCAATGTGTAGACTGAAAGTGTCTCTCAAAGAATTTAGGATCAAATTGACAAATCCAAGCCATACCAACGAAAATTTTAAGTTTTCTTGTTTCCTTGCCCTCTGTGAAAAGTATGCATGCCTATACATCTTTTGCTTTACAGCACAGAGAAAAGAGTTGATTATCTTGGATTGGTAAGTACACTTGGAGATACAAAACTTTATGATATTCACAAGCAAATGCAGTAATTTACAGTATTGCAGGTAAATACCTTTTTTGTTATTCAGTATATTAGGTCCTGTTGAAGAGTTAACAGCAAATTTGACGCTGGAGCTTGAGCAACACATAGCTCTCAAACTATGCTCATCTTGCTTTCCATTTACTCTCTCTACAAGCTGCAAAATTTACTAAATATTAACTGCCTTACAGTGGACATAGCATCAGAGAACACCATGGCCTTACTCTTCCTGCTTGTGATATACAAAAAGGACAACTAGATGCAAAGCAGGTTACTTACACATGCCTTCATGTCCTTGGCATACTTGTCAATCTCTCTTGTGGCCTCTGTCCGACTCATTTTCCATAGATTGAGAGAAAGGTGCTAGAAAACAAACATCACACACATAAAGTGGAACATTAGTGTCAGTATCATGGCACTGCTAGAAGAGGACAAAAACATAGACACATGGCCTGTCACACTTATTTTGTGGATGTAATAGAACTAAGATTAGGGCGAATGGAAAACTTTAGCTAATATCACTGAACCCCGTTCAGTCAATAGTAAGAACTATTAGTATGTCATGCAAATGAACGATACAAGTCACCTTCAGTTGTTTGATTACTGATATTCTGGTTTGAAATGCTACAACTGTGTCATACAGTTGACTTTGTATAATTGGGTTCAAGTTACTCTTGTCAATTGGGTGAGATTGGAATAAACACTTCCCCTGAATGCAATCAATGTTTTACTTCCTTATTATATACTGTACTGGTACAGAAGGTAAAAATCTGCACTCACTGATCTTATGCAAGAAAATAGAAACACTCTACTTTGCCTCTGTTATGAGGATACCATGATGAGACTGCAGTAGGTACCGACATGATATAAAGAATAAGATAAAGTACCTCACCTGGGTAAACTTAGAAATACATTGTAAGTACCCTAATTGATACTCATGTTTTGATCTGTAATCTTTTCCAGAGAGAGACAAGAGTTGGCTGAACATCAGCCATAATTACCCTCCACTGAATCTGCTCAAAGCTGTGAGGGTCATGGGAGATTGGCAGACCAACTTTCACCTTCTTCACTATGTGCCAGTCTGTTTAAAGGGAACAGATATAAAACACATAGCACATTAGCTCCTTTTGAAAGACTGAAATGGGTGCACAGTTTGATGTTTAAAAGTCAAATGTCATACCTGATTGATTTCTGTGATGTTTCATATCCTTATCATGAAATTTTTTGCTCAACTTTGGTAATGATTATCAGACTACAACATGCACAAGTACACATGTGCACACTTACACACACACACACACACACATTCTCTTTTGAAATTTCTGGCAGGTTTACAAGTTACAAAAAAAAAAAAATTCTCAAGCTAACCAAATAACATCTGCAGTCATTGCATACAAGCAAGGAAACAGCAACTTTTCATAATTCAGATCACTGATACTTGAAAAGAAAGAATAAATGGATCCCTCTTTCTCAAGCCTTCGTATTTTTTATGAAGAGTTTTTCATTTAAGGGCAATAAACCTCAGAACACAGCAAATTCAATGAAACCTAACATCACATTACTAAACATATACGTGTATAATCTATGATATTGAAGTTGGAAAAGTGAAAATACTCCATTAAGTTTTCTCAGATGCCTTAGCTTAAATTCTAGATTTTAAAATGAAGCTACTATTTTCATTTTTCATTCAGCAATTATAAGGCCTACATTTCTAAATTCAATTTTTTTTCATAAAGAATATTAATAATGGAGGTTTTTTTGAGTGGAAAAAACACAATGTGACAGAAATATATTTTTTTTAAATCTTTAAACAACTCTGATATCATTTGTGGATGTACTTACACTTCTTGTAAGCATCTTGGTAGTTGAAAATGAGTTCTGATAACGACTGCAAAAACAAACAAACATAAACACAATGTGGAAATGATGCATATTACATGATAGAGACTCAGAATTTTTTTAAAAAGGCAAACAGTAGAAGGTCATGTTTTCTAACCTTTCTGAACACAAATGTGGTTCTCAGGGCATGTAAACTTACTAAAGGAAAATATATCATCATTACTGCACATCGTAATGTGCATTCACATTCAAGTGTTCAAGCAGTTTCAGAGTAGTCTTTACTTGAATCCCTTGTACGTGACATGTTTTATATTTTTTCCATAAAATATGACATCATTATTAAAGCCGATTCAAATTTGTACAAAGAACTCCTTTGAATTGATTCCTTGCTCTTGCCACAGTTAATGATTACTGCATATCACTTCAATCCAAGACTTTCAATTTTTATTGTATTCAACCTTTTGTTATCTATGCAATAGCTGAGTGAATTACTTTCCATCCATCATTCCTTTTAAAGGTTGTTTCATACCCCTAAGAAAAGATGGTTTGAATTACACACAAAATATGCCAAACTTCAGATATATGAACCTTGAAATCTATGTGCTTGTCCATCAAGTCTTCCCTCCTGCTCATCCCAAGGGCGCCATAGCGAGAATTGTGCGCTAAGCCAAGGACCACGTGCCTGTGGATGTTTCCAGAGAACTGTGTCTTGAAGCTGATAGGAAACCGCTCAAGGCCAGGGGTTCCATTAGTCAGATAGCTAAACAGAAGTGTCTTTGTCAAGGACGATGGAACTGACATGAGAACACATAGCAACACCTTCCCCTTTAACTTATTACTTAATTAGACCACATGACTACACAGTACTTTTTAGTACACAGAACATTTGCGGGTCCTTGAACTTCTGGGACTGTTGTGTCAATACCTTGCAGCTAAGGAATAAAATACAGATGAAAGATATGAGGAAAACAATGAGCCTTGCGGAGATATCTATGGGTTTAAAACTTGCCTTGATGTACCATATGCATTTGTTTATATGTACAACAGTCTTCATAAACTTCAATGTGCTACTGTATACGCCATATATTCGCGAGTCTAAATTTTCGCAAATCGGGAATTCCCAACGATTTCGCGAGTGGCTAAATTCGCGATCATGGCGTCTGTACTGAACGGAGAAGTGTACACGCGTACGTCACATTCACATCGGGATCAGAGTCAATATTTTCGCGTGTCTTTAATTTCGCGAATAGCACCTGACTCGCGAAATTCGCGAGAATAAAAACCCCGCGAAATATTTGGCGTATACAGTATTTACCTTTTCCATCTCTTCATGAAAGATAGAAAGTTCATCAGGTGAGACTAGTATTCTCACTGGTTTCAAACCCCAGATCATTTATTGCAAAGAATTCTGTACTGGTTTTAAATGTGAGTACGTAATTGGTATACAAATGATAAAACAAAAATAAATCGATAAAATCACCTGCAGGCTAAAGCAGGCCAAATGGTGTAAAGATGTCAACTCAGTTACCTATATACTTACCTATAATATACACATCTTTGAGACTGATGGTACTGTCAGCTTTAATGAAAGGATACATTCCAAGTATAACAGCCTCCAAGCACTTGATTGGCAGGGACTCTCTTATCATTTCCTTTGCAGACTCCATTAAACTAGAAAGAACAAAAACAAATAACACTGATATTTTGCATGAAAAAAAAAAAGCATTCTGCATGAAAAAAAAAAAGTGAGTAGGACAATATATTATAGAGTAAGAGGCATACACAGATGATTACTGAAATAGTGGAGAATTATAGAAAGGCCTGTAGGCCTACCTTGTATGAAGAGTACATTAGCAGCATGATACTGAATTTTAATGAATGTCTCAGTGTGCTCTCTAGGAGCTTTGAGTGGCAGCCATCTTAAAAATAAATAAATAAATGAATAAAAATCAATAAGTAAAATCTACTTGGAGAAGAGGAAACTAAATACAAGCAAACATAAACAAATAAATACTTTTAATATGCCATAGCAACTTGCCATGGCATATCAGAGGTATTAGCGAGATATTCTACTTACCCTGAGAGTGGTCTGTTCTTTCTGATCTCATAGAATTGCATGCCTGTATGGTTGTATCTGACAAAGTACATTGGTCAAGGTAAAAATCTCACAATATTCTGATACTGTAACATTTACTACACATGAGACATTTTTCTATCAGAAAAAAAAACATGAAAATTTCGCATGAAAATCATGACAGCTCATACAACATGTACTTCATATTCAACAATCAAAGACATGAGTGTATACACCATGACATGTAATAAGACAGTGCACACACTTTACAATTCATCAACTGGATTCCTTTACCAGTAAGTAAAATTCCTCATTTCAAGGAAAGGATACTGAAGTTCTTTCATGTAGTTCTGTACAGCCTCAACTCTTGTTGATGCAGATGTGTACAGGTGAACTGATGGAGCTGTTGGAACAGGAACCTGGGAAATGGAAAAGTTACTTTGATTAGATACAGTGGACTCCCGTTATAACGAAGTCGTCGGGACTGGCAGTTTCTTTCGTTATATCGAAATTTCGTTATAACCGAACAAATAAACAATAGAAATACATAGAGTGGATAATGTTGCGGCCTAAATTTTTACTTCGTTGTAACGGGAATTTCGTTCTAACCGTGTTCGTTATAATGGGAGTGCACTGTACATGAAATAAGAACAAAGGTCAGTCACACCTCTTCAAACATCTACTCCAGAAGGTTTAGAAATGTGACACTCATGGTACATAGAATTTCACATGCACTGACTACACATAATAAAATGCCATCACGTATCATCGAAATGTTGCCTGGCTAATTAATGTTGTTGTGATTTCATCTCTGTGAGAGAAAATGTTACTTTGGTTGCATGTGTCTGAATGTGTGCGATCACTAGATGAAGGAAAAAGGGATCGGACAGGGATTACGAAATGTGTACATACAGTGCGTCTTTCATGCATCTAGCAGTACTAATAGTGTAGTACTAGCAGAACTGTTGATCACATACTGTTCAGTACAATCAACCTTGCTTAAGTTGACCTCGTGTAAGTCGAGTAATTGCCTAAGTCGAAGGTCTTTTCAAGTCCTCTTCTCTTCATATTCTGTAGATTTTAATCAATCATAAGTCAAATTTTCTTTAAGTTGAAGCTATTTCTTTACGGTTGAGAGTATTTGATTTTGAATCACTACTGAGAATGTAATTGTTTGTGCACGTCTAGCGGAGACTTTTGATTTTATTAATATATCAATATCAATTTGATACTGCATCAAAAAGTTAAAAATAGAATGCACAACAGGCCACTTGAATTGGGATGTGTTTACATCAATACATATCTCAACCTACTAACTAGGACTAGACTCTATCACATTTTAACCAACCTGACTCAGTGACTGCAGATATACATGATCAACATTATACTATTATTAGGCCTACAACTGAACTGTATCAAATGTTTCAGTACAGTAAGTAGATTTGGTCATAAGTTAAAGCTCTCACCTTTGGAACATTTTTATTTCCGCGAATTTTGTTCACCATGTTCTCACCATCGGGATGAATATTTGCACAGTGGTTCCACATTTTCTCCCATGTCTGATGTGACATGGGGAAACCGTCCTTGTTCACATAAAACAAGACACCTCCTCCGCCGCCGCCGCCGCCATTTTCTGTTTCCTCATCACTCTTGTCGCCTGTTGCAGATGCTGCTTTCGACGAGGGCACTGTCGTCGAAGATTTAGACATCGTCGTTAATTAGACTGTTAATGTGTCCATTCTTACGCGTGGCCTATTTATGTAACTAATCCTGATCTGTGTCCGGTCTTTCGGCTCCAATTTACTGACTGTTCCGTTCATGTTAACCGCTACATTCTCCGAATAACATGAACAAGCGCCGCATAACGAAAATAGGGCACTCCAGCGGTTCCGGCCCGACGACACTGTTCACGGCGCTAGCATCTCGCTGCGTGCGGGCCGCGGGTACGGTGGTGCTTCTCCTCCAGGCCACCATCGGCACAGCTGAGTGGATTGTTGATACGTCGTCACGCAACGCAAGAGTTCATTAGTCTTTATAAGGATGTTTAATATAATTTGTTCTTACAATTGGATCATATTGATGAATTTAAAAAGAATAGCACATTTTAACTGAGTTAAAAGCTTGAAAAATATATTTTAATATCATAAATTCTTTCATTATATTTTAAGGTAGTTACATTTTAAGATATAAGCTTGTAACGATCAAATTAAGACTACGAAAACACACCGCCATACACAGTTCATCTTCAAGCTGAAATGACAGACAGCGATAGGCCTACATACGATGATATATTTTTTGTGTATTCCTCTCTCCGCTGAAAACATTTTTCTCCCCAGGCAGCAATGACATAGCATTGAACAACAAAAGTATACCGATGGCCAGTCAGTTGCAGTGGCGGATCCAGAGGGGTACGCGCCCCCTCTTTATTTGTTGTTAAAACAAAAGAAAAAGAATGAGATGAAACCCGGAAGTAGCACCAGAAATATTGTTTGTGCCCCCCCCCCCTCCTTTACGGAATTTCTGGATTCGCCCCTGAGTTTGAATGTGCATGAATAACGTGAAATGATTCCGATCAATTTAGGTGAAACTGTATTTCAAAAGATGTAGGTCCGTCTTCTAACAGAAACTTCAAAGGCAAGGTGTGGACGGAACTACCTACAGCAAAGATCCTGTAGGATTTTTGCCTACAGTCTATGAGATGAGATTATTTGAAGAAAAAAATGGTGAAACATTAAAACATAAACTCTGTGAAAATGTTATTGAGATAGGTCAATGGTGGTGATTGCCCATGACCGGCGCCACGTTTTCAAAAGTGTGTGTGTGTGTGGGGGGGGGGGGGGGGCACTTCCGTGTTTCATCAGCTAACAAGCAACAACAACAACAACAACAACAACAACAACAACAAAAGCCTTCAGCGCAACTTGTGTGCCACTTCCGGGTTCCCCTCCCCCCCCCCCCCCCCCCCGTTCCGCCGGCCCTGTTGCCAATAGCCTTGGCCGCCTAAAAATTTTAAGGCCTACTGTGAGACTTGAATTAGTGACTATTTTTTTTGGGGGGGGGGGGATGAATGAGAAGCTGCTGCATGTCATAAATTTCATATTCTAACATAATTCAATTCAATTCAATTCAATTCAGTGTTTTATTTCATTTTTCGACAAGAACATATAGACATCACTTTTGGGGGGTAACAGAAAATAAGGTGCGTAAAACTATTTAGGATGAAAAGAATGTACAATGATTGTAGCACCTTACGATAATTATACATTATCATAAAACTCAAGTGATTAGAAGTAAGTAAACAGTATGCAAAATTCGAAAAATGGAGGGACCCACTAAAAAGACAAAGCTTGTAGGATGTGGGCCCCTCAGAGGAAAAACATCAGTTGAGAGCAAAGTAAAAGTCTGGAAGCCCACTAGAAAGAGAGATCAACAAAAACAGGCAGATATACAAAAAAATAAACATGAAACGGGACTGAAATAGGAGTAATAGTACAACGGAGAGTTGACAATGAGACGAGACAAAATGAGACAAAACTAACATAACAGTAAAGAACAGAACAGAAGAGACAAAAACGTTAAGCAGAGACAGCGATCTCGTCAGAAGTATGTTGAGAGGGTGGGAAAAAGTAACGCGAGAAAAAACAAGGTGTTAATAGAGATAATAATCGCAGAAATATCCTAGCCTTATACAAGTATAATGATAGGAGCTAAGATACGTAGCGATCAATACATGAAAACATAGGTTCTTAGATAAGGAGTTATAACAGCTGGTTAATTCAATTCAGTAGAATATTAATTATTATAAGATTGCAATAGAAAAAATTTCAGTTTCCTTTTGAATGAGTATATATAGAGGGGGCATTTTTAATATCGGCCGATGCAAGGAATTTCAATAACTTGGGCCAAATATGACAAATATGACAAATAGATTATGTTTTCTCTGCTCAGTATGGATCAAACATCATGCTATTTCAAATGCTCCAAGATAGAGGATATTATTTGTTACAGGCATTTGAAATGGATTTTAAAGGATAAGTTCATTCAAATATAATATGTGTGGATTGAGTGATGTCATTGAATGCAGCAATATCGGTAGTAATTTCCGCAATTTTTCACTGAATATATTTATAGATGTGTTTTATATTGATATTGCTTTATTCAACCCACATAACACATAGATTATATTAATGTGAAGGTGTCCTTTCATCCACACAGATACCAAATTCTGGCATGAAAATGGTGTGTGAAAAGCGGAAGAGAAATTTGCTGTCTAACTTATTATTAAAAAGTGATGTAGGAAATATTGGCTAATGGATTTTGCACTACATAGGAACATGTCTTTGACTCAGTAGCAGTGAAAACTGTACAAGGTGTCTTAAATTAAAAGAGTTTTATTGCAAAATGAGTTATGCGCCATTTCTAAAGTAAGTCCATAATCAGATAACAAAATGTAACCATTCCAGTAATATCTCACTTGTGACATAACAAGGAATATTCTAAAAGTTATGATTTAAAATATCCTGTATTTTCTTATTATTTTCCTTGGTTGTTGTTGTTGTTGGGTTTTTTTCAGCTTTAATCACAAATATTTCAATTTAACAAGAATGGAGTTCGCTCGTTTTGCGATAAAACTCTTCAATTATTGTTCTATACAAAAGAATTCGGTCAAGGTTTTTGTTTAAAGTTTAAGACAGTCTAATAACTTTTTATGTGACAGTGAAACAACATCAGTTAGGCCTATTAAGTAAAAAGACATGAATGTTTAACACTCCTCAACTTTCTATTTTGATCAAATTATGGAGCATTTTCGTTTTTTCATTTCATTGATTCCACTTTATTGATTTTCATGAATTTTGTGGTTAGCTTGCTTGATAAAAAAAAAAAAAAAAACACTTGTGTTTTTCTTGCTTTTATTTCCTACAGCGATTGGATTAAGATAGTCATAAGGAAATAAAAATGAAAAAGAAAGAAAGAAAACCGGGAAAAGAATGAAAAGAATGCTGATGTTGTTAATTACCATATTGAATTAATACATTAATTGAATACATAATAATCGTGACCCTGTCTAACTTCAACATAGATCGTAAATTCAAACCACACTGGAACAGGGAACAAAAACTCCAAAAAGACAAGAAGAAAAGGAGAAAACTGGATAATTCCTTTTGCATTTGATTAAGCTGGGATCGAGAAGTCCATTCATAATGGGCCCCAATCATAAGCTCTGCTTCTTGGGGACTCATATCCATTTGCTTCATGTTCATTCATTACTGTGACTATGTCTGGTTAACAACTTTATTTTACCGCAACTCTACCCGGTTCCAAACTTGTGATTCGATGTACTAGTAGTCCGATCCGTCCAGCGAGCACATCAAAAGATACAGCGCCATCTTGAGTTGAAATACAACATGGTGTGCGATCAACCACATGTGGGCAATCAGTGCAATACTGTAAATAGTCCAGCGGATATAGAAAAAATCATGCACTTAATGGTAAAAGCACCATATTTGGTACACATGTACATGATGCCAATACAAGTCATTTCTGATATGGAAGCCACTCTGATTCTCCCTTTGGCGGCCGTGGCGGCCATTTTTCAAAATGGCCGCCATGTGATGTAGCAATGCTGTGTATTTTGGAAACTATAAGTCCGATTGTCGTGATTTTTGTACCAAAGTATAGGTTTTGAGGGTCAAGGATTCCAATAAAATATTTTTTGAGAGGATAAAACCATGGCAACCTACTTATTGGCGGCCATTTTGAAAAAATATGGCCACCATGCTAGATATAACATCTCATTAAAACGTATGGACAAAGGGTCATGACTCTGGTACCAACTTATATGTTTTTGGGTCAAGGATTCTGATAAATTCAACTGTAAGTGAATATGAATCGTTTCATCCTACGTTTTGGCGGCCATTTTAATACATATGGCTGCCATACAACAGATGATGAATATTGCATATCTTCGAACTCAAAAGATATATAATCACTATTCAAGTGTAAAAGTATAGCTTTTGGGTGAAGGTTTTCAATATAATGATGTTTTAGCAAAATGAATAGGTTCATCACATCCTTTGTTTTGGCGGCCATTTAATAAATAGCGTACGAGTGTTATGACAGCGGGATGCCCATTGTGGATTGATTCTGGTGTAAACGTTTGTTTTAGGGGTCAACAATTACTTGTTCACTCATTTTTAGTATTCTAATGTGGGACATCTAGGCATAGTTAACTTTGTAAGCATTTTGGAAAATATGCTCAACTTCCTTTATAGGATTTCTTTGTGTACAGTGTATGTCAAAAACATGATCTTCACAATGTCATGTCTGAAGTACATATTAGTCAAGATTATATATTTGCTAGAAATATAGACTATCGCTTTCTCTGGTCCCTTGACTATGGAATGAAAATCATTTGTTTTAGGGGTCAACAATTACTTGTTCACTCATTTTTAGTATTGTAATGTGGGACATCTGGGCATAGTTAACTTTGTAAGCATTTTGGAAAATATGCTCAACTTCCTTTATAGGATTTCTTTGTGTACAGTGTATGTGGAAAACATGATCTTCACAATTTCATGTCTGAAGTACATATTAATCAAGATTATATATTTTCTAGAAATATAGACTCTCGCTTTCTCTGGTCCCTGGACTATGGAATGAAAATCATACTTTCCAACCAATTAGTACATCTGTTTTCTTTGGAAAAATGACACTAAGTGTGAGAAAACTTCTAAAACTTCTTGGGTCACTTACATCAAATGTAAACACACTATATGTATGTCTATAAAATCCATGATTGACCAGGCTGTTCTGATACTTATAACTACACTGAATCTTGTACATCAAACGATAAAGTAAATAGTGGCAGTGGGCAGGTCCTTCTGGTCCTGTACGGGTAGAAAGACGTCCCCGCCCTCCACGAGTCTTCCGCTTCCTTGCGGGCATTTTTTTGGTTAATCAAAGGCTAGGGAGTAAACCTTATCCAAATCCGGAACGGAACCCCTAAGGCGGTAAGGTGTTGTAGTTCATCATCTCTCCGGCAAATACAATACATCTTTATAGGTTTAAATGTAATTGTCATTTGCAGGTCCACATGATTCTACTATTAAAATATAAACTACAAGAAAAATTATGCTAATTTATGAATTTAAGGAAAACCTCAAAGAAATACAAATTTTTAGGTTCATAATTATTGGAAGATAAAACTGCAGAATAAAATATTCAGTAAATCAATCTTACTTACCGGCACCAGTAGAAATACTGAAGACGTTCTCTAAAGCGCACCTGCATCTATGCATTCATGTTCATCACCGCTTAGCAATGGATGATAAGGAACAATATTGTTTCGGATTGTCAGAGCTAATTCGATTCCTTCATATGATTCCTTATAATTTTGTGTAACAGTTTTGACAAGGTCATACCATGAAATAATGAACAAGAACTGAAAACAAACTTTAGAAATCAGTCTTATAAGACTGCAATACGAATCATGTCTTTGTGGCTGGAAACTATGACAGTACATTAATTGTACTCTCCTGTCTATGCATCCAAAATTGGGGAAAAGTCTTCTTTTCCATTCTCACCATTTTATTCTACCTTTGATATTCAACATAATTATCTTTAGTATTCCACGTATGCAACAATTGTACTTATGTGATGTTCAATACCTACTTGAATAGTGAATGTGATAGAGGTATGGTCAATCAACAACAATCAATGAACAATAAAGAACTAAACACCGCAACGACATAGGAGGTTCATTTACCAATGATAGGTGAACGATTCTTGTCAATGGGACAATACATATGGCAAGTGAGGGTGTATATATAATACATACAGGGTGGCCCCTCAGAAAATGGAAACGAATATTTTTCCAAAACCAAAACGAAATTGTCCAATTTTGTTGAGTACTTTTCTTTCTAGACATGTTTTTGTTAATCATTAATTTCTTACTTTATTATCAAAGCTCAGCAACGGAGACTACCCAACAATTGAAGATCAATTTTCGACAATAATCCTATTCAAGCATTCCACATTGTGATGTGCGGCCTCAATTCTTTGTTAGTCTCCCAAGTGGCTTTTGTTCGATGCTGAAATTTGTTGAATTGAGCTAAGAAATTTACGCTCGACCCGTCTTTTAAAAAAAACATCTGTAGAATGAAAACTACTCAACCAAATCGGATGATTTTGGTGTCATTCTTCTTCTAGATGAATTCTCTACAACTATGTCATTCATTTTGGCATCAAAATAATGCAAATGTGCAGATATTTGCGAAAACTCGCGTTTCCGTTAATTCTAGGCCACACTGTATATAATGTGTGTGTGTGTGTGTACATACACTATGTAGTGCGGCAGTCATATTTATCAAAATGGACATGAAAACGAAATGTGTTAGTTCTATTCATCAACAAATGCTTGTTTAAAATCATTGACCCCAATTAGTTTCAAAGACGTACAGTATAGTATATATTGCGGTGGCCATATTTCAAAATGGCAGCCAAAACATAGGATGGTTGTATACACGAAAAGATGTATCCATTTAAATAATTGAACCTCAAAAACATGTTTTTGTACCAGAATCATGAAGATGCATGCATTGGTTTTAAAGATATATGAATAGAATGCAGAGCGGCAGCCATGTTTAACTGGAGTGAGGCCCTATTTATTAAATGGCCGCCAAAACAAAGGATGTGATGAACCTACTCACTTTGCTAAAACATCATTATATTGAAAACCTTCACCCCAAATCTATACTTTTACACTTGAATCGTGATTATGTATTCATTGAGTTCGAAGATATACAATATTCATTATCCGTTGTATGACAGCCATATTTATTAAAATGGCCGCCAAAACGTAGGATGAAACGATTCATATTCACTTACAGTTGAATTTATCGGAGTCCTTGACGCCAAAAACATATAAGTTGGTATCAGAGTCATGACCCTTTGTCCATACGTTTTAAGGTTATGTTATATCTAGCATGGTGGCCATATTTTTTCAAATGGCCGCCAATAAGTAGGTTGCCATGGTTTTATCCTCTCAAAAATCATTCTATTGGAATCCTTGACCCTCAAAACCTATACTTTGGTACAAGAATCACGACAATCGGACTTATAGTTTCCAAAATACACAGCATTGCTATATCACATGGCGGCCATTGGCGGCCATTTTGAAAAATGGCCGCCACGGCCGCCACAGGCAGAATCAGAGTGGCTTCCATATCAGAAATGACTTGTATTGGCATCATATACATGTGTACCAAATATGGTGCTTTTACCATAATGTGCATGATTCACCCTATATGTGCCCTATATCCGCTAGACTAAAACCAGTGCTGTAAACTTGATAGCGTGCCACGCCAGCAGCGCCGTGCTAGTGATACACGCTCGGGCTAGTGAAGGCGAAAGGGCAGACTTTTTTCCAGCGTGCATGCACGCACTGTGGCAAAGACTTGGCGAAGACTGTTTTGTATCGAAGCGCGGCGCATGATAAGTTCGATGATACCAACGATATGAAGAAGAATAAGCAGAAAGCAGGGGGACGGATAAGGTCTTCAAAGGAAGACAGTGATGATGTACGTAAAACTCATTGTTTTGCAGAGTATTCATGAATGTAGAGTGTTAGGGATATGTTCGTGTTCTGAGCTCTCTTGACTGTCGTCTACGTGCATAGTCCCACATCTGCATATTTTTGTGTGTTTCATACTGTGAATGTGATGAGCTGCTATGCTGTCAACAGTTTCTGTTTGATAATGATATTAATGCCCTCGCCTCGGCTTCAAAGGTATATGATTCTAGACAGTAGAAACCCTTATCATCTCCGCTGTTTTGTATAATGTTGGCGTGCTTAATGTAAGTTTAATATGTATTTATCAATTAGCTCCCATGCAGACAATTGCAGTATAGCGCTAGGCCTATCCTACTAAAATGCAGACTAGACGCTCATCAGCTCACTTCATGTAACGTGTAACGTTAGACAGCGACACAGCACTATCACTAACGTTGGTTGGATCTAGTCACCGAGTATCCAAGAATTAAACTGGTTCTGTTGATATTGTTTTTCATACACTACACGAATACACCCATATCTGCACACTTGAAATCGTGTTCACAAAGTAAAGATACCATTCCATACCATTTTTAAATTAAAAGCATTTCAACAATTTTGTACTTCTTCAATTTGATCTTGGTATTCCATAGGAAGATTTGTTGCAGTTGATGAATAGCATTCAGGATGATGGAGGTGAGATGGAGACGAGTCATCAAGTGGAAGGAGAAGATGTCCCAGCATCGGAGATTAATGACATCATCAAGAAGTTGAAACTTGACAGGTAGATTGATTGGGGCTAGAGTACCATTTTCCCCCATCCCCACCCCCCCCCCCCCCCCCACAAAAAAAATGAGAAAAGAAACTGGGTATTATGATGTAGACAGGTTGTACAACATGGAAAAATACTATTTTCATACTCTGTTCATATCATAACAATTTAAACACATTCATCACATGTTATATGTGAGGATGTTAACAAACTGGTGAACTTAGATTAATTTTGTTAGAAGTGATGAGACATTTAGGTGATCATTTTCGTATTCAAAACCTGTTTATAATCCTAGGATATGCGAAGTATGGTGTCCTATGGTACATGGACCCTGGTGTCCTTTGTAAAGATGGTGGGCACCAGTGTCCTAGGGTACAGAGAAAAGATTAGGGTGAGGGTTTGGCTTGGTTTTAGGCAAGAATAGAGTGATAATGGATCAATTTGAAGGGAAGGGGGTTACATATGGAATTCTTTCCTTCATTGGAAATCAAAATAAAAGTGTAATTGCATGATGGGTATAAATTTAGCCACTCTCTTCTCTAAAGACCAAAAGTACCAAAATTCCTGGAGGGTTGGGAGCTACAAACTTACAATGCATGAAACCCATTCCACTACTTCACTGCAGATCATCAATAGATTAGAAATGCTGCGAAGACTTATTTACATATCACCACCTTAAAAGTCTATTTCACATAGAACTGAAGCGATGTCTTCAGCCAGTGGTTACGTGCTTGGCAAAATTGTGGTTTAGGATACCAATAATAAAGTGTATGAAATAATTCGTTTTGTAGAAAATAATCCCATGTTATATCAGAAAGATAAGCAAGTATCTTACCATGTTTCATAGTTGTCCTTCATAAATATGACTGCAGAAGAAGTTATGCTTTTCTGCAGGTCTGAAATTAAAGGTGAGACTTGTGATATATAATTTTATTTTTGAGTGTACTCACCATGTTGTTCTATCCTGAAGTAGAAACATTGGTAGGCTGTAAGATAACAAGTTTTCCATGCATTCAGTAATTTTCTTTGATGTTGCCTTTCAGGTATCAGCAGGAACCGTCCAGCTTTAAAGAAAAGAAAAAGAAGAAGAAACTGGACAAAAAAGCACCCTCTTTGGATGTGCGAAACAAAAGCATACAAGAAAATGAAGACAAAATTACTCAGGAAGATGGGTCAAGGCATCAGACAGAAGAGAAGCCAGATATCCTTGGACACAATGTGAAGACTAAAAAGAAAGGCAAAAAGGTTGAAGGAAACACAGCTGTAAAGGCAAAAGTGAAAGATACACAAAATGCACCTAAAGTCAATGCAAGGACAGTACCCAGTGTGGGGAATGAAAGAAGTCCAGAAAAGAATGTAAAGCAACATTCCAAAGGAAAAGTTCCAGTCAATCTGCAGATGTCACCAACTTCCATTATGTTAGTACCTTCTGGAGTCAAATGGTTTACAATTCTGGTGAGTATTCAGAAATTTGAATTGAAAGAACAGATGAATAACTAAATATGAATACCAGAAAAATGTGTTCATATGGTACATTATATATATTAAAGTATGTGTGTTTGCTTGTTTACACATATATGTATAATTATTTCAGTCATATATTGTTATGTTTCATCTATTATTTGTTTGTTGCAGACCATGATTTTTTTCCTTTTATATGCCACATGATATACCCTGTTGTTGTTTTTTTCTGTTGAATATATTTAAGTTGAATGAAGCTTTGGGTCATGTGAAAGGAACTCATAAGTATTGTTGTTATGATTGTCTAAGGCAAAACATTAGAGCTCTTGTTTGATTTACTTTATCTAACAAAGAATGATGAGAGCTCTGATAAATACAGTACAGTGCACTCCTGTTATTCTAAAACAAAAACAAAAGCATGGTTATAACGACATTTTTTACACAACAAAGAAAAAAGTCAGATCTTAAAATTATCAAGTATGTATATACATTGTACATGTATCTTCACATACTCTACTATTTGGTCGTAATGAAATTTCAATATTGTGAAAGAAAACTGCCAGTCCAGAGGCCTTTGTTTTGTGACAGGAGTCCCCTGTAGTAACAGGATCAACTTGCAAATTTGATATTATCTCTAATAAGCTCCTTTTGTTTTTCTTTGTAATTCTTATGTTTGACTTAGGAGTCTGCAAAGTCGGTGAGTGTCCAGCCACCAGATGAAGCTGTTGTTACTGCATACAAGGAGTATGCAACAAAACTTTATGACAATGAAGTAGAACTCTATGCAGCAAGTAAGTAATTTAATTGTATTTTTAAATTGTATGGTTTGTTTTGTAATTCAGCATTAAAAAATTGTCCAAGTAGTCAGTTGCAGTGATATTTTATTTTTGTCCCCGCCGAACGAGTTCGAGCAGGGGACTATGAAACGGGCTCCGTACGTGTGTGTGTCCGTGTGTCCGTCCGTGTGTCCGTCCGTCCGTCCGTCCGTCCGTGTGTCCGTGTGTCCGTGTGTGCGTCCGTGTGTGATCAAAATCTTCAATTTGCTACTTCTCTGTCATTTATGAGCCAATTTTGATTCTGTTTGCTTTATATGATAGCACTACATGGGAGCTTTGAAATTTCTACACAGAATTTCAGTCGTGACCTTTGACCTTGACCTTTGACCTATATTGTACATTTTGCTACAAAATGCTACTCCTTCGCCATTTCTAACCCGATTTCGATTCCGTTTGCTTTATGTGATGGCACTAGGTGAGGGCTTCAAAACTTCTACACAGAATTTTGACCTTTGACTTCTTTGACCTTTGACCTTGATTTTTTGACCTATATTGTACATTTTGCTACAAAATGCTACTCCTTCGCCATTTCTAACCCGATTTCGATTCCGTTTGCTTTATGTGGTGGCACTATGTGAGGGCTTCAAAACTTCTACACAGAATTTTGACCTTTGACTTCTTTGACCTTTGACCTTGATTTTTGACCCATATTGTACATTTTGCTACGAAATGCTACTCCTTCGCCATTTTTAACCCGATTTCGATTCCGTTTGCTTTATATGATGGCACTAGTTGAGGGCTTTAAAACTTCTACACAGAATTTTGACCTTTGACCTCTTTGACCTTTGACCTTGATTTTCGACCTATATTGTGCATTTTGCTACAGAATGCTACTCCTTCGCCATTTCTAACCCGATTTCGATTCCGTTTGCTTTATGTGATAGCACTAGGTGAGGGCTTCAAAACTTCTGCACAGAATTTTGACCTTTGTCTTCTTTGACCTTTGACCTTGATTTTTGACCTATATTGTACATTGGCTACAAAATGCTACTCCTTCGCCATTTCTAACCCAATTTCGATTCCATTTGCTTTATGTGATGGCACTAGGTGAGGGCTTCAAAACTTCTACACAGAATTTTGACCTTTGACTTCTTTGACCTTTGACCTTGATTTTTTACCTATATTGCACATTTTGTTACAAAATGCTACTTCCGGCGGGGACATATGTTACGCACCGCGTAATTTCTACTTTTCCTTGTTTATTTTTTGCTCTGTGAGAATTCAGATATTGTTGATTTCAGACTTGATTATTTTCTGCATGTGTGACATTTTTTTGTGACATACCCTCTATTGTAAGTTTTGACATGAAAGAGAAATTGTGAGAGTGAGGAGCTGAAAGAGTTGTTAAATAAGTGACGGAATATGAGTTTTCTGTGCGGCATCCAGGAAAGAGCAGTGAGAGTGGATCTCAGAGCAGATGGATGCAGACCGTGGCAAAGTCAGGAGCACTCTCAGACAAGGTGGCGGCCCTCACTCTGGAGGTGCAGGGTGCCCCTGTCCACACACCCCTCAGCCTGGACAGCCTGCTGGCTATGGTCAGGAAGAAGGGTCGGAGGGAAGCCCTCCTGGGGCTGGATGCAGTCAAGAGGCTGTTTCTGGAAGAGTTGTTGCCTAGCAACAGAAAGCTGAAGCTGTTCTCTCAGGTTTGTATGATTCACAAAACATTATTTTTGAACTTCACTCTCTATCCATAGTCAAGGAAAATACCCTCTTCTGTTACTTCTTTTAAATAGTTATAATAGATTTTCAAAAAAAGATGGTAAAGTGATGGAAAATTATGAGAAACAATTTCTTCATGTCTCTCCAAGCTCCATTTGTATATTTTACTTTTAAAAGTGTCTGTCAGGGGCCAAGTTAACACCTTGGTCATGTGATTATATACTTTGATAATGTTTTGCAATGTCATCTTCTTAATGAGAAAAAGTACCAATGTGAGAAATGTGATTTGTAACCATGAAAGAATCAAGTTTCCAAAGTGCATATAAACATATAACTTATTTCTTCATTGTCAGATAAATTCCACACCAAGTGATACTATGCAATTCTGTCATGATGGACTTATTACCGGTATATATTTTTCTGTGTTTGTTTCCAGCACTCTTTTGAGGATCTAGAAAGGAAATGTGGCTCAGATCGTGCCAAGCGTGATAAGCAAATTCTGATGTACTTCTTTGAAGATCAGCTGAAGCAGAAATACAGCATGTTTCTTGACATCATTGAGGTGAGTTCAGAGTTTAGGGAAACTTATCTTACAGCTGAAACCCTCATCAGACAAAGTAAAAGTGTACAACTTTGAATTGTAGAGGATGAACTGTTCTCTTTTAAGGGCATAAAGAAACAAATGATGAGAAAGTAAGGGGGGTCGGTGTTCTCGTGCTTTGCAAAATGATGTAAGGTCTAGTGGTGATTGTTTTGGGTAACAACTGAATGTCAAGTTGAATTATTGAAACTGCAACCATTTCAATATTACGTGACAATATATTTTTTCTTTATGTTCACAGCCATGATCGATTAATCCTATTTGAGCTGATGATGTGCACTGTTTACTGGAAAACAAGGACAGAAATATTGTCAGAGTATAGTTGTAGCTGTTAGAAATTGTCTGCTTTCTGGCTGTGCTTGTAGGTTGTGTCAAACGTGATGATGTGATGCTTAAAGTATTTATATTTTTCTTTCATTGTATCCCTTTGTTGCATCTAGAAAATGTTGCAAGATACACTAAGTGCCATAAAGGGCAAAGCCTTGTCAGCATGCTATGAGCTTCTTGTGAACAGACCAGAGGAGGAGAAGGTGAGGAAAAAGTGACACAGTCATCTGAAACATTTCATAAACTATTTCTAAGTAAAAACAGCTGTTTTTACATTTCATGTAGTATAGAGATACCAAAATAGAGTGCTCCTCTAGTGAAGAATGCATTCATTTTGTGTGTTTTTTTCCTTCTAAATAACGAGGAAAACTCTTTGAAAATTCTCAGAGATTGTACACTTTTGTGTGAGCTTATTACAGAGGCAACTGAAAATGTATCAGTAATATTTAAGTGAAGGAGGGCATAAATAGTCATAAGTACAAGACTAAAATATCTACAAAATTCTCCAAGATGAGGGCATCTTTTCTTTTTTCCATACATTGGAAAATCAAGTGATATGTACATTTATCACTCTGTTTGTAATGCTTGTCCATGTTTGTTGGTTTTTCAGCGACTGCTTAGACTCATAGTCAACAAAGTTGGGGATCCAGACTACAAGGTTGCAGCAAAAGCAGTCCACTGGCTACAAAAGTTGGGTGAGTTTCTTTTTGCCAAGCTATCAGCTTTCCAAAGACTTATGACATTGTAAACCTCAGTTTGAAATGTATGACAAATAAGAGCTAGCAATTAGATTTTGTCAAGACTTGCATCTTTAACTAGGCTTGCTTTTATTGTTTCCATGTTTTGCCTAATGATTTCTTGAAAGAAGGATCTCCAATGAGATGATTTTTAAAGACAATAGCTATCACACATTTCATCTTATTAATATTTCAGAAATGCATTATTGATCAATTGTTTGTGTTGAATTTCATATTTTTCACAAATAGTTGAGGTTCATTCAATGATGAAGTTTGTGGTGGTTCAGGCCATAGAGGAACTCCTCTTCAGACCAAACATCAACACCAAGGCTCAGTAAGTAGACAAGGGAATCACTTAGATGAATAGATCATTGCCAAGAAGTAGTTTAAACTGAAGCATTGGAGAAACTTGAAATCTGACTAATATAAAGTGTACACTGAGAAGCAGTGTCTGTATAAATGTTAGAAAACCATTTGGTTCAGCATCGTGTGGACAGCGTGATATGTACATGTGACTGATTCCATCTATGTACCACTCATTGTTTGGTAATGTAAATGCCAGTAGTTTTTACTGTTACTTTGCACAAGATGATGTTAGTGTAGGGTATAATGTTGTTAACATGTAATGAGGAAACGTGATAGAAACAATCCTTCTCCTTCACATCTGAGATGTAATTAACATCATCTGGATGATCAAACCAGTGTGATGCTGTGAGGATTGAAGGCATTTTTTTTTTTTTTTTTTTTTTTGTTATTTGTGGAACATCTCTGTGGGATCCTGTACAGAAATGATTTCTGTCTTTCCTTTATCGAATTCTTATGTGATAGACCTTTCACAGCATTTAAACTTTGAAGTCAAATTTTCACCAGTGGAAGTAGACCCTCATATCGTCGGGTGCCCGTGCATTGGCCGCTAACGCAATACAAATTGTATTGCGTTAGCGGCCAATGCACGGGCACCCGACGATATGTAATAGTAATGAGAAGATACTTATACTCCACTATGTGCTTTATTGGCAGAGCTGCAAGTTGGCACATAATGCTCTCATACCAAATATACTGAGCCAGCAGTGTTGAAAATATTGTCTTCGTTTAGCAGTACGGACTGGCTGAAAAGTAATCTATGCCTGAAGGAGGTCCCATGCAAAAATCAAAAGTAGAATGAAAGCGAGGAGTTGGACACCAGGAAGAATCTGTAGGGATGGGTATTATATAACTGGGTTCTTCTCCCTGCCGGCAGTGGAAGACTTCATGGTTGTAACTGATGTTTCCCTTGCTGTTACAGGTACTATGCCATATGCTTCCTGAACCAGCTGGTGTTGAACCAGGAGGAGGATGGACTTGCCACTCAGCTCATTGTGGTCTACCTCTCATTCTTCAAGGCAAGTCATATTGAGAGAGAGTTCTTTGTACTTTCCATTCCTATTTCCTGCACCCAGAGGAAATTGTAGTCTTTGACTCATATAGTCTTTGTTACTCAAAAACTGATATAGTTGGCTTTGCATTTTATCAGTCTGTCAGCCTGCAGATTTTTTGTATCATTTATGTTTTGTTTTATTCTTTTTTAATGTCCTTTAAGTTGTTTTGAAATGCTCATGAGCCAGGAGCCTCTTTAAGGCAAAATGTTGATGCAATCTAGGATAATAAAGAAACCTAAAGAACCCTTTTTTCCCTACAAATCCCAATATGTGCAATATAAATAACATTATGAGACTGAGCATTTGCTTGTCCAGCCCCAAACTGTGGGATAGATTTCCATTAGAAATCAGGTAATCCCCAATTGTAGCATTATTAAGAACATTAATTAGAAAATTAAGAAAAAACATACCCGTTGAAGACCAGTCCCCAGTATACTCGGGCGGATGTCTTATTAGAAATGTGTGTTTTTGCAAATTGGGTTGTCCTCAATGGGTTAAACTCATCAGCAGCTCGTGCATTGCAGGAGAACATATTAACATTCATTCTGTGCTTTTTATATTTGTGTATTATTATCATCATTGTCAAGTCCATGTCTATCTAAGAGAAGAGGCTGACCTGCACTTTTCAAGCAAGTTCACCTTGATTTTCATCTTAAAATATTCTTCTGATTTTATATTGTCAGGCTTGCACAAAGCAGAAGAAAATTGACAACAAGATGTTATCAGCAGTCATAACAGGAGTCCACAGAGCCTTCCCATACTCCAAAGGTAAGAGAATATATGAACAGGAAGCATTGATATGGGCATTTTGTTTTCCATAGTTGTGTTTGAAGATGAGGATAAAGATAATACATAAGCTGAGAGGGGCAAATGTCACTTTTGTTTTATCTTGTTAAGATATGTAAAGCCACATATATTTAATTTGTCACTTTTTTTTCCTCTGTCTGTTCGTACTTTATGAACTTAAAACCCAATGGACTTTTCTTGCCATAAATGTGTTTTTCCAGAGGATGAGAAGGTTCATGAACAGCTGGACACTCTCTTCAAGGTCATCCACAAGGTGGCCTTCAACACAAGTATCCAGGCCCTCCTACTGGTCAAGCAAGTCTTGGACAAAAGGTTAGCGTCCACTCTGAATAGGGAAAATGTGTATACATTATGAGAGATGATACCTGTCAGAAAACAGGAAATGCATGAGATTGCATTTTTGCATTCTTGTGATATGTGATGTTTTCAGTGATTACCATCATTATTGTTCTGTATCTTGGCTGTAATTTGCATTTACTCATGATATGAATGGGTGAAATCACACTTCATGTAATTCAAAGATTATACTTCTCTATGGTGTTCATCTTCTTTGATAGAACTATTCTAGCTATGATCATATGTCTATGAATGATACTGACATAATGTCGATGGTATATGTAAAGACAGCATGCTGAAATTTGCAACATGTTGCAACAGTGATTAACTTGTTATTGATTGCGACAGAACTCATAGTTATTGTGATAAGTAAACTGGTTTAAAAGTAAGTGTACACAAAATTGTACTTGAAGCTTACATATAGAGTTTTTGAGAAGTGACCTTAGAAAAATTGTGGGTTTGTGATGCTTAATTCTTGATACCTAGGAAATCCACAATGGACCGCTTCTACTCAGCCCTGTACCGCAAGTTGCTGGACCCCCAGCTCTCTACCTCACCCAGACATGCCATGTTCCTCAATCTTCTCTTCCAAACCCTCAAAGAGGATGAGGTGTTCAACAGAGTCAAGGTCAGTCGCATCTCAGAAAGCTGCACCAGAGATTAAAATTAATGAATTTTTGCATCAAGTTGTTTTTATCACAACTGATTGACAAATTGCACTTCATCAACATGAGCAGCACATATTTTTCAGTGTTTTAGTGGCAGCCATACTCAGTTGGAATCGAACCAACTTAATTACTAGACAGCTCGGTCATCTTGTAGATAACAACACATTTCTAGCAATCAGGAGATAGTTGGTTCGAGTCCAACATGAGTTTGTATGCCCATGTTTTTTTTTTTTCATGGCTACTACTACAACACTGAAAAATTGGTGCTCATTTTACATCAATGAAGGGTCATTTGTCAATCACTTGTAACGGTACAGAGACTTTGGAAATAAACAAAATCAAATGAGGATGGATTTCATTCAGTGGAAGAATCTGTAATTCTCTAATTCTTGATGAAGGGTCTCCTTGTAGCTACCATGAGTGCTCTTTATGCTTTGATTTTCTTTCTCTTGTATTCATCAGTGCAGATAACTTCATCCATGGAATCTGGAGACACTTGCCTATTCAATATGTTTAGATCTAGAGGATATGAAGTTAAGAAAATTGTTCATGATAAAGACCATGACTTGAAATATTTACCTAGTTGTCTCTTCCACTAGTATTGTTAATTTTCACCCAAAATTGCTTTCATCAGGTGTAAAGAGCAACAGATTCCCAACAAAAACAATTTAATACACTTTACTTAAATTATTATGTGATGAGAAATATCTGTAATATATCTTTTCCTGCAATGATGACTCTTTTTTTAATATTCAACTTTGACTGAGATGAAAGAAGGAATGACTGAGTGAGAGAATGAATGAGTGAATGAATAAAAAAAAGGAGTCTATCAATCAGTTAATGCACAAGTCCATAGATTTTTTCTGTTCTTGCTGTCCTCCCCCAGGCCTTTGTGAAGCGTCTACTTCAGGTGTGTAGCTGGCAGCAGCCTCCATTTATAGCGGCTGTCTTAGTGCTTGTCTCCGAGGTCATCCGGGTCAAACCCTCACTTGGTATCTTCAGTTCCTCCTGGAATGAGGTAAGTTTGGAGATTAGCTTTATCATGATATACTATCACTAACCATCAAATTTGTGATATTATGTGTAGAAAGCTGAATGGATCATCTTAACTATAATGTGAATGAAGCGATAAAATACTACCTTTAAAAAAATGTGTTAAATTAATCAGCAATCTTTGCGATCACAGTAGCTGGTGTTAATGTTAGTAAAGGATATGAACTATTCATGAGATATTGATGAACATGTGCTTGTTCTCAAAGTTAGATATTTTCAGCAGATATAATGAATGACTCGCAGATTTGTCTTTTTTCTCTCTCTCTCTCTGCTTGTACATCTATGGTTCACTGGTGAAATTTTATGTCATCCTAATTGAATCATCACTTCTTCTGTTTCTTTCTAGGACTCTGATGATGAGCACTTTGTGGACATAAATGAGGAAGAGGAAGAAGATGAAACCAGTGATAAGAGGAAGAGGGGTGAGATGAAGACGACATCACATGAGACCAGAGAGGACAAGTCATCCTGGGTCCATCGACAGACGGCAGAAGGAGACAAAGGTAGTGATCACCTAACTCTTTCTCTTGTGATAACTGAGAACTTAAAGTTCACTGAAACTTGTTGAGTAGGGTAGATGTTAAACAAAGGGAAGATATTCTTCAAAACAGTCTCACTTGTTTGTACTTTGCACAAGTACACCTGTAAAAGTGGTGTTGGTTGCACCCCTCAACGGCCTGTAATTCTTCCATGAACAGACAGAACTCCCGTTGCTGGCTGTCTGCCATCACACCAGAAGGTAAAGACAAGGGTTTTGCAACCTTTACTCATAGAAATAACATTCCAAGATAATGTTGATAGTAAATTCTGAGAAATTAATTCATCATCTCTGATATGAGTATATTTGTCAAATTATTGCAAGGCATCTTGAAAACTTTAAGCAAAACTACTGTTGTATCACCAAGAAAAGTTGAAATTCTCTCTCTCTCTGCAGACGAGATGTCATCCAGCTATGATGCTCTGGCCAGAAATCCTCTCCACAGTCATGTAGACAATGCCATCATGTGGGAACTCAAAGTGGTGAGAATTTAAACCTGTTTATTTGGCTCTTTTGGAAGCAGAGAGTGTGGAATACATGTGTGTGTGTGCTGGGTGGAGTTGTGCGAAATTGAGTTAAAGATCTTACAACTTCAAGAATTATTCTCTCAGAAAGCATAAATGCTCACCAGAAGTGGACTGTGCTGTGAAAGTGGTGTAGTGTAGTACATGTCTGCCAACATGTGTCATATATACATACAGGTGTCAACACTGCAGTCTCCTATATGACCGCTAGTTATTATGCTATTGCATGAATGTACACATGCCTCATATGCTTCGTGCCTTCAGCTTCAGGTTTTTGTATCTTTTATATTCATATTTCAATGATCTTTAGATCGCATGATATGGAAATTGACTATTGCCAGTTATCAGGTGTTGAAATAGGACAAGATTGTATGTGTAGCTTTTATTTTCATTTTTCATTTCATTTCATTTCATTTATTTCCAAGCTTTAAGGTCAGATCATGCGAGGTGTCCAATTTCTGTGGCAGCTTCATCAGAATTCTAATGATAATAATAGCAGGGCCCTCTGGTAGAGCAGAGGCAACACTGAAGAGGCTACCCTGGGTAAATAAGACCTTATTATTATTATTATTATTATTATTATTATTATTATCCTTATCATTTGTATGCTATCTACCCATTCCAGCTGTCCAAGCACTTCCACCCATCAGTGGCGCTGTTTGCCTCCCAGCTCCTTTCTGGCACACTGGTCTCTTACACAGGGAACCCTCTGCAAGACTTCACAGCAACACGCTTCCTAGACAGATTTGTGTACCGCAACCCCAAGCAGAAACTTATTGGTAAGATTGGAAATTGATTTGTGGCACTCTTTACTCAGATTTCCAGTCAACCCACCCAGTGTACCAAACAGAGTTAGTGTACATTTGATTTTCTTGAGTGTTTAGATGTATGTAATATCTCTCTCAGCAGTGTTTCAGATTGTGTTATTCATTCAAAGCTTACATCTGGCTTTGATTATGACAGTGCCTTGTATAACATTCTTTTAATTGCACTTTACAAATTACATGATCCCAAACTAATGCTGTCCAAGTGTATATAATCTCCCATTCTCAACAATATATCCATTTTCAAAGCACCTGGACTTGTTACCGAAAAAGTGAAAAAGTGAAAGTCATATTTCTAACTCCAAACAATGTTGTACACTCCAGTAGTTCACTGCCCTTGAACAAATGTAGTACTGCTGAGAAACCCACCCAGTTCCAAGTATGGCATCACAGTTAATAGAATTTTCATTTAACATGATGTTTGTATGTGTGTGTTTGCTTGTGTTTTTCCGACACTAAGGAATACATGACCCTTGTATATTCAAACAAGGTCAAGTTAATTCCAGTCCTTTGAAGAGCTGTGTGTATTTTTTAGATATTTTTACTTTCATCATTCATTACTATTGGTATGTATGTGAATAATAATAAAATGAATGTAAAAATGTTGTTTAAAATTTGTTGATTATTAGCTCAATAAAATGGGCTAGAGAGTGGATACATAAGAAAAAGCTGACTATTGTTGTAATTGATCATTATTTTTTTTTTAAACTATGAGCTGTCGTGCTACCTACCATTACTGTACAAATAGCTGAAAATTCCCCAGTAAGATAGATGATGCCCTGTCTCTGGTCATATATTTCTTCAGAAATTTACGGGACATCAGGTACATGCACACACACACACACACACACACACACACACACACACACACACACACACACACACACACACACACACACACACACACACCATGTATGTACATTCCTATAATGGACTAGTCCAGTATGTAAACTCTCACTGTGCTTTCTTACATGTCTGTGTAGGCAGAGAGTCGGTCATGCAGCCCAAGTCAAGGTCCTACAAACCTCCAGCAGTCAGGAACCTCCCCGTTAACAGCAAGGACTTCACCAGTCTGACTGAGGAGAATGTTCCCATTGATGAGATGTTCTTCCACAGGTTTGTAACTTCTGAAGTTCTCTGCAGCTGAAATATGTCTCACTACTAGCATGATCACAGATACATATGTATCTCTGCCTCATATACTGGTATATTCACCATGTGTGATGTATTCATATTAAAACACAGGCACACACACAGTAGATGGTATGATCATACTAAAATCATCTTGCTCATGGTAACTCATGTAAAATTGTGCATCTGTTATGGTATTTATGTCATAGATCATTAATTATTCTCTGTGTTCCGTGTTAAGGTATCTTCATTGTGACTGGAGGATAGTGGTAGATTTGGCAGATCACAATTAGAAAAGCTCTTGACTCTCAAAAATTCTCTTCCATGGTTATGATTGACAGGTTCTTCTCCAACAAAGACCATAAGCAAAAGAAGACCAAGGAAAAGACAGACAGTAAAGAGAAAACATCGCAAGAAAGAGAGAAGAAGGTGGAAGAGGATGAAGACATTGGTGACAGCGATGATTCTATTGATGAGTTCGTAGACGAGTCACCTGATGAGATCGACAGCGATGCTTCGAGCATTGACGATGAGGAGTTTGACAGAATACTGGGTAGGTACATGTCAAACTTACAGGTTTCAGAGAATATCTAAAGGTTCTTACCTGGTGTGATGATGATATTTGGTAAACATTGAAGTAATCTCAGAATGAAATGAAAGCTCATGATTAGCAGAGATATATGACACAAAGTCAAACGTTTTGAATGACCATCTTGTTGTGTGAAAATGCTGATAACACCACACAATTCTCTGCTGATATATAAAATGTCTTTCATTTCACGGTGCAAAAATGGAACTATATCAAGTGGTCATACCCAAATCATTCGATTGATTAGAATCACTGGTCATGGTACAGTAACAGGAAACAGATGTAAATATTTGTTCTAAAGGTTTACCCGATAATGTCTCCAACAACTTTCAAGGTATGTTGTATTTCTTATGTGCTTCTCCTCTATGATACTCCCTAAGTTTGTTGTTTGTACAAAAATTCAAAGAGTCAATTTTAATGTGATTTCATGCCCCCCCCCCCCCCCCCCCCAATGGAATTAAAATGACAGTGGCTATCACAACGTCTGCTGTGTTTTCAAAATTCCTTTCCCCAAGTTTCAGGCATTTCCATTGTGAAAAAACAAAACAAAACATGATATTTTCTTCCCTGTTTACATGTGTAGATGAGATGGAGGGAGGTGCAGAAGATCCTGACCTAGGTGATGACTTCGATTTTGCTGGGTGAGTTTCAAAGTCACTGATTCACTTAGAGAATCATTCTTGATTGGAAATGATTTATGGAATGCATTTACTCTAGTCCTCTGATAGAGCCTTCGCACTCATTTTTGATCATTTATTATGTATATGTTTTGGTTTGTTTAGTTTATTTCTTCTGTACACTTATCTAGATTGTTATCCTTTGGTTTTAAAAAAGCAAAGATATTTTGGATATTGGTCTTTCTTTTGGTCTGAAATAAGAGATGATATGCACACTAAAAAAAATGCAACTGACTTTGTTTGCCACGACATCCATTTGAGATTTTGTCTTTAAATGCAAAAATTGAATAAAGATATCCCCTGTGATTTTTTTTCCAGAGAATTCCAGAAGAAGTCTAGCAAAAAGCAGTCCAAGAAGAGGAAGGCTGCTGAAGGAGAGGATGAGTCTTCATCTGACGACGATGATGATGATGGGGAGGAGGAGGATGACGATGAGAGTGATGCAGATGATGATGACATGGATGATCTTCCAGAGACAGAGGACATAGATGGACTGGATGAGGAAGCATTTGAGATGTCAGATGAAGGTATGCCCAGAATCTCTGAAGTATCATGTTTTTCAGGGATTAATGCAGCAGTACATTTATACATTTAATCCCATGGGCATTAATGACTATCTGGGAGTGATATCCTGATTGCTGGGTGAAAATATGTACTGAAGCTATTTTATGAAATAAATACTTATTTTGCTTGCATGGCTTGATGTGTGTACATGTGGTCATCACTGTAAAACTGAATTGTTGAGGTTTACCATTACACTCTATGAAAACACTCTTCTATTACTTTACCCTGTCCTAAGTTGCACATATTTTCTGTACAGCACAGACATAGGCATGATTATCATATCTGTTAGTACATTTCACATTCCAACATGTTATGTAGAAAGCTGTTTTGTGTGTTCCGGTTATTAACGCAATGATTTTGGTTTGTGTGTGTGTGATCTGTAAAAGATTTTCCTGGACCAAAGGCGAGCAAAGCCAGCAAGAGAAAGCGGAGACGGGAAGCGAAGAAACCCAAGAGACAGAGAGAGTCAACGGAACTCTCCGATGTCACCGAGAAGGTATGAATGGGTCACAAGGAAGTGAGAGTTGTAGAAACTCATTCATACTTTGAAAAGACTTCTTAAAGGTTATCACCCGAGTGTCAAACATGATTGTAGTCTTGAGCAGAAAGGGCCTGAGAGTAATGTTAAGTGTTAGTTTATTTTTCTGGCATATCACAAAATTCATAGCTACAATCAACATTTCTTGGGTATGATACAGCCTTGTGGCTGGAAGAAATTTTTTGTCATATAAATATAAAAGGAAAATCAAGATATATATATATATATATATATATATATATATATATATATATATATATGTATATATATATATATATATATATATGTATATATATATATATATATATATATATATATATATATATATATATATATATAATCTTTTTTTTTTCCTTACTGCGAAGTACAAGGTTAGTTTCAAACAAAAAATGTGACACACTGTTGGATTTTTTTTTTCTTTCTCTCTCATTGTCAGATAAAATGTGGTAGGAGTCTGGAGAATATATTCGATATGCTTACTCACCCATATGTATATTGAGGAAGTATAGATAGGTTGGTGAACACATATATGTATATTGATGACTTTTAGATATTATAGGCTGGTGAACACAATGTGTGTTTAATTGTAGCTTTGTATCACATACTCATGTTACCGGTCATAACATTAAGAAATTAATCTGAAAATCCCAAATCATGTGAATCATACATTTCTCAGGAAAAAAAAAATGTGGCATTTATATTGCCAGAATATTACGATATGGGCATTCTTGGCTGAAGATCACGGAAATGACCATGCAAATCCTTGTCCCCATAAATTTGTATTGTTTATGAAAACATAATACATGGTTTTGTTTTTCTATGTGATTGTTATAAGTGTCAAGATATCTCAGTTATATATTCTAATAGATTGCCTCAATTACATTGCCTATTTCAACACATACAATGTGGTGGTTATGTATATCCACATCATTTTACTCTATCAAAACCACTAGTATGCTTAATTTATTGCCTTTTTGTATATTTCAGATTTCCAGCATGATAGATGAGAATGTTGGGTCTAAATTTGATGTTGGACTCAACGCTCTTGCCAACAAAGACAAAGCAGGTCAGTATTTCATCTCTAACATTGGGCAAATGAAAAGAGAGTAGAAATGTTGATGGTATATTTAAATGTGCTCTACCATTCTGAATATAGAACTTCTTGTTAACAAATTGTGAGAGTAATACAAAACAGATATGTGCTAAAGTACATTGTATGTTCCAAGCTCCCATCGTGAGTCTGATAAAGTAAAAGTACCCAAAAATATATATATCTCTTCAATTACATTTTTGACATTTACATGTGTGGGTTGTTATGGAATACATGTGTAAAAGTTTAGAGTTATTACAGAGTTATAGAAAAATCTCTGTCCAGTTTGTCATGGGATTTCAAACATACGGGTACTGCTGCTCTGCAGATTTGTACCTTTTTAGGTCAGAAATTACTTTAAATCTGTTTGCCACTTAAAATGTGGTAACAAAGGATAATGTGTGTCACTTTTCATGACCGTTTGACCCACAGATATGAAGCAGCTACGATGGGAGATGGACCGTGACCGCTGGGTGCGAGGAGTGGACTCTAGGAGTAAGATCCGTGCCAAGAAACTGAGTAGAGGACCAAGGGCCAAGGGCTTCCGGGGCAAAGGAAGAGGGAAGCAAAAGAGATGAAGATATAGCTTCTCATTGTGACATCACTAGAAGTGTGACTGTGTCTTGTAGACCTCATTTCTTGAAGTGTTCAATTATGGTGTCAAATCATAATCATTGCTGTTGTCATGCCAACACCTTGGTGATGACCAATCGGCTCTGAGCATCTCAGCAGTTATGATGAAAACAATTATTCCATGCAGTAGCAAATCAAATGAAATCAGACATGGTTCTGATCAGGTGTAAGACGTCCTTACCATCATCTCTCAATCTTGGCTGTCAACTTGCTACTTTATTTCCCCTGGCATCATACATTTCTCCTTGCAAGTCTGACACTCAAAGTAACTGAAGACTCATCCATGGTTTGTGCAGAGCCTTGGGCAGGTTGAAGGAGTTCCATCTCAGTGAATCAGCAGCAGAATTTGAAATCCAACATAATTTCGTGCCTGCCAGACACTTCTGATTCACAAATTTGAATAAAAGAAATTCACCATAGAAGAGCAGAAGACACTTCAGTTCATCATGCTATCATCAATACCTGAAACTGGCAGAATAATTTTGTCAGCATTGTGGAATAATCTTGAAATACATTGTATGATGTTGTTTTTAAAGAGAGGCAACTTGTGTATGATGTCAGTTATCCCATTTGTTATGATTTTAATTGTTAGGTAAATGTAATCTTTGGAATTAATAATTGAGCATTATTCTAAATCAGCCCTATTAAATGTCAATTTAAGCTCTGTCCCATCTAACTTATGTGTGCCACAGTGTAAACCCCCTGTTTTACACATTACTCTGAGGAAACCATTCTGTTTTGCAGAGCCTTGTACCTTTTTACAGAAATCTTCATGCCAGACACGCAGTGAGGATAAGTTGAAGACGAAATTCCAAGCTTTGATATGGATATAAATTTTATGACAAAGCTCTGATTATTTTCTTGCAAATGACCAGTAGCTTTGTTGTTGTCCAGGTCTGCGAGGCATGACTTTGGCAGAGAGAACTGAGACAGAAAAATAGAATTTACTTTAAAACCCATATGGAACACAGCTGTTCAATCATAGGCATTGCAAGCTACATGTGTGAGGAGTGGAATAGCGTGTGAACCTCTATTGTACTATAATTGTAATTGGTTTGGGCAATTTTGTGCGTTTGAGCAAAATATGCGAACTTGGTACACCGTCACATAAAGAGTTCAAATCTCAGTTTAATGCATAATCACCACAAAATATCACTTGTGCTTTTTGAACTTTGGTGCAAATTTTATGCTGTAATGACAATAATGTGAACTTCATAGTGTTATATTTCAGTAGTGTTATATTCATGCCAGCCTGATCTGTACCTCAGTAAAGTACCGTCACTCTGAAAAATATTCCACAGCCCCTGAAGAAGTTTACACATTCGACGTTGACTTACGTGGAGTTGACAGTATTTATAGATGCCATCAGAGGTAATTTGATTTTGATGTCTTGATCTAAACCTGAAGCACAGCAGGATTTTATGTGCATATTTACTAGAAAGAAAAAAAAAGTTTCTGGTGTACATTGTAGAACAGAGTTACTTCAATTTTTTTTGTTTGAATATCTCATGCCATGTACAAAGCTACAGTGTCACTGAGGTGATGAGCTACACTGTATTAAATTTGGTTGATCTTACCCAGCAGACACATTGTCAGGCAAGTCATTTTTCTTTGTGTGTGTGTGTGTGTGTGTGTTTGTTTGTTTGTGTTTGTGTGTGTGTATGTGTGTGTGTGTGTGATTGTGTGTACTTCACCAGCATGCTTAGCAATGTAGTATTCTAACTGCAGTCTCGATACTTAAGACACTTAAAGACATTAAACTATAAATTGCAGGCTAGAGGAATGAATACAGTGTACATACAATGTACATGTACAAGGTGTTACAAAAAACATTTCTCACTTTTGATCCTTAATAGTTCAAACACTATATACGTATAAGATAACACTGACATTGATATGAGCAATAACTGAATAGTGTACAATTTTGTTGGAGGTGATATAAAAATTATAGCATAAATCAGTTTCATTAAATTCAAGATTTATTTTGAAGTTAGGTTTCAGATTTTGCTCTGTTTTTAACCCTCTGTACAAAATTTTGATTTTGCACAGGAGTCAGTTGGTGTGTATGGCAGTGTGTGGTTAACACTCTGACAATAGTCCCGAACAATGGCCAGGATTGGAATGCTCTATTACATATTCATGAGAAATTCCACTGTCACATCAACTCTTTATTCATCCTGAAATGCAGTGTATACAAGCACATGAAAACATGTGCTTATTTTTGTCATATGCATGCATTTTACCCTTTACCATGAATTCAGAGTAGCAGTGCCCAGGGCAATCGATCATGAATTATTAATAAAGCATTCATGTGCCTTGGAGCAAGAGCCCAGAACCCTAGTCAGCAGAGCTCTGAAAAGGTGGTATTCGTGGCAGTCATGTCTATTGTTGAGGGTCATTGTAAGCACACACTCACATACACATCATTTGTTCTCGTGTAAAGTTCAATTTTGTACAGAAGGTTCAAATTTGACCAAAATCTGGAACTTAACTTTAAAATTAATCATGAATTTTACGAAACTGATTCATGCTCTCATATTAAAATCACCTCCAACTAAATTGTACACTCTTCAGCTATTACTCATATCAATGACAGTGTTTTCTGATGTATGGTTTTCGAACTATTAAGGATCAAAAGTGGGAAATGTTTTTTTGTAACGCCTAGTATAATTAATGTCTGTAAATGTTTATGTCAGGGGTCCGTAAAAAAAACAAATTATTTACTCTTCAATCATACATTTTCCCAGTTCCATTAATCTCCACTGCTATACTCCAGTACTTTATAGAGAGTATTCTTGTTCAATATTTCACACTTGCTCTAAGAAACTGAAGTTTGTGAGACATGTACATGTAATGCTTAAAAACAGAGAAAAAAAGAATAAATTCAGTCACATAACCAAGAAGGCCCTTTCAAGGTGTCCATATTAGATGATAACTTCACATAAAACTCACAGCTTCTCCTCCCTGTTGTTGGAGTATGCATACAGTCTACCATCTGGAGGGCATTTCATCAAGCATTTTGTCAGATATTGTTTTCTGATACATTTCACAAGATCCAAAATCCTTGCATGTGATTGGCTAAGAGCACATTTGTCGGAAAAAAATATCCAACAAAAATGCTTGATGAAATGCCCCCCCCCCCCCCCCCCCCCCCCCCGCAATGTATCTTGTGTTCATACTGATCTCGTCTCTCAGCCAAACTACACTGCATACACAGATCTGAAGGGCCATCTAAAAGAAAACTGACATTTACACTTTAAATGTGTGGACCCATTAGCTACACAGTTTGACAGATACACTGTAGTGCCTAGGTGATGATACCCATGGGGTGTCACAGCTACAGTTCATGGGCATCAAATCAACAGATAGACAGCTTTACTTTATAAACATATTATAAAATTTATATAACTTGAAGAGAGACCAAAGATTTTGCACGTAACAAAAGACTCTTTCATGTGTACGATGTAGTCTGCACCATACAAATTGAAGCGAATCAGTTGTATGACTGCAAGTGTGTACCGGTATGGACTTTTGTGGGCATGACTGCCACACTCGGTGATTTGGAACTTTGGATTCCCATCATACATGATAAGGGCACATGAAGGTCTAATCCAACAAAACCCAACCTAAGGGATGTTCATATCAATGGACAGTCAACCTTGGCCAGTTGAATCCATTTGGCCTGAAGAAACAGCTTCCATTTAGAGAAAATTCAGTGTATGAGGGATTCAAATCAAGAGAATATAGAGAGAAGAGGACTTGAAAATCTAATTATTCAACTTATGTGCTGTCGATTTAAGCAAGGCCCAACTGTAGTTTTTCTACTCTCTGCGTCAACCAGCTTTTCTTCACACGTAGGATTTCCAGTACATTGTACTCAATGTACATTATACTTGCAAGGTTCTATGGGAGATCACTATATGTAAACTCACTCTCATTCATTTTCCATGGTGAAACCACCCCAGTAGAATCATACATCTAAACATGAACAAACACCTCAAAATTATCTAACAAAAATTGACAGACTGTTGTACACATTGCAGTGGAAACTCAGTACAAATGTATAATGAGATTCTTGGGACCAACACAATTTGTTCTTTATATCAAATATTTTGTCTATCAGTACAATGTACGGGGTACATGTAGACAATAAACAATATAAAAGAAAGGAAATAAATTGAGAGAGAAATTAGTGCGTCATGTCAGGTACACGTATTTTGTTACATCAGATCTCTTAATGACGAGTTTCCACTGTATATGACTCCATTCGGTCTCTTTAGCACGCAGTTTGAGAACAAACTAAAAGATTTCATGTCCACATATCATGTATCAGGCAGTGGTGGTGCCTGTCTATTTCCAGAATTGCATAATTTCTTGCTGTTTTGAATGGACCCTTGTCGAGCTGTGTGACTGGCGTAAGAGCAATGCCAGTAGACACCGAGTGCATATCATTAAAAGTGACTTCATTACATTTGTCTGAACGTCAAATTAGTATTCAATTTGTTGTTAAAAACAAACACACAAGTACGAATCATCACTTTGTGTTGTCCACTCACTTCAAAAAAAATCAACAACACCAAACAAAGTCATTCAGTGTGAACATTTGAATCATTTAATATGGAAGAATCATCTCATTTGACAACTGATGGTATTTGAGGACCTCATAACAATGTTTTGGAGAGAAATCATCTTGTAAAACTGAATAGATTTCCAGTGTCTCGTACACACGCAAATAAATAAAAAAACAAAACGAATAAAATAAGTCCACTTGGAGAAGCTGTCCTTACATACAAAATGCTCACATACTGGCATATTCTAATGCAAATACATTGTACTGTAAAAGTGAATATTTTTGCGCAACTAATTATTTGTACTCAGCCGGGTAAGAAGAGTTCACATGTTTTTAATTCTGCAGAATCATGACATCAACTACTGGAACATATGGCAAGCATATATATTCACATCCTTTTATTTTCAGGATAGTTTCTGGTTGCGCAAATTGCGCGAACATTTCAACACCACAAAAATTTCCACTTTTACAGTATACCACCATCTATACATAAAGTACACTACTTTTCCCATAAACAGCAAAATCTGAAATGAACTGAGATGTTAGCTACAAAAGTAATAAATCATAATGTTTTCAACATTTTGGGATCACAGACCGAAAAAAAAAAAAATAAATAAATAAAGAAGTTTTGAGCAGAAGTACATGTATTTCTTAAGTAAAGTCTATTCTCCTTTTTGCGCAAATTGACCAATGCTCAACCTGCACTTATATGCATTATATTTCACGTCAGTCAATGTAAATTTCTTGGTCTAGATGGATCCAATCTCATGCATCAGTAACTAAGTTTATACACAAATTTGTTATTGTTGCTTGATATGTATAATAGCTGTTCAAATACACAAACACAAATATGCACATATTCCATCACATTACCACTGTTTTTCCAGCAAAAAGGTAACTACACAGTCTCTTTAATGGAAAAAAGGGGAAAATCCCTAAAATGTTGTAATTAGCCTCCTGCTGCTGTTTTTTTTTTTCAATTCTTATTCCTTTTGATGAAATTGCACTTGATTTGTACAGTACAACCTCATTCATACAACTGTAGTACTACAAACATGTACAGTGGACACTCCTGTTATAACCAAGTCCTCGGGACCACCAAGTTTTTTTTTCGTTACATTGAAATTTTGCAATAACAGAACAAATGAACAATAAAAAACAAAGAGCAGATGATGTTGCAGCCTGAATTTTTACTTCGTTGTAACCAGAATTTTGTTATAACAATGTTCGTTATAATGGGAGTGCACTGTACGATGCATTAATTTTTCTTTCATCCATCAATCTCTCACAAGTATAAAACATCACTAACACCAAAACCTGGACATCAGTGAAAAAGAGAATTAGTCAAGGTGAGTGATTAGTTAGTCCAGTGGGGACCAGCAGGCTCTCAATTATAGCTGTCTTCCAAAACAATCACATGTTTGCAAAAGAGATTCATTTCAAATGATACATAACAATAACTTAAACATTTCATATCAATTTATGTATGAAGATACTCGCAATCAATATTAATTCCATAACAAGCCCAACTCTTAAGGCAAAAAATATGTAAACCATAGAACAATTATCTGATCCAACTCCCGATAATTGGCAAAATATACATGCCCACACCATAGAAACACACTAAAGGGAACCCAGAGAGTGATTGGGGAAAAAAAAAATCAACAACTCAAACAAATGCATACATTTATATGTACAGTCAACGATGTCTAAGTCGAATCTATTTGGACTGAAGAAATAGCTTCTTCTCAGAGAAAATTTGACTTACGAAGGATTAAAATCAGTAGAATATAAAGAGGACTTGAAAAGACCTTCAACTCAGGCCATTATTCAACTTAAATCAGTTATGTGAGGTCGACTTAAGCAAGGCTGACTGTATTGGCATTTGAACACCTCTTTCTGCTTGCCAACATTCATTATCAATGGGAGATTCAACAGAGCAATAAGGGAGACTCCTGTGTGTTACATCCATCTCAAGATGTGAAGGTAATTCCCAAATTAGAGAGGTATATTTCGTCCTCTGGTCGGGTCATGAAGAGCTTTCAAACTTTTAAAATGCATCCTGCACAATCAAGGAGACGTGGCAGCCCCTGTCTTTGTTGTAACAAGCACGTGATATAACATACTATGAGATGTAGACATTCTTTCAAAAAAAGTATCTGATCAAATTTACCTTGTACAAACCCTTGACACTAGTAAATGTACATTGTTTAGTTTTCTATAAATCTGTATTATAAACTACAATCAACCTTGCATATGTTGGCTCATATTCATGTCTGAAACCTGCAACATATTCATTCACAAGAAAGTTCTGACGTTATTTACAGACAGATAAAAAGTGGCTGGTAAATGAAAATAAAGAAATAAACAAGTAATATCAACTTCTAAACAACAACAACAACAACAAAAGAAAAGAAAAACAGTGTAATTAACATTTGCAGAACTTAACCCAAGCAACAAAAAAAAAAAAATGCTTCCAAGGTGACCAATGTTGTTGAGGTGATAATTGTCTCTGTTCAAAATATATGTGAGCAGCTGCTGATTGACTTTTTTTTCCCTCATTGTGTTTTCTAAATGCAAATTCTTATGACCCAGCAGATTTCACACTACAAAATTTCTTATAATTCATCATTAAGCATGTCAAATAATACTTCAAATTCATACAAGTTCTATAAAATACAAAATTGTATATATGCAATTTTCTTTACAATGAAACAACATTCAGACTTGATACAATTGTCCATTTCATAATTTTTTGTGAAGTTTCTTCCTACCACAAATTCACATACAGGTGTATACCTGCTAAAAATAAACAGCCCCCCCCCCCAAAAAAAAAAAAAAATCAACAACCAAACACACACATAAGTGTACAGTCCATATCTGTTCAGTCTAAGGGTGCATTTGAGTGCTCTAAAATGAACCAAAGCAAACTGAACTAAAGCATACCGCACTGAACTGCCAGATTTGGAGCGTTTAAGTGCATTGTTGAGAAAGTGTACCTCATGAGTTATTTTTAGAGGGGGTCATGCATTTTGTAGCAAAAGGGTTGTTCACCTGGCGCACTTAAACTATTTACGGATGTCCCGAACAAAGTGAATGAACTCTTTGCATTATGACATATGCACATGTTACGCACATTCTCACTTGCAAACTTTTGGTATGCTTTTGGTACCCTTTTGGGGCACATCGAGAAGTGGTCAACTTTTGGCTCGGTACAGTACAGTACAGTACACTTTTGGAGCATTCGAGGAGAGTGCTCAAATGCACCCTAATTCTTTGAGAGAGAGCACAAGGCTTCTGCTAAAGTGATATTTGATATTATCAGCAATTCATGTGTACATCTTACATTGACATAGCTCATAATCTCCTTTCCCTGGAAGCACAATTTTCTATTCATTCAACCGACTAGCAGTTGATTTTCGCCTTGTTGTATCGAGTACCTTATCTTTCACCCTGTGTGAAATCTTGTACCATTGCACTTGTGACCATTCAGTATTTGTATCATGTACCATAAAATTCGGGGCTCATTCCATATAGGTTTGGGATCATGATAGATTTAGATGTGGGAGTAAGCACAGCAAAGACTTAAATGCTCATGACTTATTGGTTGTAATGTTGTTGGCATCATACTTACAGTGACTGCAAATTGCAGTTAATGTAAAACGCTTCCTGTCCTTGGGACTTGTCTCATAAAGCACATAGAAATAGTGGCAACTTATGCTGATGGCATTATACTATTGGTCAGCATCTGGGCAACAGCTCTATCAATCTTTGGGGAGTAAAGCCTAACCATGGCAGACACTGTCATTGTAACTCCCTACACTTTTGGGGGCCTCAACAATGTCTGTATTCTATGGTCTAGACAATTATTCTTTTCATGATATCTTTTAATATTGGTCCTAGAAATCCATGAGAGAAATAAAACTTTGACCGATGCTTTAATTTCTTCATTGATCTGAGGCCTTAACGTACCACTCGCTATGAATGATTGATATCTCTTTCAGATTAAATATCTGGAGAGCATAAATAATTCCTATTCATTTAAATCATACAGATGTCATATAATATATGAATGTCATTGAAATTGCTGTATGTCATCATATCCAATAATGGATTGAACATAAAATGTACACTAGTATTTTACTGTTCTAACTTCATCAAAATGCACAAAACATTGAATGAATCTTACAATGAAAGAATGCTTACAGTACTAATGACAAAGTTTTGTACTGATTGTTATATTTTCTCACTCTAGAAGTTAGGCAGCAAGTAATGTACAAATACATGTACCAGAAATGGCTATTAAATTGCAACCTATACATTAAAAAAAATGTACACAGAACAGAGGATATACAAATGTAGGATGAAACTCCACACAAATATTTCTACCCATGACCAATTTATCTATTTCCTATTTCCTCTCAAATCAATAAATAATGCCATACATATAAAATCAAAGGATTTGCTCAAAACTCCTATTGACAGGTTAGCGTTTCTTTAACTCTGAAAATTTCAAACCAACACACCTTAGTAAGATACAGTCATATGCACGTTACCCCTTTCAGTAACTCATGCATTTTTGGCCAGCTTGTGGTCCGAGCTAATTTGGCCTGCGCCAAGCAGTAACAAGAGACCCGCGGGTCTAGCGCTCACCTGAGTATAGCAAGTTTACCTTTCACGCAGTCACTAATCTAAATTATTCACAGCTCTACTAAAATTTGACCAGGCATTCTCAAGTAGAAGATGAAAATATACAATAAGGGCCAACATTTTAAAGATTCCTTAATTTGGGGGGATTGGGGCCCCCTGGGGCCCTCTGGGTGGGGCATGGTGCCCATTTTGATAAATTGAGATCCTGACCCCCTAGGGATGCTACCTGCCAAGTTTGACGAAAATCCATCAAGAGGTTTTCAGGAAGAAGATGAAAATGAACAATTCAGGCCCCTATTTGGACCTTCCCACTCCCCCCCCCCCCCCCCCCCCCCCCGCCCCCAAGAGGGGCACCCCTGGATCTGCTATGAACAAACTTGAAACTACAGTCATTAATGTACTCACTCATAGTATTATCTTAGCTCTATAACTTCTGATTCTAGAGAAGATTTTAAAAGATTCCTTCATTTTGGGGGGTTTGGGCCCCCTGGGGGCCCCCTGGGTGGGGCATGGTGCCCATTTTAACAAATTGAGTTCCTAACCCCCTAAGGATGCTACCTGCCAAGTTTGGTGAAAATGGGTCATGGGGTTCTCAAGAAGAAGATGAAAATGTACAATTTAGGCCCCATTAGGACCCCTCTCCACCCCCCTCCCCTGGGTCCCAAGGGGGCACCCCTGATTCTGCCATGAACAAACTTGAAACTACAGTCATCAATGTACCAAATCATAGTATTAACTTCGCTCTATCACTTCTGGTTCTAGAGAAGAAGATTTTTACAGATTCCTTAATTTTGGGGGGTTTGGGCCCCCCTGGGGGCCCCCTGGGTGGGGCATGGTGCCCATTTTATCAAATTGAGTTCCTAACCCCCTAGGGATGCTACCTGCCAAGTTTGATGAAAATCGGTCTTGGGGTTTTCAAGAAGAAGATGAAAATGTAAAAAGTTTACGCACGACGGACGCCGGACGACGCACGACGCACGACGGACGCCGGACGAAGGGCGATCGCAATAGCTCACTTGAGCCTTTGGCTCAGGTGAGCTAAAAATTGCATTCAGTAACTATAGCAGAACCATGCTACTTTAATGCTAACCCATTCACAAACTCTGCCTTGTAAGGAGAGATAACTACCATGGTAACTGAACGTGTGCTCCAGCAGAGGACACGCCTGGTAATTGTGACCTTTGACCGTGCAAGGAATTTGGCCCAAGCCTGGCACTGCTATCATTCATAAACTCTTCAATCGGCACCAGGCCTGAGCTTGGCCCGTGCCTGGTGCTACAGTAGCTTCAGCAGCACCAAAATAGCCCGCTCCTGGCGTGGGCCACTTTGGCCCAACCCATTCATAAACTTAAAATTTTACAACTTAGCTCATGCCTGGTCCAAGCCAGAGGAGTTACTAAAAGGGGTATAAGGTTCAATACAAAGCAATTATAAATGGTTCCCATCATGGATCTGCTCTACCATATTAGCTACACTTGTATCTATAACTAAAGGGCAGTAAAATGGGCATTCAGACTTGTTGGACAAATGAAATTTGAATTACGGTGTGTCTAATATGAAAACCAAAAATATTCCATGAAACATAATATGCTGGTTTGCAAAATAGCACTCTGCTAGAAAATGTTCATCTCCTCTGCAGTCACTGACAAGAGTTCTAACTTTCAGTACAACTTCCATCAATTGGAAGGGTTCTCATAAAGAAAGACTATCAAGTAGTCCTGGAGCTCCCTGTCATGTCTTGAAGCGTGGGAGGTCTTCATCGACTGTTTGTTGAGACCTGTTGCCAATGCTGAGGACTTTCATACAGAGGAACACCGGAACAACCATCACGGTTGCATTCATGGGGTCACTCCTTGTGCACGCTATGATTATACAGAAGACTTGCAAGTAAGGCAGAATGAAGACCATCACCCAAAACCAGAATGGAAGCGCCACCACTCTCCTCATAATCGACATGTACCACGTCAGCTGATGAGGGTTGAGACGAAGGGTGTCTGTGTACGTTTGGACGTGTTCTAGGGCAAGAATGTTGTACTGGTCACTGATTTCAAAAATGAAATATGCCATCAGGACACTGATGCCCAGGTAGAAAACAAGGAAGATCCATGCCATCCTCTGCCGAAAATTCATTGTCTTGAAGTCCCTTCCACAGTTCCGCTCCAACTATTACAAAGATGTGCCAATATTGCACTCAGGAAATCTATGATAAAACAAGACAAAAATATACATGCTCATTATATGGAAAATTCCCACCATCAGATTATCACTCATATTTTTTAGTACTAGATAGCTGCAAAATTTAAATAAATCAACAAGTGAATTAAGAGGACAAGTCAACATTACACAGATAATGCCTTTTTAAAGGTGTAATACAATAATTGACATCCTCGCAGGACTTCTATTATTTCCAGAGAGGGGAGAAGATAACTTTAAGGGAACTGTCAGACAAGGCAATATTATTCTTTATGGTTTACATAAACACACATCATTTTACTGTTGCCCCATTGGTAGACAGTCAATTCTTGAATTACATTACTTCACATAATGTCACTACTTGTAATGAAACCTGTAGTCAAATGATTGCATTATGACCAATCACTGACAAGTATTTACAAAATTTTTATGTACTGTAGACCATTAGATACTTCACAGGTAATCTATATTCAGCATGTGTGCAGAAATGTGGCAAGAAGTCAGTCAGACACACTTTTTCTTGAAACATGGAAGTAATGCTCAAGCAAATCACAACTAAAGATGACATTATGTCATGAAATTGTATTTGGCAATATGCCCTTCAGAAGTAGCATAACTTATAAGGAATATACTGATGCACCGGTATCAGCATTATATGGGTAACCGATCTACCAAGTGTCACACATAAGAGGCCTTGAGACTTGCACGACAGGAGCCTTTCTCATGATCACTTTCTTATGACACACTTCACACGGACTAACTACATGCAGCCGCTGTCGCTTCATGACAGCGGCTGCACGTCTATTCCTTCGCAGACGTTATTTTTCAGCGGTGGTTGTGCGTTTCCTTCATGAATATCTTTATTAATCGTGGAAAACTAAAATATAAGGAATCCCCGTAATCTATGATAATCATTCAATAATCGGTATGCCATTTTTTGTTTAATTACGTCAAAAAGTCACCGAAATCCGTGGCTAAAGTCAGGTTTGTAAATGTCCGTATTGCTTCACTTCTCATCTGCGTGTTATTTGAATGGCATTCACTCTCCTATACTACAACGTAGCTAGTCGGGGCGGAAGTGATGAGCCAGTCGGGATGACCCATAAAAAGGTCAAATCATTGCCGGCGCAGCACGCGCGGATACGAGTGCTGTAGCTTTACAGACGTAACACATAAAACGCACGGGCGCATGGGGGCACGGGCGTACGTAGCCTGACCAGACCGCTGTGCAAAGCACTGCAGTCTGACATGTACTAGTGTTTAAACGTTGTAAACGACCGTCGCTTTTGACAGCAAGACCACAAAAAATGTCTTTTATTTTGTTTGATTTTAACAGTAATACCACCCACCTATATCGTATTTTGCTGATGGTTGAGTTGAATTTGGTGTTTTGTTGGTATCCAAACCTTATTGTTGAATTTTTTGGAGTAGATTGTGCGATGATTCACAAAATCAACGAACTACCACGAACGCTCAACCCGAGGTACCGTGGTAGCATTTTACGTAGGCCCGTGCGCTTCGTGTGTTACGTAAAGCTTGTCGTCTTCTACGTACATGTATTTCCGCGCGTGCTGCTCTCATGATTTGACCTTTACATGGGTCACTTCCGCTCCGACTAGCTCATCACTTCTGCTCCGACTCGCTACGTTGTAGTACAGGAGAGTGATTGCCATTCAATAACACACAGAAGATGAGGAGTGAAGCAATACGGATGCTTACAGACCTGATTTTAAGGACGGATTTCGGTGGGTTTTTGACGTAATGATAAAAAAAAAACGCATACCGATTAGTGAATGATTATCATAGATTACGGGGATTCCTTATATTTTAGTTTTCCACGATTAATAAAGATATTCATGAAGGAAACGTACACCCACCGCTGAAAAATAACAATGTCTGCGAAGGAGTAGACGTGCAGCCACTGTCGCGAAGCGACATCGGCTGCGTGTAGTTAGGGCGTACGTAAAACGCAACCACTTCCGGTTCCGCATGCGTGGTAGTTTGTTGATTTTGTGAAGCTCTCGAAGGAAAAGATGCCACCACACAATCTACTCTGAAAAATTCAACAATAAGGTCTGGATACCAACAAAACGCCGAATTCAACTCAACCATCAGGAAAATACGCTGTACATATGTAGGTGAGTGGTAAAAATTATCTTACTCTTAAAATCAAACAAAATAAAAGGCATTTTATGTGATTTTGCCGTCAATAGTGACGATCGTTTACAATGTTTAAACACTAACCTACTTGTCAGGCTACACACGGACATGCTTCTCTCCTCACAGCTCAGGGAAAAAACAAACAAACAAACATACATGTATGTACAAAACCCAAACACAAAACATGGGTTTCTTAAACCATCAAAATGTCACACAGTTTATCACTTTGAGTTTGTTTTTTTTTTTCTACAAAATAAGGCAAAGCATTAAATTCGGTATGCACCATATCACACGATTTAAAGGTACAGCTTAAAAATGCTCAAGTTCTTTAAATATTTTAAAATAAATCCTCTCCCATGCCATCCAGTCCCCTTCGCTCCCTCACAAGTACAAATACAAGTGGCTTTATGACTCTGAGTCTGAAGCTGTGCTGCAAAATCTCAGTATCACAGAGTAGTCAGTAACTCACAAACAGATAGTAGAATATAGGGTCTAGATGTCTACACTAGTAGTGGATGCTCTCTGGACTTGGCATTTCGGGGATAATTTGATTAAATACCAAGTGTAACTACTATTAACGCAATTCATAGTGATGTATGTCTTGACGCAAACTACTGTCTTTCGGGTCACTGCCACTCTGCACTGCGAGCACACAGCAAATCAAAGCCTAAGGGGGTGGGGAAACACAAATCATCCCAAATGTAAATGGATGGGACCACTCGGGATAAACAAAACATTACTCCTCCACCACCACCAGAGGAACTACTCTACGTAGATCTATACGAGTCTATCTAAAATTCTATAAAACCATCCAAGGCATGAACCAAAACATACCGTTGTGCTAATACCTCTGGCAACCGCAACCTGTGCTCAGCTCTGCAAGTCCTTGGGCTAAAAGTGTGCTCGGTAACGTTACATGTACAATGCAATGCTCCGTGGCTGGCAATGCGGCACCGGGCCGTGAATATGCGCCTCAGCTAGCTGCCCGCGATCCCCGAAGCTAGCTACCTCAAGATGCGACAGGCTTGGGAACTTCTCGCCAGCTCACGTGTATATTCAGTATGCATTTAGCTCCATGCTCCCACTGTCCTTGCTCTACGTAGTCCGAAAATATCAATAAATTGTAGAAATGTTCTACTGTATTCAACATTACATTTTTAAAATTCTGGCAAAAGAAAACTCAACTAATGAATAAAATAATATTTTGGTATTTTTATAGAGTTTTCTAGATATACTATGCGTTTTAGCACTTTTATAGTAAAGATATTTTTTATAAATTATGAAAGAGGCTTCGCAGATTCAATATGGCAGCCCCCTGTGTCTCTTGTTCTGTGACATCGAGGTGCGGTGATATCACGACTTTCAAGCATGCGCTTCCATCCAACGATAAAGAACTGACTCATAAGTCACTTCGCAATGCTATTTCAAAAATCCAAGCTGATGTGAATGCATTTCTGACTAAAGAAGTGGAAAACGAGAAGCTGCAAGCAAAGTCAAAAGGAAAGAACGAAAGGACACACAGCCAGCAGCAGGAAGAAACCGCAGGTAGTCTAATGTGTCTAGTGTCTAAATTAAAGTTTACAAGGCCTAACGACTGTAACGTTAATTTTGTAAATTTTCACAGTATTGAGGAGGCCCTGTCTGAAGTACGAGTTACTTGCTACAACTCGCAAGAGGTGTAAGTGCGAAGTGAAGGTGATTCAGGTATCAAGTAGCAGTAGTAGTACTGAAGTACAGGTACGGTTCAGTTCGGGAAACCCACTCACAAGGGGGGCCCCTCCTTATAAGTAACCCGTCCCCCTTATAAGTAACCCCGTCCCCCTTATAAGTAACCCCCGGGGCACCCCTTATAAGGAGTCTCCACGCTTTTTTGCAATGCAACGCGAAAATGAAAGGACTGCGGCAATTCGCTTGATTATGTCCATAAAGCTTCACAAGTTTCCTAGTTACTCACGAAATTTGAGCAAAATCGGTTTGAGGCATCATATCTAAAATCATGGATTTAAATGCGATGTCAAACGACCCATGCGAATGCTGTAATGCGAGCGATTACTGGCGCGAGTGTCGCCAGGCGCGGCGGCGCGGCAATGCTTGAGTGCAGACGTGGCACTTTACAGACCTGTACTGAGATGGGAAATGTGATGATGATGCTGTGTACCCAGTATACTGTATAGTGGAAAGAGGCTGTTTCTATTGAGACTTTTTGTTCTACAGTGTAGACCCAAAGTATGAGTCATGACCATTGATGACAGTTCTAGTCTAGTAAATGTGACCCGCTAAGTCGGAGAGGACAATTTTCTGAAAATGACATGCCATTATCCCTGAAGTACAGTAAACCTCACATGAGTCGAAGCTCTCGGGACTGAAAAAAATGTGTCGACTTATTTATAAGTGAACTTCGACTCTCGTGAGAGTCAATTTTTTTTTCGACTCACAGTTATGTACATGTATATAGGTCTAGTACATTTGCATGCGTGTGTGTGTGTGTGTTTGCATTCAAATTTGTCTGTTCTTGAAGATAATGTTCTTATTTTGTTCTAAATTGAACATGGAATTTGTATCAATAATAGTAGTTAAACATAGTTCTAAGAATGTCTGCGCTAATGTGGCAATGTGCATGTGCTATGTCTATGGTGCAACAGTATTGCTGGCAGACATTCTCTCAGCTGTGTGCTTTCATCTCTGTCAACCCTGAGACAAAACACTCTCCCAGGCCCATCCCACCTCCATTGAACAAAACTATACAGCCAGCCGGCATGCACAAACAAGCTCCGCCCACTTGGCCTGTCACTAAAATGATAAAGCAGCGATTGGCTTGACCAAGGAGTTCTGGCTTGACATGGATAAAGTATGGATGTGCTGTGTGTATGGTTTAAGTATGGATTGATGTGTTGCGTGTATACATGTATACATGTGTATGTATTCGACATGCGTGCGGAGCGGTACGGTGTAAGATATTGAGTGTGCATGCTTACTAGTACCTGCAGCAGGTCAGGGACGAGGTTCTGAATCTGCGATATGCCGATTTTTTTGTTCTCCTCTAATGTAATGAGAATGCCAGACAAATCTTCTTCGGCTCAAGTGATGTAAACTACGGGTATTTTGTACAAAAGGGACCAAATGTTTTACTTCAACACAGCCGAAATTCGACTCTCGTACTTCGGCTTTTCCACATATTTCTTAGAGAAAATACATAGGGAAAAATTGGGACTTTTTATTTTGCTTCGAGCTAAGTGATTTTCGACTCACTAGACGTCGACTTATCCGAGGTTTACTGTATATCTAATAAGATTAAATTTTGTTTTGTTCATAGAACCCAGGGTTGTTGATTGAAATGGTTCACTGTTAAAATGAGATCGACATTGAAATTTAGAAATTGATTGAAATGATTCAATGTTAAAATGAGATACAAATGTGTGGCCCATTTTATGTAAGCACTATCTTTTATGCGATTTTCCACAGGTGGCAGTGATGGAGATGACTTTGGCTTAGAGGATGAGGATGGTGAGGATGAAGACAATAGTGGAGACTGCCCAAACACAGGACAGGATTCTACTAAGAGAAATGCAGAAGAAAGTTGTGTTTCAAGTGCAAATAAAAAGTCCAAGACATCAGAGACATGAACATGTTGGACTGAATGCAGAGGACTGGTGATTTTAGTGCATTGTTTCTAGTCCAGGAAATGCATTGGCTCCTCTTCTCTAGATACAATGTACTGTGTAGATGTCATTCATGTGAATGAACATACAACGTAGGTGCTCTGTACATGTTGGTGGAGTGTTTTGCTACAAGTATGTATGTATGTATTTCACTGTATGAACTTCATCAGTGATATATTTCAAACTCAGATCACATTTGCATCACTACATGTAGTACATTTATGTTGATTTTTAGGCTATGCCTCATTTTTGTTGACTGACAATTTAGGTTATCAGAGCCAGTATCCATGCTCTATCCTCACCCTTTCCCCTGTCTTCCAGAAGTTTGTGCAAATTAATTGTTAAAGAACTTAGTTTGCCCTCTGACTGTTCACCTTCAAGATTTCTTTTGTTCATGTTAATTAAAACAAGAGATTATCATTCTTTTTTAATAAATTTTCTTTGTAGCGTAGGCAAGTGCAGCACAACAGATTTCATTGTTTGTACACGAGTACAAAGTACATGTATGCAATGTACGATGTACTAGTAATCTGTGGTACAGTGGTGTAAGCAAATTCTATCAATACAGATTGTTGCATGACCTGTGAATGTACACTTTACTATGTATGTGATCCATTAAAAATATGAAGTAACTACAAAAATGTATGTATCTTATTTTTGCTGCAAATGAAAATGCACAAATACATACAGGTATACTGTATGTTCATGTCTAAAGGACAAGTTCACCTTCAGAAACATAAGGATTGAGAAAATGCAACAATATTAGTAGAACACATCAGTGAAAGATTGAGGAAAATTGGACAATCGATGCAGAAGTTATGAATTTTTAAAATTTTTGTGTTGGAACCGCTGGATGAGGAGACTACATTGTACTACAGCTTGTGAGTCATATGCGTACAACAGTATAAAGAAAATGTAAAAGAAAATTCAACATATTTTCACTTTTTTCGCATAATAAAAGAGCACTTGACTTGCCTCTTTCTAAAAGCAGGGGGAATAATATTATCCATAACATTTGCCGGTAACGAGTCAGGGGAATGTGTACTTTTTTCAAAAGATGGAATTTTGTGAAACTCTCTTTATGTTTTCCTTATATTGTTGTACGCATGGACATCTAAGTTATTCATACACTGCAGTAGTCTTCTCATCCAGCGGGTACTGCACAAAAACTTCAAAAATTCATAACTTTTGAACGGATTGTCTGATTTTCCTCAAACTTTCAATGATGTGTTCTACTAATATTGCTACATTCTCTCAATCCTTATGTTTATGAAGGTGAACTTGTCCTTTAAGATACGTTGTACAATGTACATAATCACCTTGTTATACAAGTCAATGTGGAAGGTACAAACTGAATGGGATCTCCATGGCTTGCAGTGACAGCTCATGTCATAGTACACATACAGGTCGTAGTCATAATGTTTAGTTGAGGGCTGTTATGTTCCTTTTTCTCAATAACTACACTTTCTCAAGACAGCTGTAAGATTAATCTATCTATTTATTTATTTATTTATTTATACCGTTTTATTTTCACAGGGTAGCCCTTTCAGTTAAAAAAAATGATTTACAAAGGGGCCCTGCATAAAAACAACATGAAATACATACAAAGTTACATACAAAAGTAAATCCAAAAAAGATATCACAAGGAAAGAAACACAAGGATATGAATTATGTGTACATTGTATAGAGCTGACATTTGAAACTGATGTTATCACATTGCAAACCTCAAAGAAGGTGTGTTGGAGGCAATGACGGTTTACTAAAAGGGCACTATCCTTAACATGCTTAATGAGGGCGTTACATGTATTGCCATTCTTTGCATGTGTGTGTGTGTGTGTGTGTGTGTGTGTAAGTACATTGTACATGTATTTCATTTGGCATTACAAATCATTTGAGGTAGTCTATAGGTTTTGTTTGACAGTCTGTGGTTGAGACAGTTCTGTGTCGCATATTCCATAAAACTGTTAAATTGTGTACAGTGTACAAAGTTCATTGTACATACAATTTGTACTTGTGGTTATTAATGAAAATTGAATACAGTGTACAACTGTACATGGAAAACGTGCTGTTCAACAGATCTGTGAATTGCATCTCAAAAAGAATTACAGTCATGATATACATGTATCTGACATTATTGATATTCTGCATTTCCCTTTGAAATTTGCAGCTCCCCAAAAAACATGTATGTACGACTAGTTTCCTGCTTGTCTGTGACTGAATAAATCTTAAAGTTATTATACAGTACTGGGATTTATCTATGGTATACATTCTGAGTGCATCACATGTTTGTTTGTTTTTATTATATTTTAAATGCTAAAGAACTTTCTGAAATACATGTACTGTTATAACTAGGAAGCGTTGGTGGTGTAAATTGCAGGCGAAAGACATGTACACTAGGTTACATGGCTGGCGCAACCTCTTTTTTTTTTTTTTTTTTTTTTTTTTTGCAAGTCAACCACAGGAAATATGTTAACAACTCCCCCCTGTCTTTATTTCGTTTTGTTTTAGAGTTTGATTAGCTGATTGTGGTGGAGAAGTGGCAGCAACACGTCCCCCTCCATCCTGAAAACGAATCCACCTCTCTCCCTGCTCCCATAAAGTCGGCCCCTGAATTTGAAAAACGTAGTGCCGGCCCTGGTATAGAAGCATGAAACATACGGAAACGGCCGGTCAACACCCTAGTCCCTCCCCCTGTAAAGTGCAGTCTTTATTCATGTTTTGTATCATTATTTGGCGAATATTTAAGTCATGTTAAAAGAGATTTACTGAATTTAGTCGTTCGTGTTTTACATGCATCTTTATCTTGGTTGCTTGTACAGTACCTTTGACAGTTTTTCACAATAAATTTTCGAAAATGTATAAATTGTATTACATTCTCGCATGGTTTGATTCATAGAGTCTCCAAATTCTACCTTTCGTAAAACACTGTAGTTTAGAATCTGGACTGTCGGATAATGTGGCAAGGTTGCATCTCCTACTTGAGTTACATTGTATCAGCCCATCAAAAAAAAAAAAAAAAAGATAATAATAATTCCACGTTGTGGATAATAGGACGTTTTTGATGTTTGTTGAGTGAAGGCACTGAAGATCGATTCAGCAATCAAGTTGTTTTCTCTTATTGTGCACACACATCATACGTGTATATTTTGTATGAACTGTAGGCCCTACTATGTGATCGTCCTTTGATATTTTTAGGTGTGATTTGTCACACATTTATACCTCGTTGCTCGGCTTTGGAAGTACAGGATATTCTACATGTATACAGCTGTATCTCCTACAATACAAGTGCAGGTGTGTTTTGGTCTGAAGGACAAATACCTTACCACCGGGAGTTTTGCAGCCATTTTATGTTATCATGGAGGACACTGAATAGGGATGACATTACAAAACGTGTTCACTGTACCCTGTAATTTGCTTCCTTTTGTACTAATACCTGCTTGATCAGATCTGTAGAGTAGATGTGGTCGTATAATTCGTTTTACAAGGTAATTAACATTTTCGTAGCAATAAGTAGCAGGTTGATGTACTTGTATATTAAAACACTTGCAGATTGTTTTTTTTTTTCGTCAATGATCTTATTTTGATTTACATGGATATTGTACCGAAAGACTGAAGTAACTACGTTGGTCAACGGTGTATATCTATAGGCAGACATTTTCCAGATGACAGCTGGGTGTTCTTGTTTCAGTTCCAGTTTTGACCTTCGTAAATTTATGTGGAAAATAGACACACACTTGAAGAGAATACTAAATACATGTAGGCCTATATGAATCTCCTTGACAAATCATGTGAATCATTCCGCATCGAAGAGCCAGGAAAACATTTACTTTTTTAACTGTTGGAAGTACAGTATGTCACAATGTGTTACATCGCAATCGTCTAGTCTTTATCTTCTCGTGTCACTTTACCCCCTTTGATTTTCTGGGGTTTTTTTAATAAAAGAAATGAAAAAGGAAAAGTGAAAGGGGGCACTTTAATTTCTGAAAGAAAAACCCGGAAGTGGCACGAAAAACAAGGAGAAAATTTGAACTTTTTTTTCTTTTCTTTTCTTGGCAGCCGGTTAACCCCGGAAGTGGTACGAGAAAGTACCTGTTAGGGCCTTCTCTCTCTTTCTCTCTCTCTCTCTCTCTCTCTCTCTCTCTCTCTCTCTTGTCAGCTGATTAAACCCGGAAGTGCACAAGAAATATTTTGTGCGCATACAAAATTATATATGTATATATATATTTTATATATATATATATATATATATATATATATATATATATATATATATATATATATATTATTTTGGGCTTTCATGGAATTCAACAAGAACAATCTGCTTACAGCTCATCACTACCCACAAGACAAATCAGTCAGATGTTTTATGAAATCTTATTTATTGTAACCAGTAGCAAGATTTAGATGGGTCATCTCCGTAGTGGTATCGATGCTTATTCTACATTTATTTATGTATTTTTTTTAGTTTGGATTCATCTGCTTATATCTAAAAACAGGGTGGCCCGTTTACATTCGTGGTCTTCCGCGGGTCCCTGTGAAATAAAGTAAATGAATACATGAAAGTACAGAATATTTGAAACATAAAAATCGACAATGCAAATTATGAAAACATAAAACAGCACTCACATTATAAGGTAAATTGCATTCAGCTGATAGCATAAAACAGAAAGAAAAACCCGGAAGCTGATAGCATAAAACAGCTGAAAGGAAAGAAATCTACACTATTACAGATGTACGAATACTGTAACGTATATGGGGTAGGAAATAAGGCGTTCTTTGTTGAAAGTTTGTTTGTTTCTGGTTTTATTTCCGTCATAAACATACATACAGATTAAAAATACATCATAAGGTATACAAGGAAAATGAAACATACATACATAGTAAATGAACAGTATACGATATATCATTGATGTACGAAAAAGAATAGAATGTATAGGATTAGAGAATGATAATGGCCGGGTAGCCCATAATCAGCTGCACTTTTCTGGTGCCGCTGGTCTTCCATGGGGAACCAGTTATAAAGAGGTAAGACAGAAAAAAATAGAAGAAGGTTACAAAATTATAACATACAAAATTATAATACATGTAGTCTCATGAAATATTGTTTTATATTGCAATATTGTTCAAGATTTCAAGGCAATATAAACTTTCTCGTGGTGTGTAAATACATGTCTTCTGTATCCAAGCAAATACAATGTAGGTGGATTTACATCAGTAAAAGTAACAGATAAACGTTTGTATATTAGTTTGTGTGTAGTCCTTGGTTGTCTGGGATGACTTAATGCAGTCTTTAATATGTGAGCTAACTTAGTACGTGTCATATGAGACTACAGAGGACTCCCGTTACAACGAAGTCCTCGAGACCGGCAGTTTCCTTTCATTATATCGGATTTTTCGTTATAACCGAACAGATAAACAATAAAAAACATCAAGAGTAGATAATTTTGCGGTCTGAATTTTTACTTCGTTGCAACCAGAATTTCGTTATAACTGTCTTCGTTATAACGGGAGTGGATTGTATTCTTTAATTACTTGAGTATTACTGATAATACATTAATGAGTGATCGAATTTGATTTTTAAATGCGCATTTTAGATTTGTTATATTTCACTAGGATTTATCGTACGTGTTCGCATTAGTTTTTACGGTTTTGAAAGTTGTCAGACACACTCCTGAACACGTCATCTTCAAGTTCCTAATTAGGCTAAGTGTCGGCTCACCTGATTTTACTAATTAAAATCACATCATCTCAAAGTCTCTGTTGACGGGTTCATTATTGCTCTACACTCCAATAAAAGCTACAAAAAGGTCTCCAGATAATATTTATTACTGAAACTATAAATACAATTAGCTCATGTATCTTACGTTAATCATGATAAATAACAATGATATTAATAATAATAATAATGATAATAATAATAATGATAATTATAAACAGAGTTTCTAAGCACCTCACAGATAATCAAACCAAAACGTGTACAGTGTATTTATAATCTTACATTATTAAAACATAACTCTAAACTCCACAGTAAATTACATTATTCAATATACTTTAACAATAATCAATGCAAAAATCAGCATACTTACAAGTGTATACACAAAAAGAAGATGGAAACATAACGTACAAAGTCTATATATAGAAAGCCATTATAGTGCCGTGGAATTTGTTGTTGCTCTCTCTCTCTCCTTCTCTCCTTTCTTCCTCTTGAAATGAAAACAAAAAAAAAGAGAGCACCCACATACACACTTCCTGGCTTTCCTTTCTCTCTCCCTCTCTCTCTCTCTCTCTCTCTCTCTCTCTCTCTCTCTCTCTCTCTCTGTATTTTATTGTCTCTGTCTATATTTCCCCACCCTATCTGTTATTTTTTTTCTGTCTTTCGCTCTCTTCTATGTGAAGAGAGCGTTTTCCAATGTTTGCGCTTCGCACCCAGTCGGTAGTAACGCCTGACTACGCCATAAAATAGTGCATGAATCAAGTGGAATTTATATTTGCTGTGTTACTGCCAATTTCGAATAAAATAGCTGGATCAAAGTATGCGATGAAGGTGTCATATCATCGACGCGCCTACATTATTCCGCCTGCTCTGCTACTCCGCCACGACTGGTGTTGTTTTCCGCTGGATAGCGCAGATCTGAAAATTTCGTGGATATGTAGCAAATGGAAGCAGGAAAACATTGACGGTCTGCTCAGGAGTTTTCAAATTACTACAAGTCCAAATTTGGGGGTTTTTATGACTTTGAGATAGAGATCGACAGATTCTGCCACCAATGTGACCCGTTTCATTTTCTCTCGGCAGTCGGAGCGCGTCTCCCTGGTCGTTATTCATATTGAGTGCCAAGTTGGTTTTCGATTTCCTGACGATCTCGTGTTGTACCTGGATATCTTTCAAAAACAGTTTCATGTTTTCAGTATTATTGGTTATAAGCCAAGTTTTCGGTATCAACTTCCGTGTTTCCATCGCTCGTGCTACATGTATAACCCCTCTCTGGTTTGTATCATATAGACGCTTTACGCCGTACCATGGATTGAGGTTGTTGTCAAGAAAAATGAACAAGAGTTGTACAGTTTGAATGCCAACAATCGACTTTGTACCGGCGGATCCGACGAGAGATGTTCCACACATGTGGCAACGTGTCGCCTCCGGGCTCAGTTCGGAAAGATAAGGTCACTGGGGTGAGACGTAGCATAAAATTCTTTCTTCTCTCTTTCATATCCGTATTCAATCCGTCTACTCTCCACTATATCTATAGCCATTCTTGTGTGCAGAATATCTTATTTACCCTTTTCTGACGCTATCGCAATCACGATCATGTTCCTGTCGTAGCCTACATAATTATAGCTTACATACTGTGACCAGGGAGGTCCATGGTTGAGTACCAGGTTCCAGTTGGATTTGTTCCGTAGTACTCCACGTCGTAAAAACGCGTGCATGTTTCCTGAATGTATATTATCTATCTTCAGTAAGAGAAAACTATATTATGTTCATCTCCGTCGTTTCACTCAATCGCTCGTGCTTATTAGTGCGTTTAAGCAAACACAAATTTTTACACACATAAGATATTATGTATGTATCTTATTTACATAAAGTGTGTGCGGGTGTGTGTGTGTGGGGGGGGGGGGGGTGGGAGTTGATAAAACGCATGGGCTGACATGTTCTGAACGATTGAACTCCGGATCGGGTTTATGGAGATTATATCTTGAGGTCTATAAAATGTAGAAAGTAAGCTGGATATGACTCTACCCATGCATTGTACAAGAATGGTACGCGCACCTTTGTGGCAATCATGTTGCATGTTATTTCACTTTCTACTTTCATTCGAAGTCTATAATCATTGTGATTATTTCTCTCGCACAGAATGTAATCAATTTACCATAATATAGGTTTACATTATTTGGACCGCATGTTATCATGTTTCATGTCATAAGATGGTAAACTCTCATCGCCATGTACCCGTCCTTTCTATGGGTATGACAACTGTTGTCATTAACCTGAATCAATATCGGATTGTTAACATGAAGTCTATGCTATGATGCACAGTTTCGAGGCAATGGAATTCGATCCAAAGTCGTTTCGTGATGGGGTTATATTCTGCATTTACGAGAGCCTTTTGTGGTGTTGAGCGGTCTGTACGTTTGTGCTCAAGTTGTCATAGCAACAGCATCCCCTTTTAGGAATCACCTGCCGTCTTCACACTGAGATGGCATCGACAGAAACATGGGGTATGGGGAGCTGCCACGGACCGGAGTGTCGTATAATTTTACATGTATTATCGATAAGAGAGGTGAAAAGGCAGGACGATTTTTTATTTTTTTTTTTTTTGTCCTTGAGCTGGTAGATTTCGACAATGCTACATGATTATGGCACATGCAAGTGGTGTTCAATAATACCTATTGCTCCAGTAAGGTCTGATCATTTACAGGGGGTCCTCTCACGAGCTCGATTTCTCATGAAGTGTTATTATTATGTTAAGCAGCATAAGAAGATGAATTAACATTAACGCCTTTCTTTTACTATGCTATTATATAAGTATATACATAACAGCAACAACAAAAAATGCTAGTAATGAATATAGAATCATTATCATTACAACTATTATTATCATCATTATCATTGTTATCTTTTATTATTATCATAATATCATCATCATTATCAATAAATCGACACTCTGGGATAATGCTTACCCTGACCGAATACTAAATAATATAGTCTTTCAATGCTTGATTTTTTGATTCCCTCAGGCAGACAGTTATCTTCAAAGTCGTTCCGAGTCTAAAGTGTCTTTACATGATTAAGATTTGCTTCGCTTTGCAGTTATAGGTCGGAAACTGGAACTACGTGTATTGCTTGAAGTAGCGCTGACTGCCACGGACAAACCATTTAAGAATGCAAATTCTTAGTTTGAGTGCAATGGTTACTGATATTTCTTTGAAACCTAAACAGAATTGGTGAAAAATGATACAATCATAATACTATAGTAGTGAGTATGTGTATGTGCCCTACTCGGTTTCTTAGCCCAACCTTTAAGAATGTTGCACCAAAATAAAGAAATGCGATTACGCTGTGATCTTATTATCAGCGATAAGATCTTACAAATCTTTCGTGACCACGTGCCTGGGTTTAAAAGCAAAATGCGCAAAGCGGAACTCCAAACAATGCCTTTTGACACTGTTAAACGTGGGTGACACAAAAGGTCCACAAGGACACCATGCAGCGGGTGACGGTGTGTTGTCGATTTTTGTCGACCACGCATTTTGAGTTTGGAGTGATGGCGGCGTTAGGGGTATCCCTGAGTTAATAAAACTGGGGATAATAGGCATAAACACTATTAGTTTAAAACCATATGAGCTTGGTGCCATTATAATCATGTTGATTGTGATTTTGCCCCGTAGGATGTGAAGTCACCGTCTGAGAGATGCACTGAGTGTCAAAAAGTGTCAGCCAAGATCATGGCGGAGAAAGAAGTGCAGGAAACAATCGGAGTTCTGCGGGACAGACTGCGGGTGAGACATCCACTATATTTAATAACCATTATAATTATGACAACTTATCGTCTTGCTGGCATAAAGGGATGGCTCAGTATTGGTTGAGGTGAGGATTTAGCTTTTAACTTTTTGTGAGATGCTTACAAACCACTTTGTAAAATGTTAAAGAGCATACAACTCTATATTGATGAAAATTGGTTATGAAATGGCTGAGATATTAAAAAAAAGTTAAACAAAGCGATACCTAATGAAAGGTGGGTCCCACCTTTTATTATGATCGCTTTGTTTTGGATATCTCAGCCATTTTAAAACTAATTTTCATCTGATAGACTTTGAATTACTCTTATAATATATGCTCTTTCACTTAATTTCATAAGAGGTTTTTCATTATCTCAGAAAATCATCAAAAAAGTTGGAAACCTGAAGCCCCATCTCAACCAAAACTGTACATCTCTTTAACTACGCAGATGATTCGATCTTTCCCTAGCGAATTATGCCAATGTGCATACACGGTGTACCATAATTATAATTCTGTGGATAGCAACACAATCTTTTACACATTCAAGTTTTCTCATAGGCTTCTGAAGTGTTGAGTATACTAAGTGTGCAAAGCATTATCTAAAGGTAGGCCAGGTATACGGAATTGACGATAGTATATGCAGGGCTCGACACTAACGGTGGCCCGGTGGCCCGGGGCCACCAAAAATGAAAGTCGGGCCACCAAATTTCAAAAAAGGGCAAATTTGGTAACCCGCCTCGGGCCACCAAAATTTTTGGAAAAGTATGTCAATAAATTCGTAACTTTTTGCGCCGGAAATTAGCAGTTAAATTTGTTCAAAGGATGGATGAAAAGGAATGAATGAATGCCTGAGAGTGAGTGTTGCAAGTTTGTTGAAGTTTATTTATGAGTAGATATGTCCAATTTCTAATTCTTACTATCATAAATCTTAGATATTTGACTCATTAAAAAAAAGGACTTTTCATGTTTTTTATTGTTTTTTTCGGGACACCAAATTTTTCTCTCGGGCCACCAAAAGTTTGAAATTTAGGATTTTGGTGGCCCCATCGGGCCACCAAACAAAAAAGTTAGTGTCGAGCCATGGTATATGGCACCACATTTAAAAACAATATATTGACAGCTGTAATTTAAAGATGAATATAATAATTATGAGCAACTCTCATACATGCTGTGCTCTTTAAATTTCTTCCTGGACATGGTATTACTCACTACAGTATTTCCACTGACCACAGGAAATAGTCGGGGAGGAATGCACAATTAAATACGTGATCGCCGTTATATATAGTGTGACAAATTTCGTATTGCAAAGTATTGCTTTTGGTCTGACGTATTCATGAATCCAAATCTTCATGCGCAATATTTTCCGGGGAGCGGGGGAGGGGGGGAGGGGGGGGGGGGGGAGGGGGGATTATTAGCCTCTTCTGCGTGAAGATTGTCATATGAATAATAACAAGTGTTTTACTGTGCGATTGATAAGAATACGTACAGATAAAGTAATTGTGCTGAAGGCATCTAGGAACCACACCTCTTTGTCAGTTGTATCACAGAGCTCGGACTGTGGTCAAATTTGCTCACGTTCTCTGTACACAGATTATGCAGATAATGGTTGACGACTGCGCTGCAATGTTTGAGCAGAAGAGGATAAAGAAATGGAAAGCGGCGCGAAGGAAGTCTGGGGAAACAGACTACCATTTGAAATGGACCGTGGTTGCATCAGTAGTCGTGATGTCGGTGTGTTACTTGCTACGTCTTTTTCGGAGTATACAGCCTGAACCCTGCTTACCCAAGGAGGACATCGATGTTGTGCAAACGTGACCACTCGAACTCCCATAATATCTTGACTGTAAAACGTGAACCTGTTGTTGGTAAAAACAAGCGGGATACAAAATACACTGCAGGTATTTTAAATATTAGATAGGTGGCTTTGGTGTAGGATCCTATTTTATACTCTGTACAATCATTCAGCCTGAGCGGCCAAAGTAAGATGTAAAAGGGTATAGGGAAACAAGTCTCCGGACAAGACTGAAATAAACAATATTTAAAAACAGTAATTCGATACTGTCAAAATACTATACGCAGCGTACTCGTATCTTGTTTTAATAATTCAAACTGAAAAAAGAAATATATATATATACAATACGTCCCAAAAAATTACAGAGTTTTTGCATTGATAACACCCAATATGATTAAACTGTCTAAATACTACTTCAGAGTCTTAAAATATAACATCTTAGCTCTATTTTGCAGAAAACCCCATTCAATTTGGTTAAGCAGTCACAGAGAAATGTGGATTGTTGTAAAGTATGCCATGAGTCTGATTCTTCCAAGTTTAGCACTTCGATGCTCTTGTGTGTGAATAAGACAGAATTTGGAGGGAAGAGACTCCAGACATCCTCTACAAAATTCCTCATTTCTCTTTGACCACTAAAGCAAATCGAATGGGGTTTTGCGTAAGATGTGGGCAATGAGTTATAGTTTCATACCCTGAATTTTTTATTTAGATTGATTCTCTATTTTTAAAGATATCATTGCGGAGGGTACCGTTGTAATTTTTTATTATTATTTTTTTTTTTTTGGGGGGGGGGGGCATACGGTATATATAGCTTAATAGTGAATTTGATTTCAGTATATAATGCACGCAAACCACTATGAATCGTGCAAAGAATCTCTAACATTGGTATAGTCAACTTATTTTACACGTTTTTGTATATATCTGTTTGTTTGTGTGTATTATGTGCGTGTGTGTGCATGTTGCGCGATAACTTTTATACATTGATATGTTCTGCCGCTGTACCAATACGAACGTGTGTTTTGTTATTTGCCGACATGTTCATTGATTTTAATTTGTCATTATAGATCGTGTACAGGTTTTTTTTTTCTTTCTTTTTGATTTATCCTATATAGTTACTCAGGTATCCATTTCTTACTGAACACGGCGCTATACAAATAACGCTTAAAAATCATTTTCATATTTAGTTCTTGGTTAAATCTCAGTTTCCTCATGTATCGATATTGAATGACAAGAATACGGAGAAAGAGAGCGAGAGAGAGAGGGAGAGAGCACGATCTTGGGTGCACGTCACGAGTCCGTCACCCACGAGTCATACAGCCTACCAGTCAGACAGCCCACGAATAAAAAAAAGCACACGATATAGACACTAAGTGAACAAGGCCCACGAGTTCGACATAGTGAAATAGGCCCAAGAGCTTTACGATCCACCAGCTCGACAATCGGCGTATAAGGCCTTTTTAAGTCCGACACTACACATACTCAAACAAAGCCCACGAGTCAGACACTAGGGGAAAAAAGGCCCACGAGAAGGACATTGCATCACGGGGCATAATTCACGCAGTGTTGGTCTCGTGGACCTTGTTTGCCTCGTGTCGGACTCGTGGGTTTTATTTACTTGCGGGTATATAGTGTCGAGCTCATGGACTGTAAGACTCATGGGTTGTACGACTAATGGACCATTTTATAACATCAATTTCACAATGTTACTTTGTTTGTGGGCAATATGACCCGTGGGTGTTAGGCTCGTGGGATGGTCCCGAGATTCTTGCATGGATAAAGAATATGTTTGTGTGTTGGTGTATTTTATGGGTTACAGATCTTAATCTGAAGGTTAGGACTCCATTTGTGTTATAGCTATTCCGAAGGTTCCTTATTCCGAAAATGAAATAAGGTTCCTTATTCCCGAGGTTTGTTAATCTGAAAAATGAAATAAGGTTCGTTCGTCCGAAAATTAAATAAGATTCGTATTTTCGAAAATGAAATAAACTTATTCTAGTGACAGAATATGGTGTTGCAATTACACACACACATAAAAAAAAATGGATATCAGGCAACGAATATTGTCAGGGGAGGATATTATCATGCTTGAATTTTTTTTTGGACATAGTATGTGCTGAGTCAAGAATATTGACTTTCATTCTATTTGAACAATTGCTACCAGCTAATGGATTTAGGTATATAGTAATAATAACAGTGATAATAAATGTATAGATGTTGAGATAAATAACATCGATGGCAGTAATGGTGATAATGATTGATGACAACAACAATTAGAATAATTATAACAATTCCATTTATCAATGAAGTTCTAATGCTAATTACAATTATAGTTAGATATATCTACATTGTGATATTTAGATATGTGTTCTGTATTTAATGCAAGAGTTATTATCAGATGTATGACATATAAATGCAGTATGACAGATGAAAATAAATTCACAATGGGGAGGTAGCTATAGATTCATGCATTGTTATTATTTTCTTAAATTGATCATGTTGTTTGAATATTTTCTTAGAATATAACGTATAAGCAAATTGAAATCTGTATGTGTGTGTGCATGTTTATAATTATATATATATATATATATATATATATATATATGTATAATAAATCATATATTTAGGCCTTCATATAAAGTATGTGCGATACATGTATGCGTAGGTATATGATATGTGTGCGTGTGTTGAAGTGAAGGGGAATATAGGTTACAGATAATTTATAGAACCCTTGCAATGATTGAATGTTCCTTTATAGCCTGATGTTTAATCTGAACTGCAACATCAACTTTTTAAGGGAATCAAATTTACCTTTAGCATACATGGGGGATGTCTGAATGTTTATGTTTCTTTCACACACACGCACGCACGCACACATACATACATATACACACACACACACACACACACACACACACACACACACACACACACACACACACACACACACAAAACATGCAAAAGCCAATATGTGCATTGTACACTCGGCGAGCTCGCCTATCTCCTTGCGCACCCCTTTAGAACCTTAAGATTCTGTAAAATGATGGCCAGTTGTTCCCTGGAAAGTATAGCAATATTACTCGACAACTTTCTAAATTATGCAAACTAGATCAAAGCATGTTTATTTTTGTCTATTGTAGTTCATGTTTATTTGAAAGCCTATTAAGTCTTTAACAAGACACTTGTGTGTCACAGAAATAATTCTGACATACTTTTGTTGACTCTTGACCTCTTTCAAATTACGAAATATGAATTCATAGATACATATTATGAAAACAATGAAAACAGTAAAGCATAAAACTGCTAAAGCTGACGGGCGGTTTCGGGCGGCGACGGTTCAGTTACTAATGGGATAAACGCACACAGACATAAACGCACATAGACAGTGGAATATACAAGAAAAAACAAATATTTGTGCCCTCATTATTCTTGATACGTGTACAACTGGATAATGTGCAATGTCTCCTTTAAGGACTCTGAATTAACCCAGATGTATACCGAGTGGGGATGAGGGTTCCCTTTTCCTAGCGACCATGAAGATGTTGAAAACTTGATACGGTTTAATGCAGTCAGGTCAACGGTTAACAGTTTGAGACTACCACCGCCAGCAGATTTACAAGCAGAGCGGTAGAATCGCGCCATCTATTGACGAGCAGCCACAGAATGGCCTCCTGCTTGAATCTCTGTATAAGCTGTTACTTTCGCGTACAGATATTTTCGCCGATGAGGTCTCGGACATTTTCGCGAAATGTTGTTTTCGCGAATGGAAAGTTTGGCTACTAGTATTGTAAGTGAACTATTAGCCTGGCGCATAGCGACATTTTCGCGTGTTGTTAAATTCGCGAAAATAACGGCTTTTACTGAGAGTCCGTCGCATGCTGGGTAGTCGTGGCTAGGGTTACCGTGTGTGCTTCTCACGCATGCTTGGCTTTCGATCACTTCACTATCATAAACATACGGTATGACCTTGGGCTATATCATACAATGAGGTTACGTTACCACAGCTCAATGAAATGAAAATAAAGACATTTTAATCAGGGACAATAATCTCTCTTCCTCGATTCTAGTCTGGTTTGTTTGACACATGTTTCTAACTTAACAGGCCCGTCAATCAATTTTCCCTTTTTTATCAAGCAGAAAATGGAATTTTCCAGAAATAGACCTACACCTTCAATGAAGTTGACCTTATTATTATAAATCTTATCATACTACCACTACTACTACTACTACTACTACTACTACTACTACTACTACTACTATACTGTTGTTGTTTTTTCAACAAAATCAAAATTTCATTTCTCGACAGAGCATAACATAGTTACTTGTTCAATCCCAAGGGGAACAACAATCATGTACAGTGTGAATGGTTCGTGAGCATTGTTGGGTCAATGTTCAGCTCCCCCCCCCCCCCACACACACACACACAAACACACACACACACACACACACACACACACACACACACACACACACACACACATACACACACACACACACACACACACACACACACACACTCCGGTTCCGCGGACTCTGTCTTCATTGATTTCCTTTTTCTTTTCTTTTTTGATTAAATAACAAAGAACACTTTGATGCATATCTTTTATCAATACAATTATGGTTGCGGCAAGTATATCATTCTGTTAAAAACACGAAAATCTGTGCAATTTCATGGTTTACTCGTCTCATATCCGATTTTGTTGAAATTTCTGTCATTCTGCTTAACTGATTCACTTCACCCTAATCATTAAACTCAACTTTAACACTGCTGGAGCAGAATGTGCCTTTTCATCCGTTTTCTTGTTATTTTCGTTAAAAGCAACAACAGTTAGGAGGGCAACTTGTAGGATGAGTGCTGAGTTAACAAACAACGATTAAAATCTTTTTGTTATTGTACGACCATTTTATGGTGGTGTATGTTGAGTATCCTAAGCCCAGTGATATTATTATGTGATGCTTTGTTTACTTTCGTCCGAGCCCGCATGATTGGTTCTTTATGTCAACACTGTCTTGAGTTAGCGCCCTTGCGTGCATGCTATCAATAATATTCTGTAAATAAATATAAATATCGAGACATCGCACACTATGCACACATTCAATTCAACCACTTATTACTTATAGGTCATGTGCCACTTCAGTTCGCTGCAATCAGAACAAATATCGTATTATCGAATGCTGATGCTCTGTCAAGCTTTAAACGAGGAAAAGATGAATTGCTAATTCTCATCAAAGTATATATGATAAGGAAAGCAATAACGTCATCAGGTTGAAATGTGTAGCGACACACATTGCATAATTATGAAATGTCTATTCTTAATCTCTAGCCATCATACATTACTATAAACCTTTTCCGTTGTAGTTGCAATGGACTTTCAAAGCACACCAATGGATCAAATCTTCATGAATTGAGAAAGAATAATATAATAGCTCGAATGCATCGTGTAATTGATGCTTTTTTATTCACCTGCAATTAAATCAAATCAATAATGTCAGAAATTTATGTTTAACACACAATAGTCTTCAGAAATGTCTTGTTTCATTTGCCTAGGGCCATCATCATTATATCAGAAGATCCTTACATCGCTTCACTGTTTACTAATTCCCCTAAAGAGAGATGAGATAAAGATACACAGACGAACAGACAGGCAGACAGACAGACAGACAGAAGAGGAGGGGGAGGGACTCCTCGAAAGTTCAGTGCCAAACAAAGTGAATTCGAAGTGTGGCCAGAAACCTTCTTCGCAAAGAATGGTATAGTTATTTGTTAATTTATTGCTTTCTGATTTATAAAGACAGCCAAGTAAACGAAATTTTAAAAAAGAAATCAATTTCAATGTACTCTAAACGTAAAATGATCAAGGACCTTTTCGCTTTTCCTCCTATGAATGTTATTTCGGTTATATACAGTTATCTAGATTTCTCGGTCCCCGTCTTGACGTGGCTATGCTCAAAAGACCAAACTGAACACTCCTAAGAGCGCATAAAGAGACCAGTAATATTTTTCAAGGCGATATGGAACTGCGGGAGTGTGCTAACAATAACGCTGATGATTAGAAACGGATCATTAAAATGATCCCAAACCATGTCAGCCAATAAGCAGACGCTTGATCCATATGATCTAGTTGACCGAGAGAAGTGTCAAAACTAAGTTGACATTGATAGTTAAACCTCTTATTGGTCAGTCTGTCATTGTCGTTGATGTGACCGGTCTGGTCCCCTTGTGTCCTCCAAGGAGGTGAACTGTATGGAACTATGGACAGGGTGTGACACAGCAAAGCAACGACAAGTTTTAGTATCATCGAGAAATCAAAAGGTAAAATGCCTTCTTTTGATCCTTTAGATTACTCTGCACATGGGTACGTTTCATTCAGTGTCACAGCCATTATACCAGATAAGTCTGTATACTTGTGCGTTATTCCACCGAAAATGAATATACTGTATTATACAGAAGTGGGAAGTACTACACGTTTCAACCGGCATTTCCTGATGGCTCCAACCTATATTGGACTACATTCAACATTCATCACGACACTCTCACTCGATCAGAGACAAGGAAAACATCGAGTTACAAGCTGTAGAATTGATTTCATACTCAGTGACTGAAGGTGACCATATAGCGCATGTCCCCTGCAGACGGAGAGGGATTGTGAACTCAAATAAACACGGATAACACTCAACAGATTCCAGAAAGAAAGTGATGCATATTTCCATTATCATTTTAGAGCAGAGTTAACAGTCTTTTCATTTGGCTTGATATTTTCACATTTTCATTCCCTATTCTCATCTCCTGACCAGCACTTTGTGTACTAGTGCACTTTTCATGATAATAAAACTTTGTGGAATGCTCTTTATATCTTTTATATCGTTGTATGTACATAGTACGTGCTGATGTCACAAAATGTTATGGTCTTCGGTGGCGGCATTGCAACTTTAAAAATTCATATCACTTTTCAGCGGATTGTCCGATTTTTACTCAAACTTCACATTGCGGTAGTTGCTTCATTCACTCAGACCAGATGTACAGGGCGTCCAACAAAGAAAGAAACTAAAACAAAGGCTTATTATGCAGAAGAAGTGGGGTGTATGCATGATTGAGAAAAGAAAAATGTTCATAAAATTTGAACTTAAATGCTCTTTCAAATTATGCATTCGGAAAACCCAATTAGTCAAGTATCTTTGAGTATCATGACTTTTAAATGTTTAATGTCAAAAACCTCTTGCTACAACACACACCAGAAAAAATAAAGAGAAGCATGGATACCTCTTATTTCCAGAAAAAAAAAATCATGCAACAAAGGCTTTTTGGCTTTTGACTTAGACTTTGAGCTCATCAGAGAAAGAAAGAGGTAGACAATTCCTAGCTTATCTGTTCTTCAAAGTATTGTGAAAAGAGTTGTATACATATAGTGGATTATGAGCTGCGCCCATAACAACATGACCACCTGCATGCCCTGTCATGGCAAAGTCCACATGTCAGCGACGGAACGCCTCATGCATGGCAGGGTTGTCACGCAAGATATTGCAAGATTCTGAATGTTGATTTTTAATAACACACCCTATATAGAGATTTGGTGAAATAAGGCTTTGCTTAAGGCTTCTGATTATTTTAAAACTTAAGATGTGCCCACCTCTTTCTTTTCCTGATGTGTTCAGTGTCAAAGCCACTGAACTTAACAGTGTGATAGCAAATGGTTTTTGACATTAAATTTTCAAAGTTATGTACAAACATTGAAGCATACAGGACCTAGAGTATCAACATAAACCATGATAATATAATTTATGGAATCTTTAATTCCATTGCAAGTCATAATATGTAAACTAAATCATTTGCTTGCTCAATCAAGTGTAATAATACAGTAACATATGGCTATGTATGTATATGCCATAATATATATATATATATATATGTATATATATATATATATATATATATATATATATATATATATATATATATATATATATACATATACATATATATGTATACATTGTACTAAATGTCCGTCTTCCATCTCTGACAAAATCTGTACCAATAATTGCAAGAAAGATTGACATGCACTATTGTGATATTAATGATGCTAATACAATGGTAAAACAGTATATATGAGAATCATATGAAAATACATGTAGTCCACATCGTAGAATGTGCAAGTTATGTTAAGTCAAATAAAATATGACGAACTACATAATGTGACTAACATGTCTGACAGTATATAGCGATAGGATTATGTTGGAAAACGTTGATACTATAACTCGCACCATGTTACATCCTTTTGCTTGCCCTCTAATACGCGCAGGTGAAAATTTCGGGTATACATAATTTCGTTATTTCGATGGTTCATTAATCCGAAATGAAATGAGGTTCGTAATTCCAAAGTTTCATGTAAGTATACACACCTTTTTCAATTTCGGAAAACGAACCTTCTTAATTTTCGGAGTAACAAACCTTCGGATAACGATCCTTTTTTTTTTTCATTTTCGGATTATCGAGTCTTTTTATGGGAATAACGAATGCTTCGGAACAAAGAACCTCGGAATATACACCACAAATATTCGGATTAACGAACCCTCTTTCATTTTCAAATTAACGAACATCTATGTATAAGGAATTTTGTGTTTTGGGTTAACGAACCTTCGGAGTAACGAACGGTTTTTCATTTTCGCATTAACGAGCCTTCGGAGTAACGAACACCACCCAAAATTTGTAGGTCATCTACAGCCTTAATCATAGGGAGTGGCAAGCAGACCCATCCCTTTATGCTCCAAAGTAAAGCTTCATCGAATATCATTCCGTTCAATGTTCAATTATTTTATGAGGAAAATAACAAAAGGCCGTACCTCCCCCAATTGTTTGTAGAGTTGAAAGGTAAATAGATCAAAGCTTTACTTACTGTACAAAGTTGGATTTACCCTTGCTCGATCTCGAAGTTTGACATTTATCAACACCTTTGGAATCAAACAGTATATGAGATTTTTTACTCTTGGTTCGCACCCAAAGCTTGCTTCAGTTGGTATATGTTTTTTTTTCTTTTGCAAACTTTGATAATTATGTAAAGTTCAAGGGCGTGTGTGCCCGAGATAAAAAAAACCCATGCAATTAACCTTTCAACAACATAATCAGGGGCGGATCTAGCTTTTTATAAAAAAAGGGGGGGGGGGGTGTGGGAGAGGGGTGTCCCCCGTCCCACAGTAGGGAGAATTTTTGAAAATCTGTGTGTGAAAATGGCGTTTTCTTGCATCTAAAACACCACTATTTTTGGTATAGAGGTCATTGCCAAATTAAAAATTGCAAGTTTAAAAAAAAAGATAAGATTAAAACAAAAAATGGTCCCCGGATTTTTTTTTTTTTTTTTTTTTTTTTTTTTTGGGGGGGGGGGGGGGTTGCAACCCCCCCCCCCCCCCCCGATCCGCTCTAGATAATGTTATCGAATCCTTCATGAACTATAGGGGGCGTTTCTTTGTTGAAATTCATCCCCCTAAATATAGCAATAAGTAACAATTGGCAATGGGGGTTTTGAAAGCACAACCAATAAATACACTCATTCTATGAACACAGCTGGTGTATCTTGGGAAGACGCTAGGAAAGTTATATATTTAGTCCGAAACTAAGAAACATTTTCCAAGAAGTGATTTACTGGAATCCGAAATTTTTTCTTTGTGCTACATTAATACAAAATAAAAGTATCATGACGAAACTACTGATAGTTTTAGCAATTTTCATCATCTTCAGTGTCGCTCCGGCGATTTCCGACGATCCAGAGTTCGTGTATCCGGACGTGTTCAACGATCCCGTCAGGGACGCCCTTCTCTACGGGACTTTTCCCGAGGGCTTCGCCTGGAGCTCTGCGACGTCGTCGTACCAGATCGAAGGTGCTTGGGACGCTGAAGGTAAAGGGGAGAACATATGGGATACATACACCCATGAAGGCGGGAATGTCTACAACAATGACACTGGTGATGTCGCCTGCAACAGTTACGAAAAGTAAGCTGCATGCTTTGATAGTTGTTTTCCCAGTGACACTCACTCAAATCTGTCGGTAACAACCTTCTTACCACAATACCAGATTACAGCAGAACTGTACGCTCTGGCGTTGACTTTGTTAATATGAGTTACGTTGAAAACAAGAAAGGAAGCCGGTATAACGAGTTTCAAATATATCGAAGAAAGTTAAGAAATTTTGAAGTTAACATTTATTTTTCCGCGTGAAGCAACGGAATCGGTCAAATCACACCCATTTAGACAAAAGGTTGTACCTCACCTCCCCGTTTGTAGATATACAGCTTTCATTAAAGTCCTTTCCTCGATGAATCAGCTATATACTAAAAACCTTTTTGATTTCTATTCATCAGTGCTTATTTGTTTGTTTGTTTTTCAATCTATCTTTTGTTTAAATCATTGTCGCTAAGAGTGTCTATCTGAAATGGGAATGAAATACGAATATACATGTGGCTTTAGTGAATGTATCATAGCAATGTATAGAACACATCAGCAAAGTTCTGGGAGAATAGGAGAATCCGTTGAAAAGTTGTAAATTGTTAACGTTTTTGTGCCGCCATGCTTGATTGGAAGACTGTCTTCTTCAGATCGTGATGTCGTTGCAGAACGACGATATAAAGAAAATGCAAAGAGAATACAAATTTCCCAAATTTTTGTTTTGATGAAGAAATATACACATTTCATCGACCTGTCACTGACGCATTAAGGGTAATTCATTATAATTATCATTTCCTCTGCTCTCCGAAAGAGGTAAGTCAAGTGTTCTTTAATTATGCTATGGAAAAGTGAAAATATTCTGATCTTTCTCATAGTCCCTGTCCATGCGTGACGCCATAAAAATGTTGAAGCCTTCTCATCCGGCTATGGTGAGCCAAAAGTTTTTAAAAATCGGAACTTTTGAACATATCGTCTGATTTCCCTAAAACTTCGCTAATTTGTCCTACCAACATTACTGCATTCCCTCAGCCCACATTATTATTATGATTATGTATTAAACGGCCAGTATGCGTTTATTCTTTGTTCCTGTTACCAAGCACTCTATATATATGTTGTACATTATCATCTTCCATCCACGGCTGTACTATATGAATGATACAGTTCACATAATTTTACGCTGCCAGCCCTGTTTCGAAAAAGATGTTATATTAGCAACTCTACACCTGAAAAAGCATGCTTCCCGTGGTATAACAGCCAATCAGGGAACTGGATTCATGTCGTTACCATGACAATTACCATTCCATTAACTTTCAACAACTCCGCAACTCCGCATTTCTGCAACTTCAACTTTTTAATAAAATGGGGCCGAGATCTATATCATGCCTTATGGAATATTGTTTATAGACATAAAATCTCACCCTCTCCCATTCACTGAAAAGGCATCAAGGATACGGACTTTAGGTTTGTTACCTTCATATGCATGAAAAAAAAAAACATGTTTCGGAGGGTCAGCGTAGCGATAATAGCCCTTGAGTAAAATATCTCATTCTTATGGCCGTATTTATAATGCCACAAGCTAATTTGGTTGCTTGCAAGTCTTGTGTAAAACACTTAACTTTCTTGGGACTTATGGGAACGCTCACACACACACACACACACACACACACACACACACATATATATGAATGATATTTACAAAGAAATCTAGTTAATTTTGGGTATCATATCACAAGTGGAAAATAGAACGATAAACACCTGTCTTGACGATACTATATTATAAAGTTCCAAAGTCTATGAGAACAAACGAGACTGACGGACATTTGGAATTTTTATTACCGACATACACTCAAAGAAGTGTACGTAAAAAAGGCGTTTGGGTTTTCGGAAGTAAGATAAAAAAGTCGTTAAAATGTAAATTTTCACATGTTTCTACACAACAATACGGTAATTACATTTGCATAATTAATCATGCAAATGGGATAAGAACATACCAGCTAACAACCCTTTCATTTTATTCATAAAGACAAATAACTTTCATGACTTTGTTTTTTGCTTGTTGTTGTTGGGTTGGTTTTTTTTTTTTTTTGCTTGAATTGAGTACCTTTAATTTTCCCTTTAAAACAATCACCGCGTGCGGCAAAACATTAACCCTAGTTCTTTACTGCAATGATGATTAACATTCTTGAAATGGAAATTATTTCTTTGATAAGATTTGTGGAAAAATGATGGGGATTTGTAAGACGGAGTATGACTTTATGTAAGAAAGGGGTGAAATTTATTCAATAATTCTCTCCCTCTCTCTCTCTTTGTGAAGCTTTTTTAATGCTGTCTCTGATTTAGCAGTTTGAAATGTAAAGTCAACAAAGAATCGGATCCCCTGCATGCTCAGTTAGATTTGATACCAAGAGAGTTTGGTTAACATTTTTTTTTTCTAAAACTCTTGTGATCATTACTCATGGGGGTAAGAGTTGGTAGTATTGCTTTGAATTAACAGTCAAGTGCCAAAAAAGAAAGAAAAAAAGTTTGTCTCTTTGGTGTGATGGAACAACATTCATGTAACCGTTTAATACCGAACAGCATTTTATACATGTACTATAGTACTTCTAACAGTCAGTATAATAGGGCACCGAAACAACGAGATGTTGGTCAACTGAATCATGTCTTGTCGTAGGTCTGTAAAGGCGGAAAAGGTCCTTATAGGACAGTATAATAAAAAATTTATGATCCATATCTATACGTTTATTACGCTTATCAATCAGTAAACATTAGGTCAAATTACTTTACGACGGCAGAACGTCGTGACCCCTGAGTGGATGTGAGCTATTTTTAGCTTCAACAGGCAAAATTTAAATGATAATTATGAAGAAAGTGGATTGCGTAAGAAGGAGAATATAATAACTTTATGGAAAAATGCAAAGTAATAATCGATATCAGTGCAAATAAGAATTTTGGTCTTAACCTTAACGATTCATATTGTTTATATAATATCATATGTTTGTTCATTGTCTTGGTTGATTAAAGAGTGATATTTTGACAGTTGACGGGGATAAATGTATAGATACCGTTTCAAAATGTTTAGAACGATAGTTACATAGGAGAAAGATGAAACATCAGATTGAGACTGTACATAACTTGTGAATAAACAAAGACTATATTGACAGGATAAGTCCACTTGCTCGCAGCTTACAAAGATGATGCATAGTTGAAAAAACCAATTAACATGCAGATGTATGAGAAACAATCCCTATCAGTCTCTAATTCATGTCGTCTATTATAGTCAGTCATGACGTTGATATAAATGTATAAACGTGAACGGTTCCTCTTCTTCGCTGGCATGCTAACCCTCACCATTGAAGCTTGTAATGGTCCACTACTTTTCCTCATGACATTCAAATGTCCTAAAAAATATTGCAGTTTATAAGATTAGTTGATGATTCCAATATGTTTCACTCCCATTTCAATCCTTCTGAACATATTACAAATTAGACAATAAACTTACTCAAGTAAGTGATTGGATGAAAGATAACAACTTATGACTCAATTTTGGCTAATTACTTGTTTTCAGTAATACCTATAAAACTGTCCTTCCCAGCCCAATATTGTTAGATGATATTCCCATAACGAAAGTCACTTCAACTAAATTCCTCGGCGTCTCTTTAGACAATAAAGTTTCTTAAAATGTTCTTATCGATAAAATTTGTGAGAATGGTTTCCGTAGTAGGCCTATACAGGGAAAATAGCTCAACTCAAATATGTTTTACCAAGAGAAAAGTTCTAAATGCTTTATTCCACGTCAATCTGTCGATATCTAAATCATGGTATTTCAACATTTCTCAACAAGTTCTTAATACTTCAGAAAAAGATTCTTTGAATACTCACCCACACTATACCACTCATGTTCACACTATAATGATTTATTTATTGATTACTGATATATACCAGATGCAACTCTGTCGACTCATGTACAATCCCCATGGCAATAATCTTCAGCATTCCACTCAGTGTTTGTTCTTAACAATTCAATACATAAAAAGACACAAGACAGTTCAGTTGTATCCACCTATCCTTATATCGAACACATTTTTTTTTTCTTCCAAAAACTCTTGTTCGGGCTGAAATTAAATGTTCAGTAAGTCTTGGCACATATAGATTCAAGTTGATATAAGTGGTTATTGAAACATTGAATACAACGGACTACTATTACCTTAAATTCAAGTCCAACGACTTCCTACACTCCTCTTTTGTGAGTTTCTTTTTTGATAGATAGTCTGTATTGTAATGTACTTAAATGTTGAATTCCATGTCGGTCACCTCGTCACATATCCCATTTCATTTTTGTCCTGCGTTGTTGGCTTTATTTCTTCTGGTTTTTAAGAATAATTCTGTATTTGTGTTCGTGTATATATATATATATATATATATATATATATATATATATATATGTGTGTGTGTGTGTGTGTGTGTGTGTGTGTGTGTGTGTGATTTCGTCCCATTGCTTTATTTGGACCTCTTCCTCCTTTCACTCGTGAATCTGAGTGCCCATTCGCTTACTTTGATTCAAATGCTTCTTATTTCATAAATTATCACTACACACACACACACACACATACACACACACACACATGCATATATATAATATATATATACATTATGTATGTATTTCTCTTTTTGCCAAGGGAACTTTCTAATTCTAGAAGTTTTCCTTTTCTTTTCTTTTCTTTTTGCCAGTTTTCTCCATTCCTTAAAATTTAGTAATATCTTAACTCGTGCATTGATTTCTCGAAGTTCAAAGTAGTTGTATCATGACTGTGTATGTATTGTTTCAGTTTGCAAATGTTTGATATTCAATTCATGTGCATATCTATATTTATTGTACTATCTCAATAAGTCTTTTTACCTGCTTGCACTTAATAATCATTGTTACTTTGTAATAATTTGTATTATTTAGATATGGAAAATGAGTGAATCTTATGAAATGAATCAAATTCATATTCAACTGACGGTTAAAACGCACTATCTATGAGTCACATAAGACGAAGAAAGTTGATGCTGGAAATGAAAGATTCATGTCAGCCAGTCATGGTTGGAGTAAGCACTTTCACTTTGTCACACACATTGCATTACAGGTATGCAGAGGACGTGGCTGCAATGACATTGATGGGACTCAAATACTATCGATTCTCGATATCCTGGGCGAGAATCTTGCCCGATGGAACCATCAACAACGTCAACCAATTTGGCATCGAGTATTACAACAACGTCATCAACGAACTCGTCTACAACGGGATCACACCAATGGTGACGCTCTACCACTGGGATCTCCCTCAGGCCCTGCAAGACATCGGAGGATGGGACAATGAGGACGTCATCGACCACTTCAACGATTACGCCAACCTGTGCTTCGAGAGGTTCGGTGACCGTGTGAAATTCTGGATCACCTTCAACGAGCCTTGGATCGTCTCGCTGCTGGGTTACGGCGAGGGTACGAACGCCCCTGGAATCAAAGATATGGCTTCCACGGTCTACAGGGTGTCTCATAATCTCATCAAGTCTCATGCTAAAGCCTATCACACCTACAATGACACATACAGGAGCTTGCAGGTTAGATTTGTATTCTGACTTCAGTCACCCATCCATCCTACATCAGGAAAAAAAAAGCAAGTCATATAACAACCAGTGGCAGAATAACAACTTGACAAATAACGTCTTGTTTGTTTGTTTGTTTGTTTGCTTTTGTTTTTTTTTAATCAGGCCACAATACCAACTGCAATGATTACCAGCCATATCAAACCTGTGACATTCCCAAAAAAACCCCTTGATATCCACTTTGTGCATGTAACAACCACGTATCGGCATCTTAGAACTCATGATCTATTTTCTCTTTACAGAATGGTTCAATTGGCATTACCCTGAATTCAAACCATGCTGAGCCGTGGAATAAAAGCAACCCGTCCGACGTTGAGGCCGCTGATCGCAACCTCCAGTTCAACCTCGGCTGGTATGCTCACCCGATCTTCATCAACGGAGATTACCCCGAGGTGATGAAAGACAAGATCAGTAGAAAGAGTGCCGCCCAGGGCTACAACGAGTCGCGCTTACCTGTGTTCACGGAGGATGAGAAGGCCCAAATCAAGGGTACTAGCGACTTCTTTGGCCTCAATCACTACACATCTAATTATGCCGTGGACAACGGAGAAAACCTCAATAGCAATCCGAGCTATTGGGAGGATTCAGACGTCGGAACGTGGCAGGATGCTGCCTGGCCCTCGTCGGGTTCATCATGGCTCGCGGTGTGTCCCTGGGGAATTCGCAACCTGCTGAAATGGATCCACGACGAATACCATATGCCCATCTACGTCACCGAGAACGGCGTGTCGACCGCCGACGTCTACGAGCTGGACGACGTGAGCAGACAGAAGTTCTTCCGTGCCTACATCAACGAGGTCTTGAAAGGTTTGTTCAGTGATTGCAAAGTCAATGTTATTAACTGCAATTACATTTATGTATTTCTGAATTCGAATGTTTTATGATGCATTTAATGATAAGATCTGTAGTCTTGCACAGTCATGATAAGTGGCCGGGCCAATAATTCGAAGGAGCGAAGTGATCTACTAGTTTTCCTCCAAACTGACTTTAACATTATTACTACGGACATAACTTGCTTGACCGGGCATCAAAACTAGAATGGCTTTCGCTGTCACAGTCACAGAAAAACAACAAATCAAAACAAAGCGAAAAAAAAACCCACCAACCAACAAAGACAGACGTAGCCACATCAAGGCCATTGAATTTGTAGGAAAAAGGCATATGATATAATGTATTGTGTTATAAAGTTATTTTCTATATCCTCCCTTGATATCATACCATTTAGCCATCAATATTGATGGAGCTGACGTCAGGGGGTACACTGCCTGGTCGCTCCTGGATAACTTTGAGTGGGCAGCGGGTTACAGCGAACGTTTTGGAATGCACTACATCAACTTCTCCGATCCGGACCTCACCAGGCAAGCCAAACAGTCGGCAATCATGTACAGCGAGATCGTCGCTCAGAACGGATTCGTGCCCGAAAACCAGGGCTCGACTCCGTCCATGGAGACTGTTATCATGACTTCATCAGGGGGCGGTACTCCGCCCACGGAGCCTCCTGTCACGACTACATCTGGGGACGTGACTCCGCCCACGGATCCTCCTGTCGACATGACTACATCAGGGGACGTGACTCCACCCATGGAAACCACTGATGTCATGACTACATCAGGGGGCGTGACTGTCAGGGCGTCACTTTTCAGTAGTGTACTTTTACTACTTCTTGCGCTCTTTTGAGTCACATTTAATCTATAAAAAGGGCTGTTAATCGAAAGTGACTGCACTGTAGAGATAAACGACATAGAAACGTAAAAGATTTTGTCAAAGCATGCTGGATGTAGCACATCCACGGTCATAGTGATAGGTGTACAGGCTTTGGCAATGGTTACAGTCATTAAAAATCGGCAATTCAAATCTGACCAGTGATCGTGACAAATCATGGCTTAAATTTGTATGTACATGAACACGTGTTTCCTGTGTATTCTGTAAGTTGTTTAGGCTCGTCTGGTACGAAATAGATAATGACTAGATTTACTGTGTGTTACGCAATAGCAAATAAAAGATAATCAATAAATGAATAATGGCTGAAAATACATAATTAGTAATATACACGTATACATCAGTCGTAAATACATGGGTATATATTTTTATGCATGAAATAAACAGCAGACATACACCATGTGTATACATGACTGTAAACATGTATACCAATAGGCCTATATAATGCATGATACTATGTTTACATTTTTTTGAACTTATAGACAATAAACTTTGAATGATATCAGGCAGACGAATTTAAGCAGAATTCCTTGTTTTTATTTCTGTATCATACAGAACTGTATTCATTTTGTGCTTTTCCATTTAAGACCATGCAAATTAGGAGTTATTGCAAGATAAAGGCAAAACCTACATAATAGCTAATAATGAAATAAAGAAGAGAATTGGAGCGAAGGAATAACATGGATACTTTCAGATGTAACTAAATTTGGATCAATAATTGCTTTTGCACACTTGTTATTGAAAATGTCACATCAACAACAGATTCTTTTTATCGATTTCACGCAAGTCAATTTCCTATATCTACAGTAATTTCTTCCTGAGAGTGGCAGCAGATTAATATGATAAGAGTACAGAAGAAATAGATGTACCAGACATCGCAGAGGTGCGCGGATGACAACTGCGAACCATATTTTGCGTAATTTCCTTTTCTCTTTTCGTTGAAGATAATTTATTACAAGCGCTTATTGTATGGTAATGACGGACCCTACATAATTCTCACGTCTGTTAATAAAAGAAACCAAAGGCCAAATATAAAAATGTGGATTGAGTAAAAGAATAAATATATTAGAACACATCAATTAAAATTTTAGGACAATTGGACGAAAGTTTGGGAATTATTGAAGTTTCGGTGCCATAATTGAATAGATAAGTAGTACTATACTGTTCATTTTATGACGTCATTTAGAACAACATTAAAGAAAATATAAGGTGAAAAGCGATGACGCCACCGAATAAACTTGAAAACTTGCATTTACTCAGTTCACATATATTTTGGCTTTGGTTTGTTATTAGAATCTGCAAACTGTATGATATGAAAGCATTACGCGTACAATGTCTTGTTCATTATCCTGATGTATGTATGTGTGTGTATGTGTGCGTGTGTGTGTGTGTGTGTGTGTGTGTGTGTGTGAACAGCTCAGTGCGATTCAGTTTTGTGAGGATGAATGCAATAGGCAAAAGTGAGTGTTTTTTTTTTTGGGGGGGGGGGGTGAGAGGATGGAGGGGTAACACATATCACTTTATATGGTGCCAATTAATGATGTCGGATAAACCGGGCATGTTAAGGCTGTTAGAAAAATGTGAAATCGAGTGAATAGATCTCTTTGAGGGTTCCATGACATTTGCTCCTGCAAAATGTCATTGCTCCTATGAAATATCATTACGCTTAGACAAACATTTAGTGTTGAGGCCGTGGTGGGAGTGGATATGTTCACACGCCGGCGACAAACATATTGTAGCAATATACGAAGCCTACAAAAGAAAGGGAAGGCATAAACGCTTACAAACATAAATTCTGACCAACAACATAACCCTAGCTTTAATCCTATTTATCCTCACATTAAACTATTAAAACCTGATAGAACCCTACGTTCATTGTAGAAAGTATTGCAAATTTGCTAATAATGTATAAGAAAACAAAATATGATTTTATCACTAGATGGTTGTTTATTATCTTTATGTGTGTGTGTGTGTGTGTGTGTGTGTGTGTGTGTGCGTGAGTGTGTTTGTGTTATTGGTGGTACGTGTGTCTGTATGTCTGTCATCATTCTGATGGCCATCGACAAACAGGGGATCACGCGTTCTATATTTTGCTTGTGTTATCCTATCATCCTAAACTCACTTTTAGATTCAACCAACATTTGCTGTCATGTATAAATTGTAAATAAACAATATCTTACTACCAAACAGAAGTAGCATGTCATGGCACATCAATATCTCATAAAATAATTACAATATTACGATACACTTATGTAATCATTATCATAGTATCAAGTCAGAGATAGATAGACAGAGAGAGGGAATGATAGCGCACTTTATTTCCATAATGTTACCATGCGATGGTATACAAGAGCAATTACTGGTATTGCAGGAACAGGATCGGAGTCTCATATCAACAAGGTATAGTTCGAATATTTTCGCATGACTATAGCTGTGATAAGATCCTAGAAATGTCCTAAATTACGTGTGTTTTCCCGTATATCGCCGATTGAAGAGACCTCTTATACTATGTTGATACATAGTCTTCTTCACCATAGGGGCCTAACCATGAACTCACACAAAACCAGAAGTTTCCATA